>NC_069506.1:214835764-215192014 GCF_027579735.1 Bombina bombina
GGTCTGGGAGCCATGGTAACTAGGTTGTGTTAAGTAGTACTATTCTTAGCACTTTAATCCCTTTTACCTCCCTTATCGGGTGAGGTCTATATGCCTGCATGTTTACCCTGACAAAGATAAATAATAAAACATGCGGTCTGGGACCCATATAATTAGGTTGTGTTAAGTAGTACTATTCTTAGCACTTTAATCCCTGTAACTCCCCACCATCGGGTGAGGTCTATATGGCTGCCTGATTACCCTGACAAAATATAACAATAAGACATGCGGTCTGGGAGCCATGTGTTAACTAGGTTGTGTTAAGTAGTACTATTCTTAGCACTTTAATCCTTTTTCTCCCCCTATCGGGTGAGGTTTGTATGGCCTGCCTGATTTACCCTGACAAAGTATCACAACAAGACATGCGGTCTGGTACCGATGGTAATAGGTTGTGTTAAGTAGTACTGTTCTTAGCAGTTTAATACCTGTTACTTCCCATTATCGGGGGAGGTCTATATGGCCTGCCTGATTACCCTGACAAAATATCACAACAAGACATGCGGTCTGGGGACCATGGTAACTAGGTTGTGTTAAGTAGTACTGTTCTTGCAGTTTAAAACATGTTACTCGCCATATAGGTGGAGGTCTATATGGCCTGCATGATTACCTGACAAAGTATAATAAAAAAAACATGCGGTCTGTGACCATCATAATTAGGTTGTGTTTAGTTGTACTATTCTTAGCACTTTAATCCCTTTTACTCCCCCTATCGGAGGGTCTATTATGGCCTGCATGATTACCCTGACAAAGCATACCAACAAGGACATGCGGTCTGGGACCCATGGTAACTAGGGTTGTGTTAAGTAGTACTGTTCTTAGCACTTTAATACCTGTTAGTCACGATATCGGTGGAGGTTATATGGCCTGCATGATTACCCTGACAAAGTATTATAATAAAACATGCGGTCTGGGAGCCATGGTAACTAGGTTGTGTTAAGTAGTACTATTCTTAGCACTTTAATCCTGTAACTCCCCCCTATTGGGTGAGGTCTATATGGCCTGCCTGATTACCCTGACAAAATATAACAATAAGACATGCGGTCTAGGAGCCATGGTAACTAGGTTGTGTTAAGTAGTAGTATTCTTAGCACTTTAATCCCTTTTACTCCCCCTATCGGGTGAGGTCTATATGGCTGCCTGATTACCCTGACAAAGTATCACAACAAGACATGCGGACCGTCTGGGACCATGGTAACTAGGTTGTGTTTAAGTAGTACTGTTCTTAGCAGTTTAATACCTGTTACTCCCCATATCGGGGGAGGTCTATATGGCCTGCATGATTACCTGACAAAGTATAATAATAAAACATGCGGTCTGGGACCCATCATAATTAGGTTGTGTTTAGTAGTACTATTCTTAGCACTTTAATCCCTGTAACTCCCCCTATCGGGGGAGGTCTATATGGCCTGCATGATTACCCTGACAAATATAAGAACAAGACATGCGGTCTGGTACCCATGGTAACTAGGTTGTGTTAAGTAGTTTTATTCTTAGCACTTAATCCCTGTTACTCCCCTTATCTGGGGAGATCTATATGGCCTGCATGATTACCCTGACCAAATATAACAATAAGACATGCGGCTGGGACCCATGGTAAGGTTGTATTAAGTAGTACTATTCTTAGCAGTTTAATCGTTTACTCCCCCTATCGAGGGAGGTCTATATGGCCTGCCTGATTACCCAGACAAAATATAACAATAAGACATGCGGTCTGGGAGCCATGGTAACTAGGTTGTGTTAAGTAGTACTATTCTTAGCACTTTAATACGTGTTACTCCCTATCGGGTGAGGTCTATATGGCCTGCCCGATTACCCTGACAAAATATAACAACAAGACATGCAGTCTGAGACCCATGGTAAGGTTACAATAGAGTACAGGTATGGCATCGATTTTAGGAACCCGGAGATAATTTTAAGGAACCGGGAGATGGAAAAAAATGCTTGGACACCCAGTACAGGTCGTTCTCCTTCAGCCTTTTTATACGGGGTCAGGACCTCAACAGAAAGAACAGCATGAAACACCACATATGCCATCCTTTTGCACAATAGAGTACAGGTATGGCATCCATTTTAGGAACCCAGAGATAATTTTTAGGAACCGGGAGATGGAAAAAGATGCTTGGACACCCAGTACAGCTCGTTCTCCTTCAGCCTTTTTATACGAGGGTCCAGGACCCTCAACAGGCACAACAGCATGAAACACCCCATATGCCATCCTTTTGAAAATCCAGTACAGGTATGGCATCAATTTTAGGAACCCAGACATAATTTTTAGGAACCGGGACATGGAAAAGATGTGCTTGGACACCCATTACAGGTCGTTCTCCTTCAGCCTTTTTATACGAGGGTCCCGGACCCTCAACGAAACAACAGCATGAAACACCACATATGCCATCCTTTTGAATGATCCAGTACAGCTATGGCATCGATTTTAGGAACCCAGAGATAATTTTTAGGAACCAGGAGATGGAAAAAGATGCTTGGACACCCAGTACAGGTCGTTCCCTTCAGCCTTTTTATACAGGGTCCCCGACCCAAAACATGCACTGACAGCATGAAAAGACCTCATCTGCCATGACTTACTTTTGCACAATCGAGTACAGGTATGGCATTGATATTTTGGAACCCAGAGATAATTTTTAGGAACTCGGGGAGAGGAAAAAGATGCTTGGACACCCAGTAAAGGTCGTTCTCCTTCTAGCCTTTTTATACGAGGGTCCCCGACCCTAAACAGGCAAGACAGCAATGAAAGACCCCATCTGCCTATGACTTACTTTTGCACAATCGAGTACAGGTATGGCATCGATTTTAGGAACCCGGAGATAATTTTTAGGAACCTGGGAGATGGAAAAAGAATGCTTGGACACCCAGTACAGGTCGTGTCTCCTTCAGACCTTTTTATACGAGGGTCCCCCGACCCTCAAACAGGCACGACAGCATGAAAGACCCCATCTGCCATGACTTACATTTGCACAATCGAGTACAGGTATGGCATCGATTTTAAGGAACCCGGAGATAATTTTTAGGAACCGGGAGATGGAAAAAGATGCTTGGACACCCAGTACAGGTCGTTCTCCTTCAGCCTTTTTATACGAGGGTCCCCGACCCTAAACGAGGCACGACAGCATGAAAGACCCCATCTGCCATGACTTACTTTTGCACAATCGAGTACAGGTATGGCTATGATTTTAGAACCCGGAGATAATTTTTAGGACCCGGGAATGGAAAAAAGATGCTTGGACACCCAGTACAGGTCGTTCTCCTTCAGTGCCTTTTAATACGAGGGTCCCCGACCCTAAACAGGCACACAGCATGAAAGACCCCCATCAGCCATGACTTACTTTGCACAATCGAGTACAGGTATGGCATCGATTTTAGAACCCAGAGATAAATTTTAGAACCGGGAGATGGAAAAAGATGCTTGGGACACCCAGTACAGGTCGTTCTCCTTCAGCCTTTTTATACGAGGGGTCCCCGACCCTAAACAGGCAGACAGCATGAAACACCACATATGCCATCCTTTTGCACAATAGATTACAGATATGGCATTGATTTTAGGAACCCAGAGATAATTTTTAGGAACCAGGAAATTGATCAAAAAACGTGCTTGGACACCCAGTACAGGTCGTTCTCCTTCAGCCTTTTTATACTATTGTCCACGACACTCAACAGGCACAACAGCATGAAAACCACATATGCCATCCTTTTGCACAATAGAGTACAGGTATGGCATTGATTTTAGGAACCCGGAGATAATTTTTAGGAACCGGGAAATTGAGCAAAAAACGTGCTTGGACACCCAGTACAGGTCGTTCTCCTTCAGCCTTTTTATACGACGGTCCACGACCCTCAACAGGCACAACAGCATGAAACACCACATATGCCATCCTTTTGCACAATAGATTACAGGTATGGCATTGATTTTAGGAACCCGGAGATAATTTTTAGGAACCGGGAAATTGATCAAAAAACATGCTTAGACACCCAGTACAGGTCGTTCTCCTTCAGCCTTTTTATACTATGGTCCACGACCCTCAACAGGCACAACAGCATGAAACACCACATATGCCATCCTTTTGCAAAATAGAGTACAGGTATGGCATCGATTTTAGGAACTCGGAGATAAATTTTAGGAACCGGGAAATTGAACAAAAAATGTGCTTGGACACCCAGTACAGGTCGTTCTCCTTCAGCCTTTTTATACGATGGTCCACGACCCTCAACAGGCACAACAGCATGAAACACCACATATGCCATCCTTTTGCACAATAGATTACAGGTATGGCATTGATTTTAGGAACCCGGAGATAATTTTTAGGAACCAGGAAATTGAACAAAAAACATGCTTAGACACCCAGTACAGGTCGTTCTCCTTCAGCCTTTTTATACGATGGTCCACGACCCTCAACAGGCACAACAGCATGAAACACCACATATGGCATCCTTTTGCACAATAGATTACAGATATGGCATTGATTTTAGGAACCCGGAGATAATTTTTAGGAACCGGGAAATTGAACAAAAAACGTGCTTGGACACCCAGTACAGGTCGTTCTCCTTCAGCCTTTTTATACGACGGTCCACGACCCTCAACAGGAACAACAGCATGAAACACCACATATGCCATCCTTTTGCACAATAGATTACAGGTATGGCATTGATTTTAGTAACCCGGAGATAATTTTTAGGAACCGGGAAATTGATCAAAAAACATGCTTCGTTCTCCTTCAGCCTTTTTATACGATGGTCCACGACCCTCAACAGGCACAACAGCATGAAACACCACATATGCCATCCTTTTGCAAAATAGAGTACAGGTATGGCATAGATTTTAGGAACCCGGAGATAATTTTTAGGAACGGGAAATTGAACAAAAAAACGTGCTTGGACACCCAGTACAGGTCGTTCTCCTTCAGCCTTTTTATACGATGGTCCACAACCCTCAACAGGTACAACAGCATGAAACACCACATATGCCATCCTTTTGCACAATAGATTACAGGTATGGCATTGATTTTAGGAACCCAGAGATAATTTTTAGGAACCGGGAAATTGAACAAAAAACATGCTTAGACACCCAGTACAGGTCGTTCTCCTTCAGCCTTTTTATACGATGGTCCACGACCCTCAACAGGCACAACAGCATGAAACACCACATATGGCATTCTTTTGCACAATAGATTACAGATATGGCATTGATTTTAGGAACCCGGAGATAATTTTTAGGAACCGGAAAATTGAACAAAAAACATGCTTGGACACCCAGTACAGGTCGTTCTCCTTCAGCCTTTTTATACGATGGTCCACGACCCTCAACAGGCACAACAGCATGAAACACCACATATGCCATCCTTTTGCACAATAGAGTACAGGTATGGCATCGTTTTTAGGAACTCATACATAATTTTTCGGAACCGTGAGATGGAAAAAGATGCTTGGTCGGTCCTCCTACTTCAAATTTGGGGCACTGCGCGTGCAATCTACTGTGCCACCAGATATGAGTGGTGTGTTAATGAGTACTATTCTTAACAGTTTTATCACTGTTATGTGCCTTTTTTTTGGTTTGGGTTTTGTAGCCACAGTGCAGCACCAGAGGCCAGAAAAATTAGGCATGTCCAAATGCCTGAAAAATTAGGTATTGTTGCAGCTGCTGTAGCAGCGGCCAGAAAAATTTATGCTTGTAAAACAGTTAGAAAGTGCCCTAAAACCATGCGGCTTGAACACTAGTTGTTGGCGGATAAGTCACGCAAGTCATCCGGCATTCTAAGAAAAAATACGGCAGCGTGTGTACCATTTGTAGCCCAAGGCAGCTCATCTCATCATCAGGCCTTTTTTACTCAAATGTATCGTCCAATGTCAGTCCCTTCGGGATCCATCCCTCATTCATTTTAATAAAGGTGAGATAATCAAGACTTTTTTGACCTAGGCGACTTCTCTTCTCAGTGACAAAACCTCCTGCTGCACTGAAGGTCCTTTCTGACAGGACACTTGAAGCGGGCAGGGCAGAAGTTCGTTTGCAAATTGGGATAGCTCAGGCCACAGGTCAAGCCTACACACCCAGTAGTCAAGGGCTCCATCGCACCTCAGAGTGTCGAGATCCGCAGTTAATGCCCGAAAGGCTCTGGCGATGCATAGGAGTTAAAAAGGTCCGCATGTACTCCATCAACAACACGTCAGGAAAGCGTCCTTTCCTTGCCGCCGTGGTCGTGGGAGGAGGAGGAGGATTACTTTCATCTCTTCCCCTGTTAGATTCCCATTGTGCTGTGACATCACCCTTATACACTGTGTAAAGCATAGTTTTTCATTTATTTTGGAACTGCTCCATCCTTTCCGACTTGTGGGAATTTGTTAACATTTCAGTCACTTTATGCTTATGCCAGGGGTCTAGTAGCTTGGACACCCAGTACAGGTCGTTCTCCTTCAGCTTTTTTATACGAGGGTCCCTCAACAGGCACGACAGCATGAAAGACCCATTTGCACAAGGTTGGATGCCGAGCTAATCATGTCCCGTTCCTCATCCTCACTGATGTCACTGAAGGTATCTTCTTCCTCCCTGCCACGTACAACACCACGGGTACCAGATAGGTGACAACAGCGAGCACCTGGGATGCCTGTTGTGCTTTGTCTTCCTCCTCCTCCTCCTCCTCCTCCTCAAAGACACATTCCTCCTCTTCCTCACAATCGCCTTCCTGCATTGTCGCAGGTCCAGCAAGTGATGCTGATAAGGCTGTTTTGGTGTGATGGACACCACAACTCTTCCTCTTCACGCTCATCTACGGCCTGATCCAGCACTTTTCACAGGGCACGCTCCAGGAAGAAAACAAATGGTATGATGTTGCTGATGGTGCCTTCGGTGTGACTGACAAGGTTTGTCACCTCCTCAAAAGGACGCATGAGCCTACAGGCATTGCGCATGAGCGTCCAGTAATTTGGCAAAAAAATCCACAGCTCCCCAGAGGCTGTCCTAGCACCCCGGTCATACAAATACTCGTTAACAGCTTTTTCTTGTTGGAGCCGGCGGTCGAACATTAGGAGTGTTGAATTCCAATGTGTCGGGCTGTCGCAAATCAAGCGCCTCACTGGCAGGTTTTTTCGACGCTGGATATCGGACAAGTGCGCCATGGCCGTGTAGGAATGCCTGAAATGGCCACACACCTTCCTGGCCTGCTTCAGGACATCCTGTAAGACTGGGTACTTATGCACAAAACGTTGTACAATCAGATTACACACATGTGCCATGCACGGCACATGTGTCAACTTGCCCAATTTCAATGCCGCCACCAAATTACTTCCATTGTCAGAAACAACCTTGCCAATCTCCAGTTGGTGCGGAGTCAGCCACTGATCCACCTGTGCATTCAGGGCAGACAGGAGTGCTGTTGCGGTGTGACTCTCAGCTTTCAGGCAAGTCAACCCCAAGACGGCGTGACATGCCGTATCCGGGATGTTGAATAGTACCTGGGGAGCTGGGGGGTGCCGTTGATGTGGAGCAAGACGCAGCAGCAGAAGAAGACTCAGACGAGGAAGAGGTTATGGAAGAGCATGGAGTAGGAGGAGTAGAGGAGGTAGCAGCAGGCCTGCCTGCAAGTCGTGGCGGTGTCACCAACTCCTCTGCAGAGCCACGCATTCCATGCTTGGCAGCCATCAGCAGGTTTACCCAATGCGCAGTGTAAGTGATATACCTGCCCTGACCATGCTTTGCAGACCAGCTATCAGTGGTCATATGGACCCTTGCCCCAACGCTGTGTGCCAGACATGCCATTACTTCCTTTCGCACAATCGAGTACAGGTTTGGGATTGCCTTTTGTGAAAAGAAATTTCTGCCAGGTACCTTCCACTGCGGTGTCCCAATAGATACAAATTTTTTGAAAGCCTCAGACTCCACCACCTTGTATGGTAAAAGCTGGCGGGCTAAGAGTTCAGGCAAGCCAGCTGTCAGACACCGGGCAAGGGGGTGACTTTGGGAAATTGGCTTCTTACACTCAAACATGTCCTTGACAGACACCTGACTGTGGGCAGATGACCAGGAACTGCTACGTAAGAGAGACTGAGTGGAGGATGGTTGAGAGGGGGCAAGGAGGACAGCAGTGGTTGACGTGGCTGAAGATGCTGGACCAGGAGGAGGATGGCAGCTTTGAGTTTGTGTGCTACTTCTACTGATGTGTTCTTCCCATCAGCGTTTGTGATGTGAGACCATGTGCCTTTGCAAAGCAGTTGTACCTAGGTGGGTGTTGGACTTCCTATGACTCAGTTTCTTTTGGCACAGGTTGCAAATGGCATCGCTGTTGTCAGAGGCAGACACACACAAAAAATGCCACACTGCTGAGCTCTGCTATGACGGCATTCTGGTGGTGTCAACAGAATGCGTTGATTGGCGTGCTGTCTGGCTGACCCCGGGTGCTGATACATGCTGTCTGACTGTGCCACTTGCGAGTTGGAACCTCCCCCTGCTTCCAACTCGTCTCCTCCTCCTCCTCTCTGTCTCCCCATCTGAACTTTCCCCCTCTTCTTCTTCTCTTCTAGCGGGCACCCACGTGACATCCATGGACACATCATCATCAACCGCTTCACTTGTATCTGACACATCAACAAAGGAAGCAGCAGCGGGTACAACATTATCATCATCATCACACCGTACGTCCATGTCTGTAATGCTGCCTGACTGAGACATATCACTGTTATCTACATCTTCTGTCAATGGTGGTTGCGCATCACTCATTTCTTCCAACTGATGTGTCAATAACTCCTCTGACAGATCAAGTGAAACGGCTGTGGTGCTAGTGTTGGTGGTGGTGACAGGCGGGCGAGTGGCACTGGTCACTTCAGAGGTGCCCAAAGCACAGCTGGAGGTGGATGGTGCATCAAGGTTAGGACTAGGAGCGGAAGCTGTAGAAGATTGGGTGTCCTGTGTTAGCCATTTAACTAGGTCCTCCTCAGAACTTTTCGCGTCCCTGGCACCTGGCCTCTGAACACTGTGCATAGTTGTAGGGTCTAAGGGAATCACAGCACCACGACCATGACGGCACCTGTGGGGTGGCATGCCTCTGCCTGTCATTTTTTTTTTTAAATGTACACTTACAATACTATTAAAAAATTATGAGTGGTGGCATTGGGCAAGTGGGCACAGTATACGCTGTGAGCCTGACACAAAAAAGCAGACTGATGTTTCAAAGTCAAAAATGTTTATTTTTTAAATATTAAAAGTACTGTGACAACAAATATGAGTGGTGCCACTAACTTGGCAAGTGGCCCAGGCACACACGCTGGCAGGCAGGCAACTTCAATTAGATTACTATAGTAGACTGATGTTTCACAGTCAAAAAAGTTTTTTTATTAAATATTTAAAATACTGTTATAACAAATATGATTGGTGGCACTAGTTGGAAAGTGGGCCTGGCACACACGCTGGCAGGCAGGCAACTGCAATTCAATTGCACTAGCAGACTGATGATTCACAGTCAAAAAAGTTTTTATTTTAAATATTTACACTACTGTTATAACAAATATGATTGGTGGCACTAGTTGGCAAGTGGGCCTGGCACACACGCTGGGAGGAAGGCAACTGCAATTAGATTACACTAGCTGACTGATGCTTCACAGTCAAAAAAGTTTTTTTAAAAAAATATTTACACTACTGTTATAACAAATATGATTGGTGGCACTAGTTGGCAAGTGGGCCTGGCACACACGCTGGCAGGCAGGCAACTGCAATTCAATTGCACTAGCAGACTGATGATTCACAGTCAAAAAAGTTTTTATTTTAAATATTTTCAAAACTGTTATAACAAATATGATTGGTGGCAATAGTTGGCAAGGGGGCCTGTGACACACGCTGGCAGGCAGGCAACTTCAATTAGATTACACTAGCAGACTGATGTTTCATAGTCACAAAATATTTTTTTTAAATATTTACACTACTGTTATAACAAATATGATTGGTGGCACTAGTTGGCAAGTGGGCCTGGCACACACGCTGGGAGGAAGGCAACTGCAATTAGATTACACTTGATGACTGATGTTTCACAGTCAAAAAATTTTTTATTTTTAATATTTACAATACTGTTATAACAAATATGATTGGTGGCACTAGTTGGCAAGTGGGCCTGGCACACACGCTGGCAGGCAGGAAACTGCAATTCAATTTCACTAGCAGACTGATGATTCACAGTCAAAAAAGTTTTTATTTTAAATATTTCCAATACTGTTATAACAAATATGATTGGTGGCACTAGTTGGCTAGTGGGCCTGGCACACATGCTGGCAGGCAGGAAACTGCAATTCAATTGCACTAGCAGACTGATGATTCACAGTCAAAAAAAGTTTTTATTTTAAATATTTACAATACTGTAATAACAAATATGATTGGTGGCACTAGTTCGCAAGTGGATCTGGCACACACGCTGGCAGGCAACTGCAATTCAATTGCACTAGCAGACTGATGATTCACAGTCAAAAAAGTTTTTATTTTAAATATTTGCAATACTGTTATAACAAATTTGATTGGTGGCACTAGTTGGCTAGTGGGCCTGGCACACATGCTGGCAGGCAGGAAACTGCAATTCAATTGCACTAGCAGACTGATGATTCAGTCTAAAATTTTTTATTTTAAATATTTACAATACTGTTATAACAAATATGATTGGTGGCACTAGTTGGCAAGTGGGCCTGGCACACACGCTGGGAGGAAGGCAACTGCAATTAGATTATACTAGCTGACTGATGCTTCACAGTCAAAAAAGTTTTTTTAAAAAAATATTTACACTACTGTTATAACAAATATGATTGGTGGCACTAGTTGGCAAGTGGGCTTGGCACACACGCTGGCAGGCAGGCAACTGCAATTCAATTGCACTAGCAGACTGATGATTCACAGTCAAAAAAGTTTTTATTTTAAATATTTTCAAAACTGTTATAACAAATATGATTGGTGGCAATAGTTGGCAAGTGGGCCTGGCACACACGTTGGCAGGCAGGCAACTTCAATTAGATTACACTAGCAGACTGATGTTTCACAGTCAAAAAATATTTTTTTAAAATATTTACACTACTGTTATAACAAATATGATTGGTGGCACTAGTTGGCAAGTGGGCCTGGCACACACGCTGGGAGGAAGGCAACTGCAATTAGATTACACTAGCTGACTGATGTTTTACAGTCAAAAAAGTTTTTATTTTAAATATTTACAATACTGTTATAACAAATTTGATTGGTGGCACTAGTTGGCTAGTGGGCCTGGCACACACGCTGGCAGGCAGGAAACTGCAATTCAATTGCACTAGCAGACTGATGATTCACAGTCTAAAATGTTTTTATTTTAAATATTTATAATACTGTTATAACAAATATGATTGGTGGCACTAGTTGGCAAGTGGGCCTGGCACACACGTTGGGAGGCAGGCAACTGCAATTCAATTGCACTAGCAGACTGATGATTCACAGTCAAAAAAGTTTTTATTTTAAATATTTTCAAAACTGTTATAACAAATATGATTGGTGGCAATAGTTGGCAAGTGGGCCTGGCACACACGCTGGCAGGCAGGCAACTTCAATTAGATTACACTAGCAGACTGATGTTTCACAGTCAAAAAATATTTTTTTAAAATATTTACACTACTGTTATAACAAATATGATTGGTGGCACTAGTTGGCAAGTGGGCCTGGCACACACGCTGGCAGGCAGGCAACTGCAATTCAATTGCACTAGCAGACTGATGATTCACAGTCAAAAAAGTTTTTATTTTAAATATTTACAATACTGTTATAACAAATTTGATTGGTGGCACTAGTTGGCTAGTGGGCCTGGCACACACGCTGGCAGGCAGGAAACTGCAATTCAATTGCACTAGCAGACTGATGATTCACAGTCTAAAATGTTTTTATTTTAAATATTTATAATACTGTTATAACAAATATGATTGGTGGCACTAGTTTGCAAGTGGGCCTGGCACACACGTTGGGAGGCAGGCAACTGCAATTCAATTGCACTAGCAGACTGATGATTCACAGTCAAAAAAGTTTTTATTTTAAATATTTTCAAAACTGTTATAACAAATATGATTGGTGGCAATAGTTGGCAAGTGGGCCTGGCACACACGCTGGCAGGCAGGCAACTTCAATTAGATTACACTAGCAGACTGATGTTTCACAGTCAAAAAATATTTTTTTAAATATTTACACTACTGTTATAACAAATATGATTGGTGGCACTAGTTGGCAAGTGGGCCTGGCACACACGCTGGCAGGCAGGCAACTGCAATTCAATTGCACTAGCAGACTGATGATTCACCGTCAAAAAAGTTTTTATTTTAAATTTTTACACTACTGTTGTAACAAATATGATTTGTGGCACTAGTTGGAAAGTGGGCCTGGCACACACGCTGCCAGACAGGCAACTGCTATTAAATAACACTAGCAGACTGATGTAAAAGTTTTTTTAAAAAAGTTACACTAATGTTACAACAGATATGAGTGGTGGCACTGAGGATGGAAGTAGGCACAGTATATGCTGGGAGCCTGACACACAGGCTGGCACTAGTGGCAGGCTGGCCTGGCAACTAAAATTAAATAACACTAGCAGACTGATGTAAAAGTTTTTTTAAAAAAAGTTACACTAATGTTACAACAGATATGAGTGGTGGCACTGAGGATGGAAGTAGGCACAGTATATGCTGGGAGCCTGACACACAGGCTGGCACTAGTGGCAGGCTGGCCTGGCAACTAAAATTAAATAACACTAGCAGACTGATGTAAAAGTTTTTTTTTTTTTTAAATTTACACTAATGTTACACCAGATATAAGTGGTGGAAAACAGAGCTATTAATCACAGTATATGATGTTTTTTAATTTATTTAATTTTTAATTTATTAATTAATTTTAATTTAAAATAATGTTAACCAGATATCAGTGGTGGCACTGAAGAATTAATCACAGTATATGATGTGAGCCTGACACACAGGCCTGATAGAAAATGAAATTAGATTACACTAGCAAAATGATGTAAAAGTTTTTTTTTTTTAATTTTACACTAATGTTACACCAGATATCAGTGGTGGCACAGAGCAATTAATCACAGTATATGATGTGCGTCTGACACACAGGCCTGATAGAAAATGAAATTAAATTACACTAGCAAAATGATGTAAAAGTTTTTTTTTTAAATTTACACTAATGTTAAGCAGATATCAGTGGTGGCACAGAGCCATTAACCACAGTATATGCTGCTTGCCTGACACACAGGCCTGATAGAAAATGAAATTAGATTACACTAGCAAAATGATGTAAAACTTTTATTTTTTTTATTTTACACTAATGTTACACCAGATATCAGTGGTGGCAGAGAGCAATTAATCACTGTATATGATGTGGGCCTGACACACAGGCCTGATAGAAAATGAAATTAGATTACACTAGCAAAATGATGTAAAAGTTTTTTTTTTTTTATTTTACACTAATGTTACACCAGATATCAGTGGTGGCAGAGAGCAATTAATCACAGTATATGATGTGGGCCTGACACACAGGCCTGATAGAAAATGAAATTAGATTACACTAGCAAAATGATGTAAATTGGCAGATATCAGTGGTGGCACAGAGCAATTAACCAAAGTATATGCTGTGAGCCTGACACACAGGCCTGATAGAAAATGAAATTAGATTACACTAGCAAAATGATGTAAAAGTTTTTTTTGTGTTTTTTTACACTAATGTTACACCAGATATCAGTGGTACTGGTGGCACAGAGCAATTTATCACAGTATATGATGTGTGCCTGACACACAGGCCTGATAGAAAATGAAATTAGATTACACTAGCAAAATTATGTAAAAGTTTTTTTTTTAAATTTACACTAATGATTGTTAAGCAGATATCAGTGGTGGCACAGAGCAATTAACCACAGTATATGCTGTGAGCCTGACACACAGGCCTGATAAAAATGAAATTAGATTACACTAGCAAAATTATGTAAAAGTTTTTTTTTTTTTAATTTTACACTAATGTTACACCAGATATCAGTGGTGGCACAGAGCAATTAACCACAGTATATGCTGTGTGAGCCTGACACACAGGCCTGATAGAAAATGAAATTAGATTACACTAGCAAAATGATTTAAAAGGTTTTTTTTTTTTAAATTTACACTAATGATTGTTAAGCAGATATCAGTGGTGGCACAGAGCAATTAACCACAGTATATGCTGTGTGAGCCTGACACACAGGCCTGATAGAAAATGAAATTAGATTACACTAGCAAAATGATTTAAACGTTTTTTTTTAAAATTTACACTAATGTTAAGCAGATATGAGTGATGGCTGGCACAGAGCAATTAACCACAGTATATGATGTGTGAGCATGACACACAGGCCTGATATAAAATGAAATTAGATTACACTAGCAAAATGATTTAAAAGTTTTTTTAAAAAATTTACACTAATGTTAAGCAGATATCAGTGGTGGCACTAATCACAGTATATGCTGTGAGCCTCACACACAGGCTGACAGCCAGGCAAATGCAAATAAAATTACAAATAAAAAAAACAAAAACCGACTGAAGTTCTAGCCCTAAAAAGGGCTTTTTGGGCTGAAGTTCTAGCCCTAAAAAGGGCTTTTTGGGGTGCTGTCCTTACAGCAGAGATTAGATGAGTCCTTCAGGACTGTAGTGGACACTAAATACACTAGCCTAGCTATCTATTTCCCTATAATATCATCAGCAGCAGCAGCAGCAGCACTAAAGCTCCTCTCACTAACAATGCAAGATCGTAATGAATCTAAAATGGCTGCTGCCCAGGAGCTGGGAGGGTCTGTGAGGGAGTGTCTGCTGCTGATTGGCTCAAATGTGTCTGCAGGCTGTGAGATACAGGGTCAAAGTTTCCTCAATGATGACGAATAGGGGGCGGATCGAACATCGCATATGTTCGCCCGCCGCGGCGAACGCGAACAAGTTAAGATCGCCAGGAACTGTTCTCCGGCGAACAGTTCGCAACATCACTACCCAGGGATATATTTGGTTGTTAATTTCTAGTTATCTTGGGGCTCCCTTGAAATAATTACCAGTGTGACGATTGCAAAGCAGGAAAAAACTGAGAATGGGTGGGAAAGAAGTAGACAAAAGAATACTGCAAAAACATAGAAAATTGTGGTGTGCAGAATTTTCCTGAGATTTGCTGGAAAAGGAATATGTTGGTCATGACTTGTTCACCTCTGATATGGTGAAAAAATGAAGCCAAAAAAGCTGCATCCCCATTTTGCCCATTTAACTAGATGAATAATAAAGGCCATGGGTAGATTTATCATAGTGCAAGCAGACATGATACAATGTAGCGTATCATGTCCACTGCACATCAATAAATGTTTATCATTGCCCCAGCAGTTGTTGTGAACTGCTGGTGCAATTCCGCCCCCTGCAGATTTGCGCCCAATCGACTGCTAGCAGGGGGTGTCAATCAACCCAATCAGATTTGATCGGGTTGATTTCTGTCCACGCCCTCAGAGCAGATGGAAAAGTTATGGAGCAGCGGTCTTTAGACCGCTGCTTCATAACTTCTGTTTTCGGCAAGCCTGAAGGCTCACGTGGAAACAGGGGCATCAAGCTCCATAAGGAGCTTGATAAAACGGTCCCCATATGTCTCATCTATCTGTGTGCCAGGTCCAGAATCTGATTGAGGTGCTGCAGATTCTTGAAGTACCTCACAAGGAACTAGTTTCACTAAGGAGTTACACCAAGTCCTTCTTTGTGTTGAACTGGTCCCTTACAAAAATTAATTGATTGCATGGGCAGAAGTAAACTCTTTTGAAAATTTACTAGCTAACTAAAAAAATAAACTGTTAAGCACTGAACTTTCATCAAGAGTGGCCTGGGGGGGGGGGGTAATTGCCACCCTCACCCACTGGCCCAGTTCACCTCTGTATGCATTTCAAAATACTTTTTGAGGAAAAAATTAGTTGTGTTCAGAAATTAATACAAAGACATTCAAATTCACACCTTGGGGCCGATTTATTATCAGCTCAGCGCATAATGTCCGACAGACATCAATGAATGTCGACAGCATGTGGCATTTATCATTGCACAAGCAGTTCTTCTTTTTGGCTCAATTTGGAGCCAAAATTATTGTTTTGAAAGGGCAAGATCTAATTGGTCACCTTCTTCGGCATTCAGCAGTGAATGAAACTGCTGAATGCACATATTTAATTCAATGCATTTAAGCATAAACCAATACATAAAAAAGACAGGAGGTAAAGAAAAGATGGACAAAAAATGTGAGCACTCAAAGAGAAATAGAATCTATGTAAAGGCAGAGGCGACACAATTAGGATATAAAATATAACTTTTATTACAGATTTATTAAAAATAAATAAATATGTCTGGTACAGTATGTAAATGGATTAAAACTTAGATTAATATAGGATTAATGAGCTGGCAACCACACTGTGGTGGGAAAAATAAAAGTATTAGCAAATAGCTACAACATCTAATAAGAAGCTATTAATTGCTACAAACAGAGAAGCTGCAAGTAAATGTACTACCAGGGAAGGCACCACAACCAATTAACTATAGGGTGAGGTAAACCCCACAGCAGGTACCACTTATGAAGGTGTCAATCTATGGAGCACAAAAGAAAATGTATAGTGTACTTAAGTAAGTTTAACAAATTAGTACGCTATTGTGGAGAAGCACCGTAACAATTTAACTGAAAAGGGGAAATCTCTAATTAATAGTAGCTATTGAAGTTGCAAGTCCAGGACTAACAAATTATTCTTAATACACTAAGTATAATAAATATAGCAGATTGTTATCTAAATAAGTGAGTAGCTAAGATATCCTACTACCATATTCAGCATTGCACCAGCAGCTGACAAGAGCTGCTAGTGCAACGCCACCCCCTGCAGACTCACGGCCAATCAGCCGCCAGCAGGGGGGTGTCAATCAACTCGATCGTACTCAAGCCGGCGATGTCGGCTCTGAGCAGGCGGACAGGTTATGGAGCAGCGGTCTTTGTGACCGCTGCTTCATAACTTGTGTTTCTGGCGAGTCTGAAGACTCGCCAGAAACACGGCCCTTCAAGCTCCGTATGGAGCTTGATAAATATGGGCCTATTTCTCTTTAAAATGCTCACATTTCTTGTCCATCTTTTCTTTACCTCCTGTCTTTTTTATATATTTTGCATTAATGACGGTGAGCAGCCCCCAGGTTATTTTATAGACAATAACAATTACATATACTTTTTCTAAAATTTCTAGACCTTTTGATGGAATTAACTATTTGTGGGGCTCTAATTGATAATTACCCTAAAACCATTATATTACATTAAGCCAATACATCAAAAGGTTTAAAAGATCTTGAGAAACCTGCATTCCTTCGCTTGTGTCAACAAAAGTTTTATAGCTGAAAATAAAATAAAATTCTCTCTGTAAATATGATGATAACACATATGTACAGTTTTCCAATTCATAAAGTAAAAAATAAAGTATTTTGAAAAAATATTGTTTGAAAGGCTGTGGTGGGGCTCCCATTTCAAACCAAATAAATCTGCTGAGCATCCATATTGGAGCAAGAAGAGCTGATTCTCTGTGACTTGAGTTACTCTCCCTCTTGATTCAGTCCACAATAAAGGAAATATCACCTTCCTTTACAAATATCATGGCAGGGTTTTCTGTACAGCAACTTTGTGTGCCACTTAACACTTTCCTTATACTGTAAGTCCTGATTTGTAGTGGGCACACAGAGGGCCCAGACATGATGTAGCCTGGGCCCTACCAGCCCCCCTGTGGTTGGGACTGTAGAACAGGTGGGCCCCTTAAAGGTATAGGCACAGTCTCAATTGACACCTCTGAGACCCCTACAGTTACGCCCATGTATGTAACTGTGATTTAACCCTGCATGGTTAGATCATCCTAGGTTATGCACAACTGGGGTAATGTTGTGAATTAAGATGAGATCCACAGAAAAGTATTTTTTACTTACTTTTAAGAAAGGTTCAACGACAAAAAATAGTACACATGAATAACACAAAAGACAAATCCATAAGGGGCTTAGCACATCTTAATCCTATAAAGGAGGAATAATTGTATTACAAGACCAGAGACTCCTATTTTGCATTATCTTTCTTTACTACTCAACTGCAGCCTTTTAAAGAACACAAGAATAACATAACAGACATTAAAATAACATAAGAAGCTAAAAGTAGCTTATTATAAATGCAAGAAAAAATAGCCAATCAGAGAAAGGAATAGACTATAAACTGGCTCATGTGTTGTCAATCCCCCTCTTTCTTTTGCTGCTCAACTCAGATAAGTGGTTGCAATATTGTCATAATATTTTAAGTCTCTCTCTCTTTTCTTTTATATATTGTATAAGTTTTATTATTAACAAAATTATTTTTAATCTTACTGCTATTTTATTTATAGTATTTATGACTGTTATTATTTTTTCATTTTTACTTTTTAGCCGTTTTTCTAATTTTTATATCCAACTGTTAACTTTATTGCTATTATTCCGTTTTTCATGTCGCTATGCTCGTTTGCCTTTTAATTTCTCCTTTTCTTCTAACCCGTTTTTTTTTTACAACCTTCGGGTATTGTTAATTTCTCACTGTAGCTGCACATCTGTTTGTCTCCTCTCCCCTTGTTGTGCACTTCCGCCGTCGCCATTTTGTGGGCCGGTCTTTCCCTTCCCGCCCACTTGCGCTGACGTGTTTAAGTTATTCACCTCACAGGCAGCCTCCATCTCTGACCAATAGCGTAACTTTGTTGCAGAAAGTTACTCTCAGTCTGAATAAGTTGATATTCTCCTCAGCTTTCACTAGCTTGTATTGCCATCTACTGGCGAACCTTTATTTAAACAGTTTAAACAGTTTTTATTAATATTTGGTTTAACAGTTTGGTTAATAATTGTTAACGTTTTTCTGAATGAAAAATTTAATACTCATTCTGCTACCAAGGGATTGTATTAACTTTACCTTATTACATAAAGGGAGTTTATTTATTTATAACATATTTATTATATATCTATTTATATATTTATTTACTTATTTTCAACATTTTAATAATATCTGAAAATCCAGTGTGCACATCTCCCTTAACTGTCCAAGCAGTTCAAACCATAATTGACTCTTCTATGAATAATTTGTACAATAAAATGTCCTCTTTGATGGATATTAAAGAGAAAAAGAAATCTTTAAAAAGAAAAAAACCCTTCAATTGCCTTTAAAGCAAGTAAAAAACTTATATCAAAATCTCGTCAGCTTCTCACAGCAAAGGAACTAAAACCGCTGTAAAACGGACCCTGCACCCCAAGTGTACTCAAATGGGGGATACTAATATATGTCAAAAATCTAAAGCAAAAACTAAATCGTATTCCATCCTCAAATTCTGATACCTCAGATGAGGAAGATTACACAGATATAAATTCTGATTTATTTAATGAGTCTGATGACTTTGATGACGCACCAGCAGCTAAAAAATATAAAAAGATACCTAAAAAATGTAATGATTTTATTGAGGATGAAGAAGACTTTATTGATTGTTTGGGTAATCCCAGGTTTAAACCAGATGATTTGCATCATCCTCGCGCTACCGAATGGTGCCCCCCTATAGAGTTGGCAAAATTTATAGACTACCAGCTCCGCAATCCTTTAAAAAAGCAATCCCACAACAAAATGAGAGCAGAGTGTCCTTGTCCCCTTCTCTATTTTAAAATTCATTGGAACAACTGGGTATAAACTTAAAAAAGGAGTCGACAGATCATGGAAGATTTGTCAGGACAAATTTTTAGAATCAGTTGGTCCTATAACCAAATTATTTGAATTATCCGAACAAGGAGTGGCAGAAAATTCTCCCCTATACACTTATATTGTTCGAGAATGGGTCCAGAGACTTCTTTGTTTTGTGGGAAAGACCAATTGTGCTATGTCCGTTGAAAGACGGCGCAATATCCTACGAAAAATTCATCCTAAAATTTCGGATTTTTCTTCCAATAACTGCCTCTGACGATAATGGTCTCTTATTTGAGACTCTTATTTGAAAGATTTGAATAGTTACGTTAACACCTTCTCTAATTTGAATAAAGTCAAAACTTCAGTCAAGAATTTTTTTTATCCCAACCAGGGTTTTTCTGACAGGGCCAGGAGAGGCCGAGGCCGCTTTCCCAGCCATCATTCTTACCCATCCAGGTCTCATTATTTCCCCCACCAATCCCAATACCCTTCCCAGTACCAATTTCAATATCAGAGAAATTATCAAGAACCCTCTACCTCTTCCTTCTTCCCTTCGAGAGGACGTCCCTGGAGTCAAAGAGGATTCAGAAACAGAGCAAGAGCTAGACAAGCTCCAGGTAAATTTGTTAATTCCTCCCCTTGTTCCTTTTTTCCCTGAAAAAAATTTGGTGGCAGACTCGCCCTATTTGCCCAAAATTGGGTTTCAATTACCTCAGACCCTTGGGTTCTTCAAGCAGTCTCAGCTATCCATATAGAATTCACATCCCTTCCTATTCAAATAAAATTTCCTCAACAAATTCATTTTTCTCAAGAAGATACTTTTTTGGTCAAAAAAGATATTTCAACTCTTTATTCCAAAAAAGCAATTCTTCCAGTTTCTCATCCTCACAACATTTACTTAAGCAACTTATTTTTAGTAAAAAAGAAAAACAATCAGTTCAGACCAGTTATAAATCTAAAATACCTAAATGCTTATGTTGTATACCATCATTTCAAAATGGAAGGCATACATTTGCTAAGAGAATGCTTAAGAGAAAACGATTGGTTAATTTGTCTGGATCTCACAGATGCCTATCTAACCGTGCCAATTGTTCAGGAACACTGGAAGTTTTTGACCTTCCATTGGGAAGACCAGTTTTTGAATTTTACCTGTCTTCCTTTCGGTCTGTCTTCGGCCCCTTGGATTTTCACCAAATTACTTAAACCTGTAGTGGCTTGGTTGAGACTTCGAGGTGTTCGTCTGATAATTTACCTAGACTACATTTTAATAATGGACCAAGATTTTCTCTCTCTTCAAGGTCACCTTTCTTCCACAATTTCCTTATTGAAATCCTTAGGTTTTATCGTGAACAAACAGAAGTCAGTTTTATTACCTACCAGATCTTTAATTTTCTTGGGTTTTCAAATAGATACTGTTCTTTCTACCTTGAGTCTTCCTTCAGACAAGGTTAATAACATCAAGAAAGAAATTTCCAAAACCTTATCCAAAGAATCGGTTCCTATCAGGACTATAGCCAGAATAGTAGGTTTACTATCATCCTCTATTCAGGCTATATTCCTGCCCCGTTACATTATTGCGAACTTCAGAGATTGAAAATTCTTCATTTGAGAAAAGGTTTTTCTTATTCTCATTTGATTCCTTTGTCTTCAGAAGCCAAAGAAGAACTTTCCTGGTGGCTTTCTCATTTGGAAGCTTGGAATGGGAGAGCTTTTTTGGCAAGACTCCGATTTCATTATAGAATCCGACACCAGTCTTTCAGGCTGGGAAGCGCGTTGTGGCCCCTCCATCACAGGTGGCAAATGGACATTGGAGGAGAAACGTTTTCATATCAATTGTTTAGAAATATTGGCTGGCTCGTTTGCAGTCAAAAGTTTTGCCAAATGTTCTTCTCCAGTCTCTATTCTCCTGCGTATGGACAACATTTCGGCGGTGCAGTATCTCAATCTTTGGGAGGCACCAAGTCCAGGGATTTGTCCAATATAACCAAAGAATGTATTCATCTTTGTTTGGACAGGAATATTTCTGTCAAAGCAGAATATATTCCAGGTCAATCAAACTCAGCGGCAGATTGGGGATCTCGTCATTTGATGGATTTCAACGACTGGAGATTGGACAGGAGCATTTTTCTCTCCCTTCAATCTCTCAGAGGTCCCTTTTGTTTGGATCTTTTTGCATCCAGGACCAATTTCAAGATTCGTCCGTACTTCAGCTGGCGTCCAGACCAGGAGACAGCAGCCATAGATGCTTTTCTTCATCCATGGCCTCTTCAGAAAGATTATGCTTTCTCTCCGTTTTCAATGACTCCGAGGACAATTTCAAAGATTCGCAGGGATCTGTTATGTTTAACAATTGTGACTCCCTTTTGGCCGACTCAATCTTGGTATCCCTCCCTGTTGGAGATGTCTATCAATCTCCCGATCCTATTTCCTCCCCTGCCCCATCTTCTCACAAATCCAGGGGGTGATTATCACAGTTTAGTTCTCCAAGGCTCTCTTCTCCTAGTAGCATGGATGATCTCAGGGGACCCTGGTCTCCCCGAGGTCTTTCGGAGGGAGCTAGATCCCTCATTCAGGATTCCTAGGCCCCAGGTACTCGTAGATGCTACTTCGCCGCATGGTCTAAATGGTCTTGCTGGTGCTTGCGGAGAAACTTGGATCCCTTTTTTATTCGGATTTAACAAAAATGATCAACTACCTGTCTCATCTTTTTGATTCAGTTCTTGCATATAGAACCATTAACGTCCATCACTCAGCTATTTCTGCCAGACATAATTTAATTAATAATGAAATGTTTTAATCAACAGGAGAAATCATACAGGATAAATCAACCAGGATGAAGAATGACAGGGATTTCAGCACTCTTTTTGAAAAATATTATTTTTTACTAGCACAGTAATAGAAATTGATAACAAAGGAGTTGGCATGGAGGGCCCCTCCCCCCACCCACACAGTGCGAAAAGTGGAATATATACAAAGCAAATATTCAAATCAGTTTGCAACAATAAATATGTCACAAAAATAGTATCAGATGTATCAAATCTAATACACTGAACCTGACCGGTCAGGAGATGTGCGGTATGAATTGCCTTAGAACGTTAGTATTTACAAGTAAGAAAAACGCAACCTAAATATGGTGATAAAACACGTCATTCTTTCTACACCCTGCTGCACACAGCATCCCAATTAAGAGGTCTCAGCTGGGCAGGTTAAATAGCAAGTGGGATCTAAGAAAGAAGTGACAGTCTTAAAAATACGGTACAATAATATTAGGCATACCCAGTAATTGTGTACAGAAAGAGTCTTATATACAGAGGGAAAGTGTACTGCAAAGATCAACTACACCCTGCTGCTACCGACACCTCACCAGCTGAGGTATATGTTGCCGGGCAGGTTATAGAAGTGGGATCTAAGTGATCAATGCCGACACACCCTCAGGATATGTACAAAAGTGTATAGACGTAACACTCAAATTTACATATGATATGGACAAATCCTTACATACAATCTGGATATCAAAGTATAAGTGGTCATAAGTTAGATTTAGAACAGTAACCTTCAAGCGATAATATAAGCACATGCAGTTAGAGCAAGCAAGCATATTAGTGCTTAAAATAGATCCATTCATTTATATGCAGGCTTGAATTCCTGTTCTTTAGTTTAAAGTCCTTTATTATTCCTGAAAGAAACTGAACGCCCTCTCGACAGAGCAGCGTTTGCCAAAATAGTGCACAGTGTTCAAGCTGATTAGTACAGTTGAAAGCAGAAGGTAATAATAAGGAACCATACGACCTGAAAGATACAGTCAGTGTCAGCCATGCCAAGTTTTTTTAAAGCCACGGCAGGGCATAGGTCCAGCCGACCGGATCATGTGATGTGCGTTCTTGTGTCTTGGTGAAAGCATTTTCCAGCACGTCTTTACGGTCACTTTTCAGGCATCCTAAAGAAACTTTGGATCATTGTTGGCAATACTTGCCGTGGCTTTAAAGAAACTTGGCACGGCTGACACTGACTGTATCTTTCAGGACGTATGGTTCCTTATTATTACCTTCTGCTTTCAACTGTACTAATCAGCTTGAACACTGTGCACTATTTTGGCAAATGCTGCTCTGTCGAGAGGGCGTTCAGTTTCTTTCAGGAATAATAAAGGACTTTAAACTAAAGAACAGGAATTCAAGCCTGCATATAAATGAATGGATCTATTTTAAGCACTAATATGCTTGCTTGCTTGCTCTAACTGCATGTGCTTATATTATCGCTTGAAGGTTACTGTTCTAAATCTAACTTATGACCACTTATACTTTGATATCCAGATTGTATGTGAGGATTTGTCCATATCATATGTAAATTTGAGTGTTACGTCTATACACTTTTGTACATATCCTGAGGGTGTGTCGGCTTTGATCACTTAGATCCCACTTCTATAACCTGCCCGGCAACATATACCTCAGCTGGTGAGGTGTCGGTAGCAGCAGGGTGTAGTTGATCTTTGCAGTACACTTTCCCTCTGTATATAAGACTCTTTCTGTACACAATTACTGAGTATGCCTAATATTATTGTACCGTATTTTTAAGACTGTCACTTTTTTCTTAGATCCCACTTGCTATTTAACCTGCCCAGCTGAGAGCTCTTAATTGGGGTGCTGTGTGCAGCAGGGTGTAGAAAGAATGACGTGTTTTATCACCATATTTAGGTTGCCTTTTTCTTACTTGTAAATACTAACGTTCTAAGGCAATTCATACCGCACATCCCCTGACCGGTCAGGTTCAGTGTATTAGATTTGATACATCTGATACTATTTTTGTGATATATTTATTGTTGCAAACTGATTTGAATATTCGCTTTGTATATATTCCACTTTTCGCACTGTGTGGGTGGGGGGAGGGGCCCTCCATGCCAACTCCTTTGTTATCAATTTCTATTACTGTGCTAGTAAAAAATAATATTTTTCAAAAAGAGTGCTGAAATCCCTGTCTTTCTTCATCCTGGTTGATTTATCCTGGATGATTTCTCCTGTTGATTAAAACATTTCATATTTTTATAAGGGTCTGCACCACTATTAAAAAGAGAAGGTATAGCCGGTTGAGGCCACCTCTGGAAAACTAGCCTTTAGCAAATGCTTCTCTCCTGTATATATTTCTTGATATTTAATTAATAATCTTCCCGTCGGCAAACACCCTCTAATTTGTAGGGTGCTCAAGGCCATCAGATTAAAACGTCCTCCAGTCCCTAAGCATGAATTTTTCTGGGATGTGGATCTGATTTTCTCTCTGTTTAAATTTTGGCCCGAGAATTTTTCTTTATCCCTAAAACAACTTTCCGCTAAGCTTGCTACTCTTCTCTGCTTAATCTCTTTTAGACGAGTTTCGGATGTGAAAGCCTTAGATTGGAATTCTAAACGATTCTCTCCTGAAGGAGTTACCTTTTTTCTTTCCCGTAGAACTAAGACTCTTTATATCTCCATTTTCTACCCTTACCTTCCTTCCGAACCTTCTTTATGTGTGGTTGAATGTTTAAAATCTTATGAGACTAGAACTATGACTTTTAGAAAATCATCTGACAATTAAATTTTGATTTCTTTCGTTCCTCCTTATGCTCCTATCACTTATACTTCCATTGCTAGGTGGGTTAAATGGGTCTAAAAAGAAGCCGGTATTGATATATCCTTTTCGGCTCATTCTATTAGAGGTTCTGCTGCCTCGAAGGCCTTTTTAAAATCTGCTCCTCTTCAACAAATTTTGAATGCAGCAGATTGGTCTTCAGATTCCATTTTCAAACAATTTTATTTCAGACCCACTCAACACGCTTCTCTTAATTTATTTTCTTAATCTATTCTCTTATATATATTTTTTCTTTTAATGTGCTTTAAACTTGCAAAATAGGAATCTCTGGTCTTGTAATAAAATTCCGATTATAATAATCCTTTGAAGGTATAATCTAGATTTGATTAAAGACACAGAGACAAGTATTTTCCCACCTCAAACATGTTATTATGTCCCACCCTTTTTTATTGGTGTATATTATTAATATTTTTTGTCTTTAACAGTTTCCACTTAAATACAATCCTTTCCTGGTATCCGGATTCATACCTTCAAACCATGAAGTTCATCAATCATCAACTGGATCCTGGATTTCCTTCCTGTCTTCTATCAAACTCATCAATTCCTGGAGTTTCTTCAAGCAACTCTTCAAGTCGTTGGCTTTTATTATCCTATGTTGTTTTGGACTTTTTGGACTTTTTATGGTTTTTAATATCTTGTTCTTTGTGAGCATCAGTTAAGAAAGAGGAGGATTGACAACACATGAGCCAGTTTATAGTCTATTCCCTTCTCTGATTGGCTATTTTTTCTTGCATTTATAATAAGCTCCTTTTAGCTTCTTATGTTATTTTATTTTTTTATATATTTATTTCCAGCAATATATAACATTATAAATGAGCATATATAGTAAAAAGATACATTATTTCCTACGCCACACAGGGCCAGGTAGTATTTTGCCACGCAGGGCCACATCACAATAGAAAAGCAACTACAAGTTTTTTCATATTTACACATCTTGCTGGATTTTCTTTTTTCCCCCCCTAAAAACCTATCCTGCAACACCACCTGGGAGTACTTCCTAACAAACAACAAAAAAGAAAGAAGGAAAGGAGAGAAAACCAACTTCAATATAAACCACACACTTAATAATGTGCTGAGCATTAAAGGTAATTCCCTTCAACTTATCCCTAAGTCTCTACGTCTTGTGCTACGCATTATAGTCTGTTCTTGACTAGTACTCGTATTCCCTTATCATTCATTCTCCACTGGCCATCCATACAAAAAAAAAAAAAAAAAAGGGTAGTGATTAAAAGTTATACCTATTTGCCTTCCCCTTCCCTTCCACTCCTCTCCCACCCCCGTTCTATATATCATATTATGTTACAACAACCCAGTCTCCCCTTAATTTGCTTCCTGCATAAATAAAGTGTCCCTGAAAGGGGATGTGATTGATTTCTGAGTATTATTGTCCAGTGTCTTGATAAGTTTCCCCCATTTATCAAAAAATTTCTCTATGTTGACCTCCATTTCCATTTGTATTGTAGCCTGTTCTAAGAATAATTGATGAATTACCCCATTCTTGAATTCGAAAACTTAGGTTCTTTCTGACTGCCATTTTTCAGAATTATTTTCCTGCCTATGAGAATAGCTGTGTTCAATAGTAGGAGAGCTCCCCCACTTCCTCTGCTGAAGTTAGGAAGAACACATTCTGCCTGTTGATGCATATATAAGTCCTAGAAATTTTGGTGGCCCAGAATGAGATCTTACCCCAAAATCTCTGCATTACTGGGCATGACCATAACAAATGGGTGAGGTCTGCTAAACGAAATTTACATCTAATGCAAAAAGAGGTCTCCCTCTCGTTAGACCAGTATGATCTCAGCTTGGGAGTGCTATAATATTTATACAGAATCTTAAATTGTTGTTCTCTATAATATTCCCCTCTCATAGCTTTGACAGCCCTCTTGATAGAGCTTGTCAATACCTCTGTTTCTACCTCCCCCTCCAAAAGATCTTCCCAAATTAACGTGAGATATTTAATATTACTCAGCTCTTGACTACTTAGCATTAAAGTATAAATCGGTGAAATAGAGAGTTTTCCTATTTTGAATAAGAGTAGTATATTTTGAAAGGCTTTATTTTGCCAGTCCAAATTTGTTATTTTCAAAATTTGCTCGGCATAGTGCCGAACTTGCAGATAGGCAAAGAACTGGGAGTTGGAAATCCCAAATTCACATTTACATTTGTCAAAGGTTTTCACTCTATTTTCCTCTAAGTTAACCAATTGAATCATGTAACTAATCCCTGCCTCCGTCCAAGTTCCAAATCTTAACGAGTCGTATCCTGCCAAGAATCTGGGTTCCCCCTTATAGTTAGGTACGGGGAGGCCCTATAGTCAAAAATTTCCTCCAGGCTCTGATTGGCTGATTTATAATTGTTAATTGTCTTAGCTCTTTAGGAATCTTGGATGTGGCATATGCGCGAGAGCTTTGAGGGAGAGGGGTGCGACCAGTCCCTCCTCCCCATCACAGCGAAAAATTATTTGTTCCTTGGAACCAATCAATAACATACTTTATATTGGCCCAATGTTGTACGCCTCTATATCCGGAATGGCTAGTCCCCCCCCTCCCTCCTTGCACACATACGTTTAAGCGCTATTCTAGACCTTCTATCCTTCCAAATAAATCGTCTTATAATTTTATTAATTATCTCGCTATCTTTTTTCAATAATAAAAGTGGCAGTGCCTGAAATATGTATAAGAATTTGGGTAGTGAAATCATTTTGATTAACTGAACTCTGCCGGACAGAGATAAGGGTAGATTCATCCACTTCTCTATTCTCTCGAAAGAACTAATAAGTGTTGAAAAATTTAATTTATACCAATTCCTCGGGTCTGCTGCGAACTTGATTCCCAAATACGTAATGTATTCTTTTGCCTCTTTAAACGGAGTTGTAGGTGAGTTTTTATCCTTTATTAACCACAGTATTTCCGATTTGTCCTTATTAATAGCAAATCCCGTAAAGGACTGAAATCTGTCCAGGATATTGATAATCAGGGACAAGTTATTTTCCAAATTCTGCGTGAAAATAAGGAGATCGTCTGCGTATATAGCTTGCTGGATTTTAAAAGCACCAATATCGATTCCCTCCAATTTTCCCCTAAAATATATGGCCAGAGGTTCCAGTGCTAGATTGAAGAGCAGGGGTGAAATAGGACACCCCTGCCTTGTGCCCCGTTGCAAGCAGAATTTATCTGAGAGACTGGAATTGATAACTAGCGCAGCTACAGGTACATTATACAGCTTGGAGAGGACATTTAAAAAATTACCTCTGAATCCAAACTTCTCTAATGATGTGAACATATGGTCCCAAATCAGCGAGTCGAAGGCCTTCTGTGTGTCTATGGTTATCACTGCCGCATCTTTCGCTGTGAATATGCCTTCTTTGATTGCCATATCACAGTAATCTATCACTACCTCCAACTTCCTGAGATTTTTGACCAATGTTCTCCCTTTCATGAATCCAGTTTGGTCTGGATGTATGAGTGACTAATAGCCAGTTGTAGCCTGTTTGCCAGAATGTGTGTCAGTATCTTATAATCCACATTCAGTAGTGATATAGGCCTATACGATTCCATCTTACTTAGATCCTTCCCTTGTTTTGGTAATAAAACAATCCTAGATTCATTAAATAGCTAGAGGGGGACTCCCCCTCATAAAGAAAAGATTATATATTTCCCTCACTGTTGGAGTAATTTTCTCCTCAAGAATCTTGTATAATTCTCCTGGAATATCATCAGGGCCAGGTGCCTTGTTGAGCTTCAAATTTTGAATAGCTTTTTGAACTTCTTCATCGGTGATCTGGGCGTTTAGTTTCATAAGATCTTCCTTCTACTTGAGGTACCTTAATAGTACCCCAGAACGCCTCCTTCTCCTGTTGGTCTACCTCCCTTTTCCCATATAGTTCTTTAAAGTACTGTTGAAACTCCTGAATAATTTCTGAAGACAGGCTAACTATTTTGTCCTTAACTTTGATCATTGTTATAGGCTTACATCCTTTTTGAGACTTAACCATATTGGCTAAGAATTTCCCAGTTTTATTACCATAGGACATAAATTTACTATTCCTTTTAATTTCAGATTGTGTCTCTTTTAGGACACACCAAGTGTCCCTCTGTTTTTTGGCATCTATGTATTGCTTCCAGTTCTCATTATTATTGTTTTGTAAATACCTTTGATACTTATTCACTATTTGATTAGTAAGTTGCATCCAATTTTTATTATTTATTTTTTACTTCTAACAAGGAAGGCCAGAATTTCACCACGAATCACGGCCTTAAAGGCCTGCCAAAATGTTTCCTTACTCTTAACTGAATCTTTATTATTAAGGGCATATTCGTCCCATTTACTGCATAGAAAATTTCGAAATCTAAGATTTGTGTATAAATATTTCGGAAAAAAGAATTTATTCCCGGGTGTGCTATTACCGTTTGTTACTAAACGTAGCAATATTGGTGCATGATCCGATATTGTGATTGGGGTAATTGTGGTCTTTTGAACTAAAGAGAATAGGTTTTTACTAATTAGAAACATGTCTATCCGCGAAAGTGATTTGTGTGCTTTAGACAAGCAAGTGTATTCTTGAGTATCTGGAAAATTATTTCTCCAAATATCCAATAAATCCAAATTATAACACAATTTTTTAAAGATTCTAAAATCCCTATTTCCCACGTGTTCCCTATTCCCTGTCCTTTTCCTGTCCAGAATTTCAGATGCCACCATGTTTAGATCTCCTCCTATTACAATATTCTGTCCTAATTCTGCCAGTTTGGCTTGCAATAAATTCCAAAATGGACCCTTCTTTTCATTTGGGCCATATATGTTACACAGTATAATTATCTTCCCCCCAATTTCCAACTTCAAAATAATAAACCTACCTTGAGGGTCTATTTCCTTTTGGAGAATCTGATATTGTAAATTCTTTCTAAACAGAATAGCCACTCCTTTCTTCCTCCGGTTACCGGGGGCGTACACTACCTCCCCAACCCATCCCCATCTTAGTTTCTGACTCTCCGTATTATTTAATGCGTTTCCTGTAGCATACCTATATCTACCTTTAATTTATTCAAATACTGTAAGACCATCTTCCTTTTGATTGGCGAGGTAAAACCCCCCACATTCCATGAGCCTATGTTATAGTTCTTAGTCATTCTCGTTTATGCAGTGGGGGTAAGCCATAATGAGAGGGAGTGAGAGAAGAAAGAAAGGAAGAGGGGGAAAAAAAAAACCAACACCCATACTCATTCACACAACCCTCCCTCATCCTCCACCCCCCTTCATCCTTATCCAACAGTTCCATGTTCAAATTGTCCCAATTTTTGCTTTTCCTCCCTTAGGAAATTTTCTGCTTCTTGTGAGTTCTCAAAAGTTTTAAACCCCTCCTGAGTTTTAATGCTAATTTTAGCTGGATAGAGTAGCCTAACTGATCTGCCTTCCTGTATTAGGCGAGAGCATAGAGGTGCACACTGTCTTCTCCTAGTGGAAGTCTCAAACGAGAAATCTTGGAAAATAAGAAATTTCTTATTTTGATACATAACACCCTTTTGAAGCCTAAAAGCTCTTAATATCTTAGCCTTGTCCTGGAAGTTTAAATACCTAATAATAATAGGTCTAGGTCTATCCTTGCCTTCCTCCTGCTGCCTGAGAGCCCCAATCCTATGTGCCCGTTCAACTGGTAGGGCTTGCTCTCCCTCAGGGATAGAAAGTATAGAGGGTAGCTGAACTGCTGCAAAATGTAACAAATCCTTTTCTAAAAGGGTTTCAGAAATGCCAATTATTCTCAAGTTATTTCTCCTCGATCTATTCTCGAGATCCTCCACTTTATCAGTTAAGAATTTAACCTGTTTCCATATTATTGTTAATTCCTGATCTTTCTCAATGTCCCTGTCCTCTAGATCTGAGATGCGTTGTTCCACTAGGCCTACTCTAGCCAGTATTTGTTTTGTTTCCTGTGAATTAGACTCTATGGTATTTTGTATAGCCTCAAACTTGGGCATGAAAAGTGCACTCATCTGTTTCAGCAACTCAGTGTTAGTTGTCAAATCAGGCCCCACCTCCTGCGAGGTTTCTGAACTTAGTTCTGTACTACGTCTGGGTTATTTTTTCTCTTGTTGCCTTCTCCCTGTCATATTTACAACTTTATTTCCAGCGGACACTGAAATAAATTAATCCATAAGGGACGTGGCACTATTGTCCCTACTTTCCCTATATGACTTCCTCGTGTTTGTGTCTCCTTCTATCACTATCCTCCTTTTGATTAGCCTTTTAGCAGCTGTGAGGCTCCTATTGCCCTCTCCTCTTTTATCCTCAAGGTTCCTCTATGTATTGTTATTACCAAGACAAATATTTAACAGAGCTAAGAAAAGAAGAAAAATCTTACAGCTTCTCTTCCTCTCCTCCCTCCCTAACTTATCCCCAAACACCTACATAGTGCATAATACCAAAATCACTATATGGACGGGTACAATAACATAAACACTCAGTGCATATACCTTACAAAAGTGATAATACTTAATTAGATTCCTATCAAATTCAATCCCATATATCCTACTATTCCCAATATCAGAGGGCTATTTGTGTGTCTAGTGCCCCAATCTTCTATCTTTAAACCTAATTTACATTATTCTACAGTGCACAATTCTAAATCAATAAATAAGCTAAAAAAAAAAAAAAGTAACAAATCCAACAGCCCTTCAGGACTTGCAAAGAAAAAATAGATAAATAAATGTGATACTTAATTAGCTTCTGTGCCATCACAGTCCCAAATGTCCCAAGTATGTTTAATAACAAAATAAGAGTCCTTTCTTCCCCTAGATATTTCCTCTGGGCAATCAGGGGTGATCCTTATCCGTGTCCTAGTTTCTCCCAGTTTCTACTTCAGCGATCTGTTGAAATAAAAGAGAGAAGGGGTGCCCCATGTGTGTATCCATAAGAAGGTGAGGATAAACCTAGGCTAGGGCCATACAGGGTACTCACATGTTCCAAAGGCACCCACATGTGCCAGTAGAAGCGCTGAACCTTTAGCAGCAGTTCAGCATGCTGTTTCTCTCCTGGAGGATGTTGTTTTTCTTCCAATTTAGTAAACATGTAAAGGGGACATAAAATACAGTACCCTGTGTGAATCCGCTAAGAAAACAAGCATGAAATGTATACAGAGCAGTTATAGGGTACTCACAAACACAGCGGCACTCTTTGTGCCAGTTGTCGCAGGCTAAACCTTTTACAGCAGTCTAGCACGCTGTCCTCAGTTGCAATGTGTCTGTGTTCCTCCGGTACATAAGTCAGAGAAGGAGACATAATACAAACCACACATGTGTGACTCTATCATAAACAGTGCATGTATCATTAGTTAGCTTACAGAGTGGTACTCACAAGCGTTGCGGCACTCCTGTGTGCCTTTGGAAGCAGGCTGGACCTTTTAACAGCAGTCCAGCATGCTGATTTCTATACTGCCCACGTGTCTGTTTTTCCAATGAGCTTTTTTAGGGTTAAAATATGCTAATGAATTTGCTGTTTTTAGGACTTAACTTCTAAATTTAACCTTATATCTAAGGGGGGGGGGGCGGGGGAGATAACCCTTTTTCCTTTTCCACAGCCCTAAATTCCTGGGGCAAGTCCTAGTAGGTCGCCTTTGTTAATGACCAAACTCGCGGCATAGAATATGAGTACTTGAGGAGGGCTGAGCAAAAATAATCCTTATCCCCCGTGGTATACCAGTAGTTTTGGGAGGGAATAACCTTTTACTACAGCCTATCAAGGGGGAAGGGTATCAGTGTGCCTGTCAGTATCTACTACCTTAATTCCTTTCTCAGCCGCCTCTCCTCAACCACCCATCTTGCCTAACGAGATTCCTAGCCGCTTGCGGGGACCGGGAAGTGAGACCATCCGCCGTCGGCTGTGGATTCCGATCGCCACTTCCGTCTCACTGCACTGGTTCCCCGTCCCTCAATCTCTCCCGCCGGTTCCGCTGGCAGCGTTCACCCTGCGTGTCCCTCGCCTCGGCGCTCCTTACGTGCGCCAACGCCAAGCGTGCCGCAATAGCTCCTAGGACCGCCTTCTTATGTTATTTTAATGTCTGTTATGTTATTCTATCTTGTGTTCTTTAAAAGGCTGCAGTTGAGTAGTAAAGAAAGATAATGCAAAATACTCGTCTCTGTGTCTTTAATAAAATCTAGATTATACCTTCAAAGGATTAGGATAATCGGAATTTCACAGTATGTTGTACAAATGGATATATAATAAAGTGCAAACATGCTTAGTGGCAAAACACTGTGTCACATTCAATTGAGAACCTGTCAGAAAAAGAAGATGTGATGAGAAAGAAAATAAATAAAGTCTGTTAATAAATGACCCTGGACTTTGCTTTCTTTTTCAGCATTATGTACAAATCACAGTCATGTGGTTAAAGGGCCACTGTAAGTAAATATTTTCTATGCCTGTTACTAACTAACTACCCCAAATACGCTTTTTATCAATAGCATTTCATTAACATATCTCTACCGTATATCAGAAATCTTGTCTGCAAATTGAATTGTTTTCCAAACCCACTCCGTGGGTATCCTTTGCTCTGTACCAATCCGTTTACAATACCTAGGTTTCAAAATGGCGCTTTAAACACAAAGTTATTGGTTTAAGTATTTTGAACATGCAGTGCTGAAAATAGTGGGCAGGATAACGTGACATCATCGGCGAATAAAAGATATAACTTTTAGAACGTTATGAAACTTCGTTTTGGAGAAAATATAGGTCAGTAGGTTTTAATTAATGTTTATTAACTTTAATATGTTAGTTGTTTAGCTTAAAAATTATAACAGAAAGTAATCCTTTAATGTGAAGCAGATTAAACAGGTTACATACAATGTTCACGCCAATGACAACATTCTCTTCTTTAAAGGGATATGAAACCCAAAAATGTTCTTTAAACCCAAAAATGTTTCCAATTTACTTATTTTATTAAATTTGCTTGTTCCCATGATATTCTTTTTTGAAGAGATACCTAGGTAGGCATTTGGATCACTACATGGCAGGAAATAGTGCTGCCTTCTAGTGCTGTTGTAATTGGATGACATTCTTGCAAAACTGCTGCCATATAGTGCTCCAGAAATGGCAAGCTCCTAAACTTATGTCCCTGAAAGAAAGAAAAATGTTAGGTTTCATATCCCTTTAATCTTAAAGGGACAGTAAAGTCAGAATAGAATGTAAATTGATAGTATAGAGCATGAAATTATAAAAAAAAAACTTTCTCTTGATAAAAATTAATCCTAGGCAAGCTCAAGAGTGTGCATGTGTTTATAGCAATGTTATACATTATTGCAAATACAACTACCATAAACTGCTAAAGAGAAATGCATGCTCTGGACACCTATCAGCCTACTAGGTTTACTCTTCTAAGAGAACAAAACAAAATCTAACTCAAGTAAATTGGGGAAAAAAAATGTTTAAATGCACACTCTATCTGAATCATAAACATTTAGGGCTAGATTAAAAGTGTAGCACTAAACTATTGTGCGGCCGCAAACGGACAAATTTGCCCATTTGCAGAAGATTAATCGTGCTCACGGTAGAAATTAGCGCTTATAAAATTAACCAGAGAACATATTTCTGGTTAATTTTATAAATGTGCTCCATAATACTATGCAGTGTATTTTATTTAAAAAATAATGATAGCAACATCTTTATTTTTTAATAAAATAACTGCAATAGGCAGTATTTTGGAGTTAAAGATTGGCGGGTGTGGGGTGTTAGAAAAAACAGAATTTATACTTACCTGATAAATTTCTTTCTTTTTCGATGTACCGAGTCCACGGATTCATCATAACTTGTGGGATATTGTCCTTCCTGACAGGAAGTAGCAAAGAGAGCACCACAGCAGAGCTGTCTATATAGCTCCCCCCTTAACTCCACCCCCCCAGTCATTCGACCGAAGGCCAAGGAAGAAAAGGAGAAACTATAAGGTGCAGAGGTGACTGAAGCTTACATAAAAAATACTATCTGTCTTGAATAGACAGGGCGGGCCGTGGACTCGGTACATCGCAAAAGAAAGAAATTTATCAGGTAAGCATAAATTCTGTTTTCTTTTGCAAGATGTACCGAGTCCACGGATTCATCCTAACTTGTGGGATACCAATACCAAAGCTTTAGGACACGGATGAAGGGAGGGACAAGACAGGAACCTAACGAAAGGCACCACTGCTTGCAAAACCTTTCTCCCAAAAATAGCCTCCGAAGAAGCAAAAGTATCAAATTTGTAAAATTTGGAAAAGGTATGAAGCGAAGACCAAGTCTCAGCCTTACAAATCTGTTCAACAGAAGCATCATTTTTAAAAGCCCATGTGGAAGCCACCACTCTAGTGGAGTGAGCTGTAATTCTTTCAGGAGGCTGCTGTCCAGAAGTCTCATAAGCCAAACGGATGATTCTTTTCAGCCAAAAGGAAAGAGAGGTAGCCGTAGCCTTTTGACCTCTACGCTTTCCAGCATAGACATCAAACAAAGAAGATGATTGGCGAAAATCTTTGGTTGCCTGCAAATAAAACTTCAAGGCACGAACCATGTCCAAGTTGTGCAACAGACGGTCCTTCTTAGAAGAAGGATTAGGACACAGAGAAGGAACAACAATTTCCTGATTGATATTCCTGTTAGAAACAACCTTAGGGAGGAACCCAGGTTTGGTACGCAAAACCACCTTATCAGCATGGAAAACAAGATAAGGCGAGTCACATTGTAATGCAGATAGTTCAGAAACTCTTCGAGCTGAAGAGATAGCAACTAGAAACAGAACTTTCCAAGATAGATATCTGTCCCTTTAAGGAACTAGCAGACAATTCTTTCTCCAATCCTTCTTGGAGAAAAAACAAAATCCTAGGAATCCTGATCTTACTCCATGAGTAGCCTTTGGATTCACACCAAAAAAGATATTTACGCCATATCTTATGATAGATCTACCTGGTGACAGGCTTTCGAGCCTGAATCAAGGTATCTATGACCGACTCAGAGAAACCCCGCTTTGATAAAATCAAGCGTTCAATCTCCAAGCAGTCAGTTGCAGAGAAATTAGATTTGGATGCTTGAATGGACCTTGAATCAAAAGGTCCCGTCTCAGTGGCAGAGTCCATGGTGGCAGAGATGACATGTCCACCAGGTCTGCATACCAAGTCCTGCGTGGCCACACAGGCACTATCAAAATCACTGAAGCTCTCTCCTGTTTGATTCTGGCAATCAGACGAGGAAGGAGGGGGAATGGAGGAAACACATAAGCCAGGTTGAACGACCAGGGTACTGCTAGAGCATCTATCAGTACTGCCTGAGGATCCCTTGACCTGGATCCGTAACGAGGAAGTTTGGCGTTCTGACGAGATGCCATCAGATCCAATTCTGGTGTGCCCCATAGCTGAACCAGTTGAGCAAACACCTCTGGATGGAGCTCCCACTCCCCCGGATGAAAAGTCTGATGACTTAGAAAATCTGCCTCCCAGTTCTCCACCCCTGGGATATAGATCGCTGGTAGATGGCAAGAGTGAGTTTCTGCCCATCGGATTATCCTGGAAACTTCTATCATCGCCAAGGAACTCCTTGTTCCCCCCTGATGATTGATATAAGCTACAGTCGTGATGTTGTCCGACTGAAACCTGATGAATCCGGCCGAAGCCAGCTGAGGCCACGCCTGAAGAGCATTGAATATCGCTCTTAATTCCAGAATATTTATCGGTAGGAGGGCCTCCTCCTGAGTCCACAAACCCTGTGCTTTCAGGGAATTCCAGATTGCACCCCAGCCCAGTAGACTGGTGTCTGTCGTCACAATAACCCACGCTGGCCTGCGGAAACACATTCCCTTGGACAGGTGATCCTGTGACAACCACCAAAGAAGAGAGTCTCTGGTCTCTTGATCCAGATTTATCTGAGGAGATAAATCTACATAATCCCCATTCCGCTGTTTGAGCATGCATAGTTGCAGTGGTCTGAGATGCAAGCGAGCAAACGGAACTATGTCCATTGCCGCTACCATAAGTCCGATTACCTCCATACACTGAGCCACTGACAGCAGAGGAATGGAATGAAAAGCTCGGCAGGTGGTTAAAATCTTTGAGTTCCTGACCTCCGTCAGAAATATTTTCATGTCCACTGAATCTATCAGAGTTCCCAGGAATGGAACTCTTGTGAGAGGAATAAAAGAACTCTTTTTCACGTTCACCTTCCACCCATGAGATCTTAGAAAGGCCAACACTAAGTCCGTGTGAGACTTGGCAAGTTGGAAAGTCGACGCTTGAATTAAGATGTCGTCTAGATAAGGCGCCACTGCTATGCCCCTCGGCCTTAGGACCGCCAGAAGGGACCCTAGCACCTTTGTGAAGATTCTTGGCGCCATAGCCAACCCGAAGGGAAGAGCCACAAACTGGTAATGCCTGTCCAGAAAGGCAAACCTGAGGAACTGGTGATGATCTTTGTGGATAGGAATGTGTACATACGCATCCTTTAGATCCACGGTAGTCATATATTGACCCTCCTGGATCATTGGTAAAATAGTCCGAATGGTCTCCATCTTGAAGGATGGAACTCTTAGGAATTGGTTTAGGATCTTGAGATCTTGAGATCTAGAATTGGTCTGAAGGTTCCCTCTTTTTTGGGAACCACTAACAGATTGGAGTAGAAACATTGCCCTGTTTCTGTTTTCGGAACTGGGAAGATCACTCCCATGGTAAAATGGTCTTCTACAACAGCGTAAGAACGCCTCTCTTTTTGTCTGGTTTACAGACAATTGAGAAAGATGGAACCTCCCCCTTGAGGAGAATCTTTGAAATCTAGGAGATACCCCTGGGTTACAATTTCTATGGCCCAGGAGTCCTGAACGTCTCTTGCCCAGGGCTTGAGCAAAGAGAGAAAGTCTGCCCCCTACTTGATCCTGTCACCCGGATCGGGGGCTACCCCTTCATGCAGTCTTAGTGGCTTTTTGGTCCTGCTTTACCCTTGTTCCAAGCCTGGTTAGGTCTCCAGGTTGCTGGGATTGAGCAAAAGTTCCCCTCTTGCTTTGCAGCAGGGGAAGAGGAAGCGGGACCACCCTTGAAGTTTCGAAAGGAACGAAAATTATTTTGTTTGGTCCTTGTCTTATTTGACTTATCTTGAGGGAGGGCATGACCCTTCCCTCCAGTGATGTCTGAAATGATCTCTTTCAGTGCAGGCCCGAATAGGGTCTTACCATTGAAAGGGATGGTCAAAGGCTTAGATTTAGATAACACATCAGCTGACCAGGACTTAAAGGGACAGTCTACCATAGAATTGTTATTGTTTTAAAAGATAGATAATACCTTTATTACCCATTCCCCAGTTTTGCATAACCAACACAGTTATATTAATATACTTTTTACCTCTGTGATTTACCTTGCATCTAGGAACCTTCTTCCAGCCCCCTGATCACATGACTGTGACTGTTTATTATCTATTGTCTTAAATTAGCATTGTTTTGTGCTAGATCTTAAATAACCCCCTGTGCCTGAATACAGTGTTATCTATATGGCCCACGTGTACTTTCTGTCTCTTTGTGTTGAAAAGAGATTTAAAAAGCATGTGATAAGAGGCAGCACTCAAAGGCTTAGAAATTAGCATATGAGCCTACCTATGTTTAGTTTAGACTAAGAAAACCAAAAGAAAAAGCAAATTTGAAAGTTGATTCAATTAAAAGTCCTATCTGAATAATGAAAGTTTTAATTTATACTAGACTGTCCCTTTAAAGCCATGAACGCTCTTCACACTAAAATGGCAAAAACCTGAATTCTTTGCCGCTAACTTAGCAAGATGAAAAGTGGCGTCTATAATAAAAGAATTAGCCAACTTAAGGGCCTTAATTCTGTCCAAAATATCATCTAGTGGGGTCTCCATCTGAAGAGTCTCTTCTAGAGCCTCAAACCAAAAAGCAGCTGCAGTGGTTACCGGGACAATGCATGCTATAGGTTGAAGAAGAAAACCCTGATGAACAAAAATTTTCTTTAGGAGACCCACTAACATTGTATCCATAGGATCAATGAAAGCACAACTGTCTTCAATAGGTATAGTTGTACGCTTAGCCAGAGCAGAAATAGCCCCCTCCACCTCAGGGACCGTCTGCATGAGTCCTTTATGGTGTCAGAAATAGGGAACATTTTCTTAAAAACAGGAGGGGGAGCGAACAGAATACCTGGTCTATCCCACTCCTTAGTAACAATGTCCGAAATCCTCTTAGGGACCGGAAAAAACATCAGTGTAAACAGGAACCTCTAAATATTGTCCATTTTACACAATTTCTCTAGAATGACAATATGGTCACAATCATCCAGAGTAGCTAAAACCTCCCTGAGCAATAAATGGAGGTGCTCTAGCTTAAATTTAAATGCCGTCATATCTGAATCTGTCTGAGAGAACATCTTTCCTGAATCAGAAATCTCTCCCTCAGACAGCAAATCCCTCATCCCTACCCCTCAGAACACTGTGAGGGAATATCGGATACGGCTACTAAAGTGTCAGAAGGCTCAGCATTTGTTCTTTACCAGAGCTACTGCGCTTCCCTTGCAAACCCTGGCAGTTTAGATAAAACCTCTGTGAGGGTAGTATTCATAACTGAAGCCATATCTTGCAAGGTGAAAGAATTAGACGCACTAGAAGTACTTGGCGTCGCTTGAGCGGGCGTAACTGGTTGTGACACTTGGGGAGAACTAGATGGCAAAAACCTGATTTACTTCTGTCTGAGAATCATTTAATGCCAAATTCTTATAAGTCAAAATATGCTGTTTGCAATTTATAGACATATCAGTACAATTGGGACACATTCTTAGAGGGGGTTCCACAATGGCTTCTAAACAAATTGAACAATGAGTTTCCTCAGTGTCAGACATGTTTAACAGGCTAGTAATGAAGCAAGCAAGCTTGGAAAACACTTTATTTAATGAAAAAAACACAATTTGCAAAAACGGTACTGTACCTTTAAGAGAAAAAAAGGCATACATAAACTGCAAACAGGTTAAAATTGCTTCAAAAATTCCGAAATTTTAACAGTGTAACCCAATAAGCCTTTGAAGGATTGCACCACAAGTAAAAAAGCAATAGACCCCCAAATGAAAAAAAACTGATTGATAAGTGTCTAAAAACCGGTTAAAACCCCCTAAAGCACCTTGCCACAGCTCTGCTGTGGCCCTACCTGCCCTTAGGAAGCGATAATATGGGGTTTAAAGCTTCAATTAGTCCCTCAGAAGACTCTCAGGACCTCAGGAGAAGTTGCTTGCTGCTTGTAAATGTAGGCCCCGCCCACCTCACTCGATGTTGCTGGGGCCTACACAAAACTAACAAACCCTGCCTGAAGCCATGTGGGTTTATAAAAAACCCCAAAGAACCCTCAAGCAAATGTCCCATAAACAGAAAACGTTACTCCCAGACACAAAAAAAACGTTTGTCCCAAATTCACATAACAAACTGAGTGCCCACAAAAAAATTAACCCTTTCTGCAAGCTAGTAAAAACCTCTGATAACACTAGGATTACTGTTTACCCTTCCCCTAATGGAGACACTGTCAGCCTTTCTGAGTTAACACAGTCTCTGCAGAAAATATGACTGAACATACCTCATTGCTGTATAAAGAAACCGTTCCTCACACTGAAGTTTTCCTGTACTCCTCAGCTTCTGTGGGAACCAGCAGTGGACCTTAGTTACAAATGCTAAGATCATCATCCTCCAGGCAGAAATCTTCATCTATGTCCTGCCTGAGAGTAAATAGTACAACACCGGTACCATTTAAAAATAACAAACACTTGATTGAAGATAAAATAAAACTAACAGTTTAACACCTCTTCTCTTTACCCTTCCTGCTTAGAGCCAGCAAAGAGAATGACTGGGGGGTGGAGTTTAAGGGGGGAGCTATATAGACAGCTCTGCTGTGGTGCTCTCTTTGCTACTTCCTGTCAGGAAGGACAATATCTCACAAGTTAGGATGAATCCGTGGACTCGGTACATCTTGCAAAAGAAATAAACATCACTGAAAAGTGTCTTTATATTGCGGTCTAAGGAAACTGTGTGTTCCCAGTAAATATATATCTATATGCTTATATACATATATATTTATCAGTGATGTGCAGTCACTAGAGGCAGGTGAGGCAGTGCTTCACCTCTCATATGGGCAAAATATATATTTTTTTATTGGCTTTAAAAAAAAATTGTAATTTTTTTTTTCCCAGCATTTTTTTTTTCTCACAGCTATATGTTGTGCAATGAAGAGGCACAAGCAGGTCTGCCCACCATTACACAACATGCTGCGCCATCTACTGGATGCAAGTGGTTAAGATCATTGCATGGCCCATTAACTGCTTATTTGAGGCAGTCCTATTTGGGCTGACCCAATCCTTTGAGAGGCATTAGTAAGTGGAACATAGGGTTGGGGCTGGATGTTAAATCATATAAAACAAAACAAAAACGGAAAAAAACTTTCATATATTTTGTTGCTGTCCTGTGAAGCTGCAGCTTTGCTAAAGTGAAAAAGAGAGTTCTGTTCTTCCCCTCTAAGTGCAGTGGAATGTGCCACTGTCACTTCCTGAATCCTTCCAGAGCAGGAGAGAGGCACAGAGAGCAGTGTTTCAGCCACATCTTATTAAAGTAAGATTTTACTGATAGGGATTCTGTTAGTGTAAATGATAATTTAATGAATGTGGTTTAGTGTTTTTTTTTACTCTTTTACAGCAAAGGATCGTTTTTGTATTTTGTTTACTCAAACTTTACACCCACTAACTTAGCAGCTTGCCTCTGTACTGCACACTAAATTATAGTCTCACTTAGTCTCTGTAGCTCTGCTGTTTTATTACTTTAAAATGCAGTGGTCCCCCCCCCCCCCCCCCTTGTGTGTGTGTGTGTCTCTCTCTATATATCTAGCCATCTCTCTCCTTATGTGTTGTTCTCCCCTATGGTCTCTTTCTCTCTCTGTCTCTCTTCCTCCCCCTCTGACTCTCATACCTTATGTAATGAAAGAATCTATAAGCATAATTTGCAGCATTAAAGTAAAAAGTATGTTTTAAACATATTTTAATGGGCATGGATTTCTAGATCTCATAATCAGAGCAAGCATTGTGTTATCTGGCAAGAGTTTCTGTTACAATCCTTTTAGACTAAAATCAGATGTTTACTAAGTTGACCAGTTTTCCAAGACACCATTTAAAGGGACATGAAAACCCATATGAAACCCATATGCAAATTTAAATAACTTTCCAATTACATCTAATATCTAATTTTCTTCATTATTTTGATGTCCTTTGTTGAAAATCATATCTAAATATGCTCAGTAGCTGCTCATTGGTGGCTGCACATAGATACCTCATGTGATTGGCTCACCCATGTGCATTGCTATTTCTTCAACAAAGGATATCTAAAGAATGAAGGCGTATCCTGCCACTGCCTCACCAGCCTCTGACGTCACTGCACGTCACTGATATTTATGTGTTAATATGTTTATATATACATATTAACACATAAATATACATGTATATAATCATTTACATATATATGTAACATTTGCTGCCACCACTACACTACTTACCCCCTTTGATTTGCGAGGTTCTCATGCTGCTTGTCACTGCATAAGAACGAGGCTCCCATAGGAGGCTATGAAAACATGCTCTTGTGAGCGCAATGCTTCCCAGAAATGCAAACTTTAGCTCACATTCACATTGCTGACAACTTGTAATACCAGTGCACATTAGTGTGCGCTGGTATTACACAGTGCAGCGCAAGTATCACTTTCCCTAAAGCAATATTTAGCGTTCCACTTGTAATCTGGCCCTTAATTTTGCCTTTACTGTCTCTTTAAGTATCAAGAATGTGGATTGTGATTGTGATAAGAACAAACAGGACTGGCCCATTTTTTTAAAAAACGATAATGTAAATAAATGCTATATATTAGCAATGAAAATATCTCAACATTGAAAAGGGCTCGTCTGCATCAATTAACATCCCAATATGCACGTGAGGAAACAGACGGCTAGATTACGAGTTGTGCTGTAAGCTGAAAAAGCAGCATTAACAGGTTCTAATGCTGCTTTTTCACTACCGCTGGTATTACGAGTCTTGCAGGTTTAGGGGCACCGCACACTTTATGGCCTTACCCGGCAAAACGTCTTACGTAAACTTCGTAAAGTCTTTTTTTTATGGGACTTCCATAGCGCCGGTATTACAAGTCTGTCATGGGAGGCCAAAAAGTGAGCGGTACACCCTCTACCTCCAAGATCCATAACGCATTTTAAAGTCAGTAGTTATGAGTTTTACACTACAACCCCGTAGCATAAAACTCATAACTAAAGTGCTAAAAGGTACACTAACACCCATAAACTACCTATTAATCCCTAAACCGAGGCCCTCCCGCATCGCAAACATTATAATAAAATTTGTAACCCTTAATCTGTCGCTCCGGACATCGCCGCCACTAGAATAAACATATGAACCCCTAAACCGCCGCACTCCCGCCTCACAAACACTAGTTAAATAATATTAACCCCTAATCTGCCGCCCCTAACATCGCCGCCACCTACATTATACTTATTAACCCCTAATCTTCTGCTCTGGACATTGCCGCAACCTACATTATATTTATTAACCCCTAATCTGCTGCCCCCAACATCAATGCCACCTACATTATACTTATTAACCCCTAATCTTCCGCTCCGGACATCTCCACAACCTACCTACATTTATTAACCCCTAATCTGCCGTTCCCAACGTCGCCACCACTATGTTAAATTTATTAACCCCTAAACCTAAGTCTAACCCTAACACCCCCAACTTAAATATAATTTAAATAAATCTAAATAAAATTCATGTTATTAACTACATTATTCCTATTTAAAACAAAATACTTACCTATAAAATAAACCTAAGCTAGCTACAATATAACTAATAGTTACATTGTATCTAGCTTAGGCTTTATTTTTTTACAGGCAAGTTTGTATTTATTTTAACTAGGTAGACTAGTTATTAAATAGTTATTAACTATTTAATAACTACCTAACTAAAATAAATACAAATTTACCTGTAAAATAAAACCTAACCTAAGTTACAAAAACACCTAACCTTACACTAAAATTAAATAAATTCCCTACATTAAATACAATTAAATAAATTAAATTAAATTAGCTAAATCACAAAAACAAACAAACACTAAATTATGGAAAATAAAAAACAAATTACAGATCTTTAAACTAATTACACCTAATCTTATAGCCCTAGCAAAATAAACAAAGCCCCCCAGAATAAAAGTAACCCTAGCCTAAACTAAACTATCGATAGCCCTTAAAAGGGCCTTTTGCAGGGCATTGCCCCAAAGTAATCAGCTCTTTTACCTGTAAAAATAACCCCCCAACAGTAAAACCCACCACCCACACAACCAATCCCCCAAATAAAATACTAACTAAAAAAACCTAAGCTCCCCATTGCCCTTAAAAGGGCATTTAGCTCTATTGTCCCTAATCTAAAAAATAAACCCACCCAATACACCCTTAAAAAAATCCTAACACTAACCCTCGAAGATTCACTTACCAGGAGAAGTCTTCATCAAAGCGGCAAGATGTCCTCAACGAAGCCGGCAGAAGTGGACCTCCAGACGGGCAGAAACGTGGAGCAGCCTCTTCTTCTTACGGCTTCTTCATAATGAATATCACTTTAAGTGACGTCATCCAAGATGGCATCCCTTAGATTCCAATTGGCTGATAGAATTCTATCAGCCAATCGGAATTAAGGTAGAAAAAATTCTATTGGCTGATGCAATCAGCCAATAGGATTGAACTTCAATCCTATTGGTTGATCCAATCAGCCAATAGGATTGAGCTGGCATTCTATTGGCTAATTGGAACAGCCAATAGAATGCCAGTTCAATCCTATTGGCTGATTGCATTTTTTCTACCTTAATTCCGATAAATTCAGATAAAAGAGCTGATTACTTTGGGGCAATGCTCCGCAAAAGGCCCTTTTAAGGGCTATTGTTAGTTTAGTTTAGGCTAGGTGTTTTTTTTATTTTGTGGGGGGCTTTTTTATTTGTATAGGGCTATTAGATTCGGTGTAATTAGTTAAAGATCTGTAATTTGTTTTTTATTTTCTGTAATTTAGTGGGTGTGTTTTTTGTGATTTTGCTAATTTTATTTAATTGTATTTAAAGGGACAGTCTACACCAGAATTTTTATGTTTTAAAAGATAGCTAATCCCTTTATTACCCATTTCCCAGTTTTGCATAACCAACACAGTTATAATAATAAACTTTTAAAATTTGTGATTATCTTGTATCTAAGCCTCGGCAAACTGCCCCTTTTTTCAGTTCTTTTGACAGACTTGCAGTCTAGCCAATCAGTGCCTGCTCCCAGATAACTTCTTGTGCACCAGCACAGTGTTATCTATATGAAATACGTGAACTAACACCCTCTAGTGGTGAAAAACTGTTAAAATGCAATCTGAAAGAGGTGGGCTTCAAGGTCTAAGAAATTAGCATATGAACCTCCTAGGTTAAGCTTTCATCTAAGAATACCAAGAGAACAAAGCAAAATTGGTGATAAAAGTAAATTGGAAAATTGTTTAAAATTACATGCTCTATCTGAATCATGAAAGTTTATTTTGGCCTAGACTGTCCCTTTAATGTAGGGAATTTATTTAATTACAGTGTAAGGTTAGGTGTTATTGTAACTTAGGTTAGGTTTTATTTTACAGGTAAATTTTTATTTATTTTAGCTAGGTAGTTATTAAATAGTTAATAACTATTTAATAACTAGTCTACCTAGTTAAAATAAATACAAACTTTCCTGTAAAATAAAAATAAACCCTAAGCTAGATACAATGTAACTATTAGTTATATTGTAGCTAGCTTAGGTTTTATTTTATAGGTAAGTATTTAGTTTTAAATAGGAATAATGTAGTTAATGATAGGAATTTTATTTAGATGTATTTACATTATATTTAAGTTAGGGGGTGTTAGGGTTAGATTTAGGTTTAGGGGTTAATAAATATAATATAGTAGCGGCGACGTTTGGGGCGGCAGATTAGGGGTTAATAAGTGTAGGTAGGTTGCAGCGACATTGGGGGCGGCAGATTAGGGGTTAATAAATATAATGTAGGCTGTCGGCGATGTTGGGGGCAGCAGATTAGTGGTTCATAAGTATAATGTAGGTGGCGGCAGTGTCCGGAGCGGCAGATTAGGGGTTAATAAATATAATGCAGGTGTCGGCAATGTCGGGAGTGGCAGATTAGGGGTTAATAAGTGTAAGAATAGGGGTGTTTAGACTCGGGGGTGTTAGGTGTAAACATAAAATGTGTTTCCCCATAGGAAACAATGGGGCTGCGTTACTGAGTTTTACGCTGCTTTTTTGCAGGTGTTAGACTTTTTCTTAGCCGGCCCTCCCCATTGATGTCTATGGGGAAATCGTGCACGAGCACATACGACCAGCTCACCGCTGAAGTGAGACATGGAGCTAAATTTTGCTCTACGCTCACTTCTTGTCTTTTAACGCCGAGTTTCTGAAAACCCGTAATACCAGCGATGTAGGTAGGTGAGCGGTGATAATAAACTGCTCGTTAGCACCGCATAGCTCCTAACGCAAAACTCGTAATCTGGCCGAGAGTTTATAAAAATGTATACACACATACACGTTTTATGTTTTATTAGCAAAATGTACATTACTTTACTGTCTCAAAGCAGTCCAGTCACATACCCCTTGAAAAGTTTCTGGAGTATGTTTATATTATACTTAAGGTTATGTCAGATATGAAAGAGATCCTTCCCTGATCAAGCAACCACTTTGTTGCATGTAGAAGTAAAAATGTTTCTCTTGGTGTGATGGTAAAACTACAATTTTCTCAGGGAAATTAGAGGAAGTTGCATAGTTTTTGCTATGTATAAATACACATCTTTTGAGTTTAATGTCTCTTTAAATATTTTCTTTGCTTTTCTTAGTTATGTAATATATGTATACATTTAACAGACACTTTTTTAAATTAAACAACATCTATCTATGTACAGATAATGCTATTTAAATCTAAGCACCCCATATTGGGCTAGATTACAAGTGGAGTGCTAATTAATCTCAAGCCCATAAACGGCAAATTTGCCCGTTTACAGGCACACAATAAATAACCAGCCATTACAAGTGACTGGTTATTGCTACTGCAAGCTCACGGTAGCAATTAGTGTCAGAAAATTAACCAGATATCAGGGGCGCGATCCGATATAGATCGCAGTTTGCGGCGCAAGTGAGGGAACCCACGTCGCCCGCAGTTTCAGCTCGCAACTCGAGCCATCCAATATGCGGCGCCGTCACTTGCTAAAGTGGCGCAAGTCTCACAAACCAGCGATGTCCAGAAATCTGCGTAAGTACAGATTTTTGGAGTCGCCAGTGACTTGCGCCACGTTAGAAACTGCCGGCGCCTATAAAACCTGACTAAAGTCTAAATCACCCGCACTGTCTAACACGCCTCCTAAACATAGCCCGACACGTCTAACACACCTCCCTAACATAGCCCGACACGTCTAACCCTCTATCCGCTATCCCCCCCTCACTATCCTAACAATAAAAAAAGCTATTAACCCCTAAACCGCCGCTCCCGTACCCCGCCGCAACCTAATAAAGTTATTAACCCCTAAACCGTCGCTCCCCGTACCCCGCCGCCAGCTATATTATATCTATAACCCCCTAAAGTGAGCCCCTAACACCGCCGCCATCTATATTAAAATTATTAACCCCTAATGTAAGCCCCTAACACCGCCGCCATCTCTATTAAAATGATTAACCCCTAATTTAATCTACCTACCCCGCCGCCAGCTATATTATCTATATTAACCCTAAGTATATTATAGTTAATATAGGTATTACATTATATATATTAACTATATTAACCCTAATTATATTAGGGTTAATATAGTTAATATAGTTACTATAGTATTTATATTAACTATATTAACTCTATCTAACCCTAACACCCCTAACTAAATTTATATTAAATTAATCTAATTCATTTATAAACTAAAATATTCCTATTTAAATCTAAATACTTACCTATAAAATAAACCCTAAGATAGCTACAATATAATTAATAATTACATTGTAGCTATGTTAGGGTTTATATTTATTTTACAGGTAAATTGTTAATTATTTTAACTAGGTATAATAGCTATTAAATAGTTATTAACTATTTAATATCTACCTAGTTAAAATAATTACCCAATTACCTGTAAAATAAATCCTAACCTAAGTTACAAATACACCTACACTATCAATAAATTAAATAAACTACAAACATCTATCTAAAAATACAATTAAATTAACTACACTAAATTACAAAAAAATAAAAAAAAGATTACAAGATTTTTAAGCTAATTACACCTATTCTAAGCCCCCTAATAAAATAATAAACCCCCAAAATAAAAAAAATTCCCTGCCCTATTCTAAATTAAAAAAAGTTCAAAGCTCTTTACCTTACCAGCCCTTAAAAGGGCCTTTTGTGGGGCATGCCCCAAAGAATTCAGCTCTTTTGCATACAAATACAATACCCCCCCCCCATTACAACCCACCACCCACATACCCCTATTCTAAAACCACCCAAACCCCCCTTAAAAAAGCCTAACACTACCCCCCCTGAAGATCTCCCTACCTTGTCTTCACCACACCGGGCCGAACTCCTGATCCGATCCGGGCGATGTCTTGCTCCAAGCGGCAAAGAAGAATTCTTCCTCCGGCGATGTCTTCCTCCAAGCGGCAAAGAAGAATTCTTCCTCCGGCGACGTCTTCCTCCAAGCGGCAGCAAAGTCTTCATTCTTCCGGCGGCATCTTCAATCTTCTTTCTTCGCTCCGCCGCCGCGGAGCATCCATCCCGGCCGACGACTGAGCGACGAATGAGGTACCCTTAAATGACGTCATCCAAGATGGCGTCCGCCGAATTCCGTTTGGCTGATAGGATTCTATCAGCCAATCGGAATTAAGTTAGAAAAATCTGATTGGCTGATTGAATCAGCCAATCAGATTCAAGTTCAATCCGATTGGCTGATCCAATCAGCCAATCAGATTGAGCTCGCATTCTATTGGCTGTTCCGATCAGCCAATAGAATGCGAGCTCAATCTGATTGGCTGATTGGATCAGCCAATCGGATTGAACTTGAATCTGATTGGCTGATTCAATCAGCCAATCAGATTTTTCTAACTTAATTCCGATTGGCTGATAGAATCCTATCAGCCAATCGGAATTCGGCGGACGCCATCTTGGATGACGTCATTTAAGGGTACCTCATTCGTCGTTCAGTCGTCGGCCGGGATGGATGCTCCGCGGCGGCGGAGCGAAGAAAGAAGATTGAAGATGCCACCGGAAGAATGAAGACTTTGCTGCCGCTTGGAGGAAGACGTCGCCGGAGGAAGAATTCTTCTTTGCCGCTTGGAGGAAGACATCGCCGGAGGAAGAATTCTTCTTTGCCGCTTGGAGCAAGACATCGCCCGGATCGGATCAGGAGTTCGGCCCGGTGTGGTGAAGACAAGGTAGGGAGATCTTCAGGGGGGTAGTGTTAGGCTTTTTTAAGGGGGGTTTGGGTGGTTTTAGAATAGGGGTATGTGGGTGGTGGGTGGTGGGTTGTAATGGGGGGGGGGTATTGTATTTGTATGCAAAAGAGCTGAATTCTTTGGGGCATGCCCCACAAAAGGCCCTTTTAAGGGCTGGTAAGGTAAAGAGCTTTGAACTTTTTTTAATTTAGAATAGGGCAGGGAATTTTTTTTTATTTTGGGGGTTTATTATTTTATTAGGGGGCTTAGAATAGGTGTAATTAGCTTAAAAATCTTGTAATCTTTTTTTTATTTTTTGTAATTTAGTGTTTTTTTTTTTGTAATTTAGTTTAGTTAATTTAATTGTATTTTTAGATAGATGTTTGTAGTTTATTTAATTTATTGATAGTGTAGGTGTATTTGTAACTTAGGTTAGGATTTATTTTACAGGTAATTGGGTAATTATTTTAACTAGGTAGATATTAAATAGTTAATAACTATTTTAATAGCTATTATACCTAGTTAAAATAATTAACAATTTACCTGTAAAATAAATATTAACCCTAACATAGCTACAATGTAATTATTAATTATATTGTAGCTATCTTAGGGTTTATTTTATAAGTAAGTATTTAGATTTAAATAGGAATATTTTAGTTTATAAATTAATTAGATTAATTTAATATAAATTTAGTTAGGGGTGTTAGGGTTAGATAGAGTTAATATAGTTAATATAAATACTATAGTAACTATATTAACTATATTAACCCTAATATAATTAGGGTTAATATAGTTAATATATATAATGTAATACCTATATTAACTATAATATACTTAGGGTTAATATAGATAATATAGCTGGCGGCGGGGGTAGGTAGATTAAATTAGGGGTTAATCATTTTAATAGAGATGGCGGCGGTGTAAGGGGCTTACATTAGGGGTTAATAATATTAATATAGCTGGCGGCGGTATAGGGGGATTAGATTAGGGGTTAATAATTTTTATATAGGTGGCGGCGGTGTAAGGGGTCAGATTAGGGGATAGATAAGGTAGATGACAGCGGTGTAAGGGGTTCTAATTAGGGGATAGATAAGGTAGATGGCGGTGGTTTTAGGGGCTCACAGTAGGGGGTTAGTTTATGTAGATGGCGGCGGGGTCCGGGAGTGGCGGTTTAGGGGTTAATAACTTTATTAGGGATTTCGGGGGGGGGGATCGCGGTTGACAGGTAGATAGACATTGCGCATGCGTTAGGTGTTAGGTTTATTTTAGAAGATCGCGGTTGACAGGGAGATAGACATTGCGCATGCGTTAGGTGTTAGGTTTATTTTAGAAGATTGCGGTTGACAGGGAGATAGACATTGCGCATGCGTTAGGTGTTAGGTTTATTTTAGCAGCCAGTTTAGGGAGTTACGGGGCTCCAATAGTCAGCGTAAGGCTTCTTACAGCTGCTTTTTGTGGCGAGGTGAAAATGGAGTAAGTTTTCTCCATTTTCGCCACGTAAGTCCTTACGCTGCATATTGGATACCAAACTGCGCTGGTTTGGTATACCTGCCTATGGCCCAAAAAACTACGGGCGACGGCAGAAATATACGCGCGTAACTTCTAGGTTACGCCGTATATGTGATACCAAATCAGCGTAAATATTGGCGTCGCCGGCTTTTGCGGGCGACGATTTTTATCGGATCGACCCCCAGATCTCTGCTTAATTTTATAAAAGTGCCTTTTAGTTTTTTATTTGAAAAAAAATTATCTTTTTGAAAAATAAAAAAACAACAGCACTAAGCAGTTTTTAGGGGCTAAAGTAGGCGGATTTGGGGTGTTAGATAAAAAAAGGGCACTAAAAAGTACCTTTACATTGCAATCTATGGGGAACTATATATGTATTGACTTATATACATATATATTTATGTGTTAATATGTGTATAGACACATATAAACACATAAATATATACGTATATATTTAAATTTGCGTGACTCACCCCCTTCTCTGCGGTAGGTTCTCTGCCATGCTTCACGGCATGAGACCGAGGCTCCCATTGAAGCCTATGGAAGTGAGCTCTCATGAGCGCAAAGCTTCCATGCAATGCGAATGCGAGCTCAGGTTAGCATTGCGCTGTACTTACAATACCAGCGCACATTTGCGTGCACTGGTATTACTCAGTGGAGCAAAAGTGATATTTTGCGCTCCCCTGTTATAACCTAGCCCATTATGTTGTTTTGAACAATATCTAATTAACAGAGAATTAAGATTTTATACTTGAGTCTCTAAAAGGAGAAGAATAAGCCTGCGGTGTGCACTAGTTCTTCCTCCACTTTATCTATAAGTATTCATGTGCCTTATAGGGGTATTCTGTGTGCTGTAAATGGGTACAGGTAGAGGAATATTGTGGGATGACAGCTAAATACATCACTGTAACATTGTACAATCATGTACTGTACATAAGCCACTACGTTCTGGAGGAAACAGATGAAAAACACCAGGTGGTTATCTCATATTTGACTTAATATATATGCAGCAAAGTCATTTCCATATCTAATTTGCTTCCCAGGTCTCTCTGGATGGCAGTGGATGCCCTCTTACCTTTTATCATAAAGCTGCACCAGAATGGATTCTTCTGAATTGGAGACATGATATTCATTTTACAATCCACTTGATAAAACCTTGTGGCATTTACTGTATTACTGCTCTTTGTGTTAAGGTTCTTTCTTGACCACAGCTCCCTCTGCAGCTATCAGTCACATAATATTTCTTATATGTGATAGTGTCCCTCCCTCTTGTTTGAGTCTGCTATTTGATATTTTCCCCCCCTCCTTTTTTGTCTTTCCCTCAATTATTTCCTTTCTTTGCCTTAGTTAAAGGGCCACAATACACAAATGTTTAAACACTTGAAAGTGATGCAGCATAGCTGTAAAAAGCTGACTAGAAAATATCACCTGAACATCTTTATATAAAAAAAGAAAGATATTTTACCTCAAAAGTTTCTCAGTAGCCACATCCCATTGTAAAGGACTTCTAAGCAACAAATCAGTATGTCTGTCTCGGGACAGCAGAAGGAGCGAGCTTGCACTCTCATCTTATTTCCCTATTCAGCTTAAGGAAGTTTACAATGAAATCTCATGAGAGTTAATTCAAATCTCATGAGATCACAGTAAAAGAGTTCATGACCTCAGCACTGTTGATGCTGATTGGCTGCTGTTCATTTCTTCATTTTTTTTTTCTTTTACCTGCAGCTGGGCAGCAGCTGAGTATAACTTTTTACACAGAACTTACTCAGCTGAACTGAGGAGATTGTGAGGTAAAATATCTTCCTTTTTTGCATAGAGATGCTCAGGTGATATTTTCCTGTCAGCTTTTTACAGTTACACTGCATCCGTTTCAAGTGATTTAGCATATGAGTATTATGTCCCTTTAATTTGCTGGGAAGAATAGACCTGTCCTTCATCACCAAAAGAGCAGATAGATAATAATCATGCAGCTCCTTTTATATAGTAATGAACCTATGGCACTAATAGTTTACCCCTTTATCTTCATTACTTTGTTTATTAAAGGTTGTAGATGACTATTAACCTCTTCCAATTGGGGTACATAGTATTCTGTTGCAGTGCCAGATTAAGGACTTCATGGGCCTGTATCTGAAGATTTTGATGGGCCTATTTGCAGAATTGAATTTAATAGTGATGTTGTAATACGCTGTTAAACACTTACTTATTTGTATTAAGAATAACACACCATTTCTATAAACTTATACACTAATAAATAGTGTAAACATCCAAAGGGATAGGCGCACACATATACATGCAGACACGCTCACATATGCATGCAGAAACACACATAAAGGGATAGGCATACACATATAAATGCAGACACACTCACATATGCATGCAGACACACACATTAAAGGGATAGGCACACACACACATACAGTACATGCAGACACACTCACATATGCATGCAGACACACACACACATAAAGGGATAGGCACACACAAACATACATGCAGACACACTGACATATGCATGCAGACACACATTAAAGGGATAGGCACACACACACATACATGCAGACACACTCACATATACATGCAGACACACACATAAAGGGATAGCCACACACACATATATGCAGACACTCAAATATGCATGCAGACACACACATAAAGGAATAGGCACATACACGCATACATGCAGACACACTCATATATGCATGCACACACACACATAAAGGGATAGGCGCGCACACACATACATGCAGACACACTCACATATGCATGCAGACACACACATAAAGAGATAGATGCACACACACATACATGCAGACACATTTGCATATGCATGCAGACACACACATAAAGTGATAGGCACACACAAATACATACATGCAGACACACTCACATATGCATGCAGACACACACATAAAGGGATAGGCGCACACACACACACATACATGCAGACACACTCACATATGCATGCAGACACACACATAAAGGGATAGATTTAAGATGAAGTGGAAATTCTTGCTCTCGCTGAAACAATACCCTCAGTCTACCCATACAGAAAGCTATCTTACCCAAAATAGTACACTGATTTGATACTAAAGTAAAAGAACGTAGACTGACACTAAACACAAGAGTTAATCAATAACTTTAAAAATTTCAGTACACATTTATTGCTAAAATAATTCAGATAGGACATGTAATTTTAAACATTTTTCCAATTTACTTTTATCACCAATTTTGCTTTGTTCTCTTGGTATTCTTAGTTGAAAGCTAAACCTAGGAGGTCCATATGCAAATTTCTAAGCCCTTGAATGCCGCCTCTTCTCACAGGGCATTTTAACAGTTTTTCAACACTAGAGGTTGTTAGTTCATGTGTGACATATAGATAACACTGTGCTCATGCACGTGGAGATCCAGTGAGCCAGCTCTGATTGGCTAAAATGGATGTCTGTCAAAAGAACTGAAATAAGGGGGCAGTTTGCAGAGGCTTAGATACAAGGTAATCACAGAGGTAAAAAGTGTATTAATATAATTTTGTTGGTTATGCAAAACTAGGGAATGGGTAATAAAGGGATTATCTATCTTTTTAAACAATAACAATTCTAGTGTAGACTGTCCCTTTAACCCCTTAAGGACAAGGCCATTTTTCAATTTCTTTCCCTTAAGGACCAGGGCTATTTTTACATTTCTGCTGTGTTTGTGTTTAGCTGTAATTTTCCTCTTACTCATTTACTGTACCCACACATATTATATACCGTTTTTCTTGCCATTAAATGGACTTTCTAAAGATACCATTATTTTCATCATATCTTATAATTTACTATAAAAAATTATAAAATATGAGGAAAAAATGAAAAAAACACACTTTTTCTAACTTTGACCCCCAAAATCTGTTACACATCTACAACCACCAAAAAACACCCATGCTAAATAGTTTCTAAATTTTGTCCTGAGTTTAGAAATACCTAATGTTTACATGTTCTTTGCTTTTTGTGCAAGTTATAGGGCCATAAATACAAGTAGCACTTTGCTATTTCCAAACCACTTTTTTTCAAAATTAGCGCTAGTTACATTGGGACACTGATATCTTTCAGGAATCCCTGAATATCCCTTGACATGTATATATATTTTTTTAGAAGACACCCCAAAGTATTGATCTAGGCCCATTTTGGTATATTTCATGCCACCATTTCACCGCCAAATATGATCAAATAAAAAAAAATGTTCACTTTTTCGCAATTTTTTTCACAAACTTTTAGGTTTCTCACTGAAATTATTTTCAAACAACTTGTGCAATTATGGCACAAATGGTTGTAAATGCTTCTCTGGGATCCCCTTTGTTCAGAAATAGCAGACATATATGGCTTTTGTGCTGCTTTTTGGTAATTAGAAAGACGCTAAATGCCACTGCGCACCACACGTGTATTATGCACAGCAGTGAAGGGGTTAATTAGGGAGCATGTAGGGAGCTTCTAGGGTTAATATTAGCTTTAGTGTAGTGTTGTAGACAACCCAAAGTATTGATCTAGGCACATTTTGGTATATTTCATGCCACCATTTCCCTGCCAAATATGATCAAATAAAAAAAAATGTTCACTTTTTCACAAATTTTTTCACAAACTTTAGGTTTCTCACTGAAATTATTTACAAACAGCTTGTGCAATTATGGCACAAATGGTTGTAAATGCTTCTCTGGGATCCCCTTTGTTCAGAAATAGCAGACATATATGGCTTTATCGTTGCTTTTTGGTAATTAGAAGGCCGCTAAATACCGCTGCGCATCACACGTGTATTATGTCTAGCAGTGAAGGGGTTAATTAGATAGCTTGTAGGGAGCTTGCAGGGTTAATTTTAGCTTTATTGTAGAGATCAGCCTGCCACCTGACACATCACACCCCCTGATCCCTCCCAAACAGCTCTCTTCCCTCCCCCACCCCACAATTGTTCCCGCCATCTTAAGTACTGGCAGAAAGTCTGCCAGTACTAAATAAAAGTTTTTTTTACATATGCTGATGTGTAGGATCCCCCCTTAGCCCCCAACCTCCCTGATCTCCCCCCCCAATAGCTCTCTAACCCTCCCCCTCTACCTTATTGGTAGCCATCTTGGGTACTGGCAGCTGTCTGCAGGAACCGGTTTACTAAAAAAAATGCTTTATTTTAAAAAAAATTATTATTTTTTCTGTAGTGTAGCTTCCTCCCCAAAGACCAACCACCCACCCCCTCCCAGATCCCGTAGATCTTTGTTTTTTTTTTTAGTTAAATTTGACCCCACTTTATCCCACTTTTAGCCAAAACATTTTCTGTAGTGTAGCCGTTCCCACCCGCTTCCACCCCATGCATACAAAACATTACTGAAGGTTTTCTAAACTTTCAGTCCTTTCTTTTTTTACCGCGTATCAGTTTGAGGAAGCTCAGTATGTTTAAAATGATTCAATCTTTATTATATACAAAGTTAAAAACTTATGAATTAAATATAAGCAGGAACCGTCACATTACCTCGATTGGTTGTCACAAATATTTAATTCATTCAATGGGGCTGATTTGCTAAGCAGTCAATCTGCTTATTTCGCGCAAGCCTTCAGACCTCCCGGAATCCGGAGTTAAGATGCCGCGGTTGTAAGACTGCTGCTCCTTAACTCATCTGCCACCTCAGATACGCTCAGAATGATTGACACCCCCTGCTAGGGGCCGCAAATCTGCAGGGGGCAGCATTGCACAAGCATTTCACTAGAAATTATTGTGCAATGATAAATGCCGACAGCGTAAGCAGGACATTTAATAAATCAGCCCCTATAGGTCTGATGAGCAAAAGGTTACTATAATCTTGCTAAATAAATAATTCCTATAATTTGTTACCACTTATTTGTATCTAAGCGCATTACTTTCTTTTGTGTTATTATAAGCACTCAACTCTTTAGTGCAAATTTGATCTATATCATGAGCATCTGCGTTTATTGGGGATCATTAATAAAACAATATTGTATACTTTTTTCAAAACATTTTTCTCTTAATTCTTAAAATAAAAAAAGATGCAGAAAAAAGCATTTATTGGTGGTATATAGTATACACATTTTGTTACACCCAGAGTGCTTATTCTATCATAGGAAAGCTGTTACACAGAAATGATTTATCATATTTACTGATAAATATATAAGTGCATGTGATGCTTAACCCTTCACCCTAGGAATAAATCAATATCCCATCATACGGCTATATCTGATGGTTCTTTAGTTTTTTAAAAGAAAATCCAATATGCCTCCCTGTATAACAGTTTTTCAAATCTATTACTACCTCTTTTGTAGAACAGCATAAATTTGATATTGAACTATATAGAAAGGAGATTAAGGGAAATACTATTATTAGATATGATTCATGCCATCCTTATCATTTAAGAAAATCTATCCCCACAGGACAGTTTATATGAATACGTAGAAATAGTACATCACAAGTCGATTATAACAAACATTTAGGGCTAGATTACAAGTGGAGTGATAAATTATTGCACTCTCTCAAACGATCAAATTTGGGCAAAATAATAAGTTAACCATTACAAGTGGTTGCTAATTACTACTGAAACCTTGCAGTAGTAATTAATCCTCCAAAAATTAACCAAAGTTTAGATCTCTGCTTAATTTTCTAAAAGTGCCCCAAATGCCTTCAAAATAGAGGGCATTATAGTTTTTTATTTAAAAAAATGTAGCATTAGTGTGCACTGGTATTACAAAATGGAGCGCGAATATCGCTTTTGCTAAAGCAGTATTTAGCGCTCCACTTTTAATCTAGCTCTAATTTGTTAATCCTTGCCTGAGAGCACCTCTGAATTATATATAATCTAAATTGATATAACACCCTAAAAAAATAATAAACAGTATTGTATTGCAATATACAATGTATTAATATATTTTTTATGTTTATGTTTTATTTGCAGTTAAGCTGCTATCCTTGATACAAATAAATAATTATACTAATTCTTTCAAAATGAAAGATGGAACAGCGCTAAAAAATATTTTTTAAAGTCTACAACAAATAAAAAACTATTATATTTTATTAAAATAATTACAATGTAGATCTGATATAATTAGTAAACATCCTATATGTAAAACCATATACATCAAATGTAGTACACATAAAAAACAAATGTAAAAAAAATAAGAGATACTTGCACTATGTGTATAATGGCGATGGTCGACTTAACAGCAGTTGAAAGCGTGAATACTCAAACTGCAGACCACAGACAGGACTACCGACCAGCAACTCCTCACAACCCCACTAAGTTTTTCAAGGATAAATCCTCTGTCTCAGGTAGATTAATCTACTGGTTGGCAGCTCCCTATTTAAAGCTAAGTCTCCATAATACTTTATAGATATACATGGAATCTGAGTATATCATCCTCTCATGAATAAAAACTCAAATTGACACACTGGGACACACACACAGGAACACACACATACAGAGACACAGGGACACACACAGAGACAGGGACACAGACAGAGACACATGGACAAAGAACAGACAGGGGCAGGGATGCAGACAGAGACAAACAGGGACACAGGCAGAGACAGAGACACAGACAGGGACAAACAGACAGGAACAAATAGGCAGAGACACATAGGGACACACACAGTCACACACAGAGACACAGACAGAGAGACACAGGCAGAGACAGAGACAGGGAAACACAGACACAGGAACACAGAGAGAAACACAGGGACACACACAGATATTCGAAGATGTCTCGTAGGTAAAGAAAATATTCAGAAACACAAATTTTAATTTTAGAAATGTTTTTTGTTGCTATATAGTGTTCTTTATGTGAAACAGAGACTACTACATTATCATACAAGATCTAAAAAAAATCCCAAAGATTTTGTTTGATTTTTCTCCATGCTGGTGAGGTTTTGATCATCAGACCCAGGGACATACAGACACACACACAGGGATTCATAGACAGGGACACACACACACACACACAGATAGGGACACACACACAGAGACACAGAGAGACAGGGATACGGGGGGGGGACACAGAAACATAGGGGTTACACAGAGAGACACAGACAGAGACAGGTACACAGTGACAGGGACACAGAGAGACACAGGCAGAGACACAGACACAGGCAGAGACACAGACACAGACAGAAACAAAGACAGAAATACAGACACAAGCACAGAAATGGACACACACATAGACAGGGACACTAACACACACATAGGGACATGTATAAAAAGGGATGCACACACAAAGAGGATACACACACACAGGGAAAAACACAGACACACACACACAGGGACATATCCTTCTGTATTGCTTTTAAAACTGCTGCTGACTCCTGCTCAGTTAGAATGGAAGCCACAAAGCAGTCAGGCTGCATTGCACGCACATAAAAGACTCTAGATGAGGCAAGGCATCAAAGCTCCTACAAGATGAATAGTAGCCCAGATCCACCCACCTCCTCCACCTTCTTAGTTACAGTCTGCGCTGGGGGCAATTAACTTAGAAAAACAAGTAATTAAAAATTATTTTAAAAAATGTTCTTTAATTTCTCTCCTGGGCCCGGTCATATTTTACACTCGTCTCAAGTCAGGCGAGGGGACGAGTACTTTTGTCAAGCACTGGATTGGTGTAGTGTCTGTAGCTCTCATGTAATTCTGGATTCATAGATTTCATTAAAGGAAATACATGCTTACTTGTCCTCACATCCCTGCTCCCACTCAGCGCTCTGCTTCCTCACATCTTACTCAGAGACATTGTCAGTCACTAACGCAGGCTGGAAATGCTGGTGCAGGGGCGGGGGTGCCACTATTTCTGGGGATTTTTTTAATGATAGCAGTCTGTGCTAATGTGCACTACTTAACACATAAGCTTTAGGCTAAAGTTCATGTGCTAAATAAGTAGCGCACATCAGTGCAGACTGCCACCATTAAAAAAAATCTCCATTAATAAGTTACTTCTACTCTACAGCTTATGTGCTATGGGCATATGTAGGATTATGGGCCTGGAGCTCCAGCCCCTACATTAATCCAGCCCTGTTCTGTTCTATCCACTAGAAGCTGGAGCACTGCAAGTACAATACATTTTTACTATGTCATTAAATATAGTTTAAAGCCCCCTTGATAATCCCAGTTTATTGGGAATTCTTTTAAAAATAGAGTAATTGTGTACCATGATTTACACACAGTGAAGTGGCTGTTAGTAGAATCATTGCTTTGATGTGTGTTAATAATTATGTTTGGAGGTCATTTGCAGACTGGATCTTAGAATTTGCTACTTTTTGGTACTTTTAATTTTCCTCTTTTTTAACATTATTGGGTTTAACTTGTTAGAATACAATTCTAAGTTTTATTTTATTCCCTCTGATGGATAATTAGTATTTATTTAAATGAATAAGAACTATGGGGTAGAATCATATCTGCTCGCTATAGCGAATTATGTCTGCATACGCTGTCCACATTTAACATTGCACAAGCATTTCTGGTGAAATGCTTGTGCAATGCCGCCCCCTGTACACTGGTGGCCAATCGGCCGCTAGCAGGGGCTGTCAATCATCCTGATCAATCGGATCGGTATTATTTCAATCCGCCACCTAAAAGGTGGCGGACAGGTTATGGAGCAGAGGTTTTATGACCGCTGTTTCTTAACTTCCATTTCAGGCAAGCCCTAAGAGTGAGTCCAAAATTACTCCTCTTTTTCTAACTTTTTCTATGCTACAATTATGTTTTGGAGTTAAAGGGACAGTCTAGACTAAATACATAATTTTGATAACTTATTGTTACATACCAGAGAAGCATCCTGAAACATTTAAATATTCATCATTTGTTTGGGGCTGAAAATGGGCAAGATCTGCCCACCTATTCCGTGTATATTTGGTATGTTAAGTTTCTCCAATCATGATCGACTTGTGAATATGTTTTCCTACTCCCACAAAAATATTAAACGTGCACTGTTAAACTGTCATACAAGAAGAAAGCTGTGGGTTGAGCTTAGCAGCCGTTTTCAGCTGCTAACGAACGATTATTATTTAAAAGTTTCAGGTACTTCTTACAAGCTTGTAGATGTGAAACTGTTGCAGGATGCTTGGCTGGAATGTAACAGTAAGTAATAAAGATAAAGAATATGTATTGGGTCTAGACTGTCCCTTTAATGGCAACCCCCCCGCAACACACACACACACAATTTGAGTGTGTAATAGTTAATTCCCAGTGAGTAATTGTTACATAGTGCTCACTCCTACAGAAATAGGTATGGAAGCTGGAAGGGGATTCATCTGTAACAATAAAAGATGCGTGAAGGGGAAGACAACAAAATAGTAACATGCTAGAAACCAAGGACAAATTATGATGAAACATTATTATACAAAAGCTAAAATCTCACAGCTAGACCAAAAGAGATTAACTTCCTTTAAGTAAAACTAGATGAAAGATGATTGGCTGCTATACAAAAAGCACTAGCAACAGTGGAAACTTGTTTTGAAAAAACAACAGTGAAGGATAATTAGATGAAAGAAAAGTAAATACAAAACTTTGCCAACAGGGAAATATATAAAAATGTAATTAATAGTGGATTTCATAAGTAGTCCTGCTGCTGCTGATGTCATGGGAATTTAGCCCAGACCTAGGAAACTACCTTCCAGGTGCTCTAATTTAAACTATATGGCTGCAAAATGCCTATAATTCCACAGAATATTTGTAGTTTTATAAACGTCCTGTATACAGCAGTGGAGGCTCCTCCATTTGGGCAGGTGGGGCAGTGCCCCCTCAATAATTTTTGGGGAAAAATAAAATAAAAAGTTTATTAAAAAAAAAAATAATAATAAAGTTTATATATATATATATATATATATATATATATATATATATATATATATATATATATATATATATATATATATAAATTACAATGCAAAGTTGGTGGCATAGTTGGGTAATAAAAATTTTTGTTGAGGGGGGGTGAAAAGAAATCTTGCCATTTTAATAAAAAAAATAAGAGGCTAATAACATTTATAACTTAAGGTGGGCCATTTTTGCAATGTGCCCTGCCTGAAATGCACTTTTACACATGTGCAGTGTGTCCCCTTGATATGTAAATTATTTCATCCCTTTTATTTCTATATTGACATGTAAGCATAGACGTCCAGAAAAAAAAAAGAGTCATAAACTCCTATTGGCTGATACTGCATGGGGAGCGGGTTTACATTAGAGGATGTCACCCATGTTTAAAAGGCAAAGAGAAAAAGCGCGCACGATTGTGAAGTGAGGAAGAAGAGACTGCAAATTCCTATTCACTTAGTAACTTGCACAGGATAGGCAGGATTTTGACACCTCCTCCACGTGGGCAAGGATAACACAGGGGAGATTGGTAAGTACAGGACTCTACATTCAGTGCTGGATCCCTTATGTTCTAAGCGTTATATATTTATTTGCCCCAGACAAAGACCCCTGCACATTCCAGAATGCTTCCTAGTTCTCCTGCACTGCATTCTCACAGCACTTTTCATTGTGTTAGAGCAGTGCCAGTGCTTGAAATGGCGTGAGCAAAAGCAGAGATTGAAATGCATTGCTGGAGAGCTGGAAAGCACATTACCACTGTGCCTGTAGCAGTCTTTGTAGATACCTGACTGTCCTGACAGCTGACAGGGGTGAGAACAGGCAGCTGTAAAGGGGAAGATGGGGATTGTTGATTGTTTTAGTTGGAGAGCTGGAGCCTGGTTCCCTGAATGGTGGTGTAGGGGGAGGGGACTGAACTTCTTGTGTGCTCTCCATCCCCATGCTGCATTCCTCATTACCAGTCAGCCGGCTCAGTAATCTGTTATAACATCTTTTAGAGCTCACACAGCCAGGCTGTGCTGATATAATCTTACACCTCTGCTGCACAACCTGGCCCTGTGTACTCTAAAATATGTTATTATAACATATTACTAAAACGGCTGACTGGTAATGAACACATGCTGCAGCCTGCATTCCTCATAATGTGTCACAGACGTCTTTGACATCGAAGGGATTAAGCAATACTGTTGTCTTTAGGGAACTACAAAGTGTGGATTGGGGCTGGCTGGGGGATTATAGTGATTCAAAACTTCAGACTGCTTTAACTGCCCTGCTCTCTTTACATTATGAGAAGATCATCTTCCACACTAGGCAGCTCAGGGCTCTTCAAATAATTTTCTAACTGCTGCTTCAACAAACTGCTGCTTTCCACCTACCCCCTCAGCAGAAATCCAGAAAAACTAACAGACTAACACTGTTGCTTTGACTGCCAGAGAGAGAGCTGTAAAGCTTCTGTTCAGGCAGCCAATGTTAAAAACAGACAAGTGTAATCTGTAATCAGCCTTGTGTTATTTACTGCAAAGGTCAGAGTTTACCTTTATATCAATAGGTCATGGTGCTTAACTTTAAATGCACCCAATTACAGTGCTCTGTCCCTCCAACCCCCACATGGGCAAACTCCAGTCCAGACGCTCTGCAGACTCCCTTGACTTGACCTCACTGCAGCCGGCAAAGAAAAAATGTAGATATATATACCCCACCTTCCACCTTTGCATGCCTGCATAGCTAATTTGTTCTAGAGACCCAAAGGGGTCTGGATGGGGAAAAGTGCAGGTCTGTATTAGACTGTGAACATTTACAAATCACTTTTTAAGGTGACAGGGTGTATGTTAAGAGGAATTGATTCAGTTTAACCCTTTAGCACAAGATTATGCCAGCACGTGTTTAAGTGCATTAAATAGAAAGAGAATGTCACTGTAAATACATCTTGCTTTATCTTCTCTTTTACTGCTTACTATTATGCAGATGTGGTTCCTGGCTAAGGCATGTATATTTATATAGGTATATATGAATACACAGAATAAATATTTTTTTGTATCTTTTTATCTTTTTCCCATGTGTCCCACCGATCTTTGTTCATGTCTCTCTCTCTTTGCCCTCAATCTGTTTTCCACTATCCTAGTCTTTCTCTCTTCCTCCCTTCTTAATGGCTCTGACACTTTTGCTGTTTCCCACTTTCATTCTGTCACTTTTAGTTTTCAATCCCTCTAACTCACCTTTGCCTGATGAGTTTTATGACTACCCAATGTCTCCTGTGTCACTATGTGCTTTTTATATCAAGAACTCAGAAAAACATTTAGAAAACCTGATGCTTTTGGTGGAGTATGTATGTGAATGTATGTGTGTATATGTGTGTGTGTGAAAGACTAACGGCTAGATTTAGAGTTGGGCGGTAGCCGTCAAAACCAGCGTTAGAGGCTCCTAACGCTGGTTTTTACCGCCCGCTGGTATTTGGAGTCAGTCAGGAACGGGTCTAACGCTCACTTTCCAGCCGCCACTTTTCCATACCGCAGATCCCCTTACGTCAATTGCGTATCCTATCTTTTCAATGGGATCTTTCTAACGCCGGTATTTAGAGTCGTGGCTGAAGTGAGCGTTAGAAATCTAACGACAAAACTCCAGTCGCAGAAAAAAGTCAGTAGTTAAGAGCTTTCTGGGCTAACGCCGGTTTATAAAGCTCTTAACTACTGTGCTCTAAAGTACACTAACACCCATAAACTACCTATGTACCCCTAAACCGAGGTCCCCCCACATCGCCGCCACTCTATTAAATTTTTTAACCCCTAATCTGCCGCTCCGTACACCGCCGCCAGCTAAGTTATCCCTATGTACCCCTAATCTGCTGCCCCTAATACCGCCGACCCCTATATTATATTTATTAACCCCTAATCTGCCCCCCCCAACGTCGCCGCCACCTACCTACACTTATTAACCCCTAATCTGCCGAGCGGACCGCACCGCTACTATAATAAAGTTATTAACCCCTAATCCGCCTCACTCCCGCCTCAATAACCCTATAATAAATAGTATTAACCCCTAATCTGCTCTCCCTAACATCGCCGACACCTAACTTCAAACATTAACTCCTAATCTGCCGACCGGAGCTCACCGCTATTCTAATAAATTTTTTAACCCCTAAAGCTAAGTCTAACCCTAACCCTAACACCCCCCTAAGTTAAATATAATTTAAATCTAACGAAATAAATTAACTCTTATTATATAAATTATTCCTATTTAAAGCTAAATACTTACCTGTAAAATAAACCCTAATATAGCTACAATATAAATTATAATTATATTGTAGCTATTTTAGGATTAATATTTATTTTACAGGCAACTTTGTATTTATTTTAATCAGGTACAATAGCTATTAAATAGTTAATAACTATTTAATAGCTAAAATAGTTAAAATAATTACAAAATTACCTGTAAAATAAATCCTAACCTAAGTTACAATTAAACCTAACACTACACTATCAATAAATAAATTAAATAAACTACCTACAATTACCTACAATTAAACCTAACACTACACTATTAATAAATTAATTAAATAAAATACCTACAAATAACTACAATTAAATAAACTAACTAAAGTACAAAAAATAAAAAAGAACTAAGTGACAAAAAATAAAAAAATATTTACAAACATAAGAAAAATATTACAACAATTTTAAACTAATTACACCTACTCTAAGCCCCCTAATAAAATAACAAAGACCCCCAAAATAAAAAAATGCCCTACCCTATTCTAAATTAAAAAAGTTCAAAGCTCTTTTACCTTAACAGCCCTGAAAAGGGCCATTTGCGGGGCATGCCCTAAAGAATTCAGCTCTTTTGCCTGTAAAAAAAAACATACAATACCCCCCCCCCAACATTACAACCCACCACCCACATACCCCTAATCTAACCCAAACCCCCCTTAAATAAACCTAACACTAAGCCCCTGAAGATCTTCCTACCTTATCTTCACCATGCCAGGTTCACCGATCCGTACTCGGAAGTCTTGATCCAAGCCTCGGAAGTGTTGATCCAAGCCCAAGCGGGGGCTGAAGAGTGACGTCCATCCTCCTAGAATCCTAGGATTCTATCAGCCAATCGGAATTCGAGGGACGTCATCTTGGATGACGTCCCTTAAAGGAACCGTCATTCGTCGGGAAGTCGTCGGTGAAGATGGATGGATCCGCGCTGGAGGTCTTGAAGATCAGCCAGTCGTCATCGGATTGAAGAACATAGAAGATGCGGCTTGGAAGAAGATGTTTGCCGGTCCGGATGTCCTCTTCTGCCCGCTTGGATCAAGACTTCAGCCGGAGGATGGACGTCACTCTTCAGCCCCCGCTTGGGCTTGGATCAACACTTCCGAGGCTTGGATCAAGACTTCCGAGGACGGATCGGTGAACCTGGCATGGTGAAGATAAGGTAGGAAGATCTTCAGGGGCTTAGTGTTAGGTTTATTTAAGGGGGTTTTGGGTTAGATTAGGGGTATGTGGGCGGTGGGTTGTAATGTTGGGGGGGGGTATTGTATGTTTTTTTTACAGGCAAAAGAGCTGAATTCTTTGGGGCATGCCCCGCAAATGGCCCTTTTCAGGGCTGGTAAGGTAAAAGAGCTTTGAACTTTTTTAATTTAGAATAGGGTAGGGCATTTTTTTATTTTGGGGGTCTTTGTTATTTTATTAGGGGGCTTAGAGTAGGTGTAATTAGTTTAAAATTGTTGTAATATTTTTCTAATGTTTGTAAATATTTTTTTATTTTTTGTAACTTAGCTTTTTTTATTTTTTGTACTTAGTTAGTTTATTTAATTGTAGTTATTTGTAGGTATTTTATTTAATTAATTTATTGATAGTATAGTGTTAGGTTTAATTGTAGGTAGTTTATTTAATGTATTTATTGATAGTGTAGTGTTAGGTTTAATTGTAACTTAGGTTAGGATTTATTTTCCAGGTAATTTTGTAATTATTTTAACTAGGTAGCTATTAAATAGTTATTAACTATTTAATAGCTATTGTACCTGGTTAAAATAAATACAAAGTTGCCTGTAAAATAAATATTAATCCTAAAATAGCTACAATATAATTATAATTTATATTGTAGCTATATTAGGGTTTATTTTACAGGTAAGTATTTAGCTTTAAATAGGAATAATTTATTTAATAAGAGTTAATTTATTTCGTTAGATAAAAATTATATTTAACTTAGGGGGGTGTTAGTGTTAGGGTTAGACTTAGCTTTAGGGGTTAATACATTTATTATAGTAGCGGTGAGCTCCGATCGGCAGATTAGGGGTTAATTATTGTAGGTAGCTGGCGGCGACGTTGTGGGGGGCAGATTAGGGGTTAATAAATATAATATAGGGGTCGGCGGTGTTAGGGGCAGCAGATTAGGGGTACATAGGGATAATGTATCTTGCGGTGGTGTACATAGCGGCAGATTAGGGGTTAATAATAATATGCAGGTGTCAGCGATAGCGGGGGCGGCAGATTAGGGGTTAATAAGTGTAAGGTTAGGGGTGTTTAGACTCGGGGTTCATGTTAGAGTGTTAGGTGCAGACGTAGGAAGTGTTTCCCCATAGAAAACAATGGGGCTGCGTTAGGAGCTGAACGCTGCTTTTTTGCAGGTGTTAGGTTTTTTTTCAGCTCAAACTGCCCCATTGTTTTCTATGGGGGAATCGTGCACGAGTACGTTTTTGAAGCTGGCCGCGTCCGTAAGCACCGCTGGTATAGAGAGTTGCAGTGGCGTTAAATTATGCTCTACGCTCCCTTTTTGGAGCCTAACGCACTGAAAACCCAGCCATTCTGTGAACTCTAAATACCAGCGGTATTTAAAAGGTGCGGGGGGGGAAAAAAGCACGCGTAGCTAACGCACCCCTTTGGCCGCAGAACTCTAAATCTAGCCGTAAGACAGTAGTAGTTAGCAGTTTAAAAATATTGAATTAATATCAGTCTAAATTCAGGCTCTGTATTATCTGTATACAGCTTATTTGTGGTGTCCTGCTATACAGATGCCAGAGGTTTAGTAATTTAACCTTTAATTGCTTATTTTGATAATGTGTTATAAAGGTATTCTTCCATCAAGGATGTGCTTGAGAAGGGGATAAGGGAGATGAGAAGCTTGGTGATTTAACCTGCATAAAGCAATTAGTATGGCTAAATAATAATACTAGTAGTGGTACTTTAACTATGTGTTTACCCCCTTTGTGGGTGAGCTATCTGAGGGTTGTGGCTTTATTTCAAGGGGTGGGGTCTCGCACTCCACCATCTTAAAAATTTACCAGTCGCCACTGGTATACAGCTATATGAGGAAGTAATGAGAGGAGGAAAGAAATAAGTCTTGGGAAGACAGAAGGAAGTGGGCAGGATAATATTAAGAGACAACAACAGAGATATAGAGGGTACTGTGTTATAGTGCAGGGTTCTTCAAACCACAGGTCGCAACCTATTGCTAGTTACTGGGTTGCAACCATCGTTCTCTCTAAGATAATCACTTTCTATTAAATTACAATATATTCAGGCCAATGCAGTTTCTCCATCCCTATATGATTTCGCTGTCTCCTTAGAACTATCAGGTTTGGGCATTGTTGCTTAGGAGATGCAGAGCAGGTGGTGTGGGGCAGCTACAGGCAGCACTAGAGAACTGGACTCCATGCAAGCCAGGTTGAGGTTAATGAAAGAGGTACAATTGTTTAGCAGAGGTAGCAGATGAGGAGCAAAATATGAACAACATCAATCTGGCAAGAGCTTTAAAAATATATGAAGCCGATTTTTTTCTTTCAAGATTTAGAGAGAGTATTCAATTTTAAAACAACTTTTTTGGTATTCTTTGTTGGAAAGCATTCCTAGGTAGGTTCAGGAGCTACTGATTGGCGGCTGCACATATATGCCTTATGTTATTGGCTCACCCATGGGCATTGCAGTTTCTTCAACAAAGGATACCAAGAAAATGAAGCAAATTAGATAATAGAAGTAAATTGGAAAGTTGTTTAAAATTATATTTGCTATTTGAATTATGAAAGACAATTTTGTGGTTTCATGTCCCTTTAACATGAAAAATACTGAAAACTAAGCTTGTTATATTATCAAATTAACCTATACCCTCTATTTTTTCTCACTTGGTTATCCATATCACTTTAGGATTATAATGAACTTTTATAGTATTTAGGGAGGAAAAAGGTCTATACTAGCATAAAAAGTAAATTAGAATATTCTATGGTCTATTAGCCATAACACATACTGTTGTGCACTAAAATGAAAAAAAAAATAAGTTTCCAGTTTATTAAACTTTATGTGAAACCACCTGTATTGTAACAATAATACAAATGTAAATAAGTATTGTTCAATAAGAGCTCTCAAAAAAATGATTTAAAAATACATTGTTGAATTGCTGATATTTCATGTGACTTAATTGCCAGTTTCTTGATTATTTTTAAACTTTGTTCTCTAATCTTTGCCAATTAAAAATTACATAAAATCAAATTCAATCATAAACACTGACTTCTGTGTTTCAGTTAAAGGGACCATAAACATATTGAGATTTTTACACAAAGGGCTAAATTACAAGTGGAGAGCTGAATTATTGCGTGCCCGCAAACAACTTCACTAGGCAGTTTTTGGGATCTAAAGTTGATGGGAGTGGGGTGCCTTTACATTGAGGTCTATGGGAACTGTGTGTTCCCAGTAAATATATATGTATATATATATAGTCATATACATATATATTCAAAAATATGCTGCCATCGTTGCGCTACTTACTCCTTCGCTGCGCAATGTTTTGATGCCGTCTCTGATGGCATCAGAACAAGGCTCCCATTACAGCCTATGGAAGTGCACTCTCGTGAGTGCAATGCTTCCGAACAATGCAAACACAAGCTCTCATTCGCAATGCTGTTAACAATATCGTGCCCTGGAGTTACGCAGTGGAGTGCAAATATCACTTTCATGAAAGCGATATTTAGCGCCCCACTTGTAATCTGGCGCAAAATGTTTAATTATGTGTAATGAAACAGTTTTAGATATTCATTATTTATTTTGCCCACTTTCATGTAATTTAGCTTTAAAAAGTAAGCAATTTATAATACTGAGAACTTAAAATGCCCCCTGCTGACTTATAAATTCTAACCCTGCAACATCTAAGTCACTAATTGGCTTTATCAATTAACAACTGCAAAACAATGTATGTGATACTAACTTTATCGCCGTGACCTTGTTGTGTGTCATGTAAAGCCAAATGGTGGGTGTAGTTTGGCTATTGAAACTTAATTGCAGTAATAAGGATGTTGTTTTAAAAATATTAGACTTGGCTAGTATGTTATTCTATAGCAGCACAACAGACAATGTATTGTAATTACAAGGTGTTTACTGTCCCTATAAGATTACAGTTTTTAAATATTATCAACTATAAGAAACATTGCTAATAAAAATTATAATATTGTTAAGGGTATTAGCATTTGAATGAAATGAATGCAAGAGATTTATTACAACCTATGTGATAATTATCAGCATTTTGATGGCAGCAGATGGGACTTTTTTGCTGTTGACAAGATTAAAATCAGCTATTTGCATTATTTATTGCCAGCACTTTTTTTAATTATCAGTTTGGTGAGAAGAGAACTTTCATTCATCAGTGTAAAAGTTACCTTTATTTTGCCGTGGCTTCAACGCTAACCTAAGCGCCTCCAGCCGCCATGGCACAGCTTAGTCTTTTCAGTGAGGTGAAGTTTCCACTTCTTAGCCAATAGCCATGCTAGGATACAGCAAAGTGTCATATGGCTAGCACAGTTATTGGCTAACAGATGAAAACGTCACCTCAGCTGTGCCGTGAATAGCCAGAGGCACATAGGCTAGTGCTGAAGCTGTTGCAATTGGTAAAATAGAGGTAACTTTCAATTCTACTGTATTTAATGTTCCTTTAAGAAGCAGCAGTTGTAAGAATGGCACTTCTTAACTTTAGGTTGCATTCACTGAAATTACTCCAAAGCTTTATAAATGGGGGCCATAGCCTTTAAAGGGAACATGTATTAATCTATATTTACAGTTTTTAAGCCTTGGAAATATGGAACAGACCACTTGAACCTGAGGATCAAATAAGTGTCTATCTTAGAGAGTGGGAGAATCAGTCTGCTGTGAAAGGCAGAAGTAAGATTGTTAACAGGGATGTTAAAACAAAAAAAAAAAAGGATAAGTATATAACAGGAAAGAGCAGGTCGCCACATGATAAGATAATTGAGTTGGTGGTCCAGGAAGGGTATATAAAACAGCTATGCATAGAGAGTGGAGAGAGAATATAAATAAATCACATTATCCTCAAAGTAGAAGAATGTGAGAGGACTTGGGGATTATGTTTGGAAAGGTTGTTGTGAGGAGAGAGAAGAATACCAATGCCACATGTTTGCTTGTTACCGGGTCTAGGTGTGGAAGAACTGGAGGCCTCCCTCAGGGGAGAAAATATATGAAGAACAGGTTTCAGTGAGAGATAGGAAGTTGAGAGAATGAGAAGTTAATAGGTCTCAGATAGAAATGAGCTTAATGCAGACAAATAGCGACAATGTCAGGGTGCAAAAGTGAAATGGGTGATAGATTTGAATGGGTAAGGAATATCTATATTATTATTCAACTCCTCTTACTAGAACTTAAAGGGACATGCAGGGCCAGACTGGGAAATCAGACCGGCCTGAAAATGTATATAGACCGGCCCCACCACGCCCCTCCAGCCCATCCACACACCCCCACCGGCCCAGCCACACACACCCTCCTGCCCAGCCACACACCCCCTCCTGCCAGTCCAGTCCACCCACCTCTAGCACAGCCAACTACACCCCCTGGCAACGCAGCAGTCGATCTCCCCACCAACCCCTAACAGTGGTGCTACACTTCTACTAACCTACTTGAGCTCTGTGTGCTTGTGCTCCCAGTGTGCCAGCTCCTCTCTCCTTGTCATGATATCCCACGCCCCCCTCCCTCCCTGCAGTGCTATTAGAGTGGAGCAGCCACCACACTATGCAAGCTCGAATAGCACTGCAGGAAGGGGGGGGCGGGGATATCATGACAAGGAGATAGAAGCTGGAGCCTGGAGGCCACATGGGCCAGCACACTGGGAGCACAAGCACACAGAGCTCAAGCAGGTTAGTAGCCTCTGTGTGCTCAACAAGCTCACTGTGCTCCCTCAGCTGCTAACTATCTGGCAATAGCTGGGAGGCCCACCGGGATTTTTCCCAGTATCCCGGCAGGCCAATCCGGCCCTGGGGTCATGAAACCGATTTTTATTCTTTCTTTCATGATTCAGATAGAGAATACAATTTGTCAACTTACTTGTATTATCTAAGTTGCTTCATTTTCTTGGTGTCCATTGTTGCAGAAGCAGCAATGCACTACTGGGAGCTATCTGAATGCATTGGGTGAAACAATAACTTGAGGCATATATGTGCAGCCACCAATCAGCAGCTCATTAGCCTACCTAGGTTTCCTTTTCAACTGTAACTGACAGCTTTTCTTATTTATTAAAAAAAAAACTTGTTTAAAAATAATAATAAGGCAGAGCTCACAATGAAGCCTCATATTAAAAGGACATGAACCCCATTTTTCAGATACTGAATACAATTTTAAAAAAGTTTCCAATTTACTTCTATTATCAATTTTGCTTTGTTTCATGTTATTCTATGTTGAAGAGATACCTAGGTAGGTAGCATGCACATGCCTCAAGCACTACATGACAGGAAGTAGAGCTGCCATCTAGTGCTTTTCCTTATGTATAGCATTGTTGCAAAACTGCTGCTATATAGTGCTGCAGACACGTGCACATGCCTGAACTTACCTTTCTGCTTTTCAACAAAGGATAACAAGAAAAAGAAAACTGTTTGATAGTAGAAGTAAAGTTGTTTAACATCGTATATTGTATCTGAATCACGAAAGAAGATTTTTTGGGTTTTATGTCACTTTAAGCAGTTGATTTCTGTCCGCAGCCTCAGGGCAGGAGGACAAGTTATGGAGCAGCAGTCTTTAGACGGCTGCTTCATAACTTCTGTTTCCAGGGAGCCTGAAGACACGCGTGAAAACAGTGGCATCAAGCTTCATTCAGAGCTTGATAATTCGGCCCCCTTGTGTGTCTTTGTGCGGGAATGTGTGTAAGTGTCTTTGTGATGATACTCAGATCTACCTATCCACCCCTGCACTCTCTCCGTCTGTCCTTTCCCACATCAGCAGCTGCTTATCTGGCATTTCTTCCTGGATGGCCTCTCACCACCTAAAAATCAACATGTCCAAGACCCCCAACTAATTCTACTCCAGTTTCTAACTTTACTATCACTGTCGGTGACACCACTATCTCCCCATCACCCCAAGTCCGCTGCCTTGGAGTTACACTCGACTCCAATCTGTCCTTCATACCCCACATCCAATCGCTCTCTTCATCCTGTCGCAACCACCTACGCAATATCTCCAAAATCCGTCCTTTTCTGAGCGCTGAAACTACTAAACAGCTAATCCATTCCCTAGTAATTTCCCGGCTTGACTACTGTAACAACCTACTAACTGGCCTTCCTCTCTCCCGCCTCTCCCCCCTTCAATCCATCCTAAATGCCTCTGCTAGGCTAATCCACCTCTCCCGACGCTCTGTATCTGCCGCACCCCTCTGTGAGTCCCTTCACTGGCTCCCCATTCACAGCAGAATTAAATTCAAAATTCTCACTTTGACCTACAAAGCCCTTACCAATGCAGCCCCCCCCATACCTGTCCTCACTCATCAACAAATATACTCCAGCCCGTCCCCTAAGATCCAACAACGATCTACTCCTTGCCTCTTCTACCATCACCTCCTCTCATGATAGACTACAGGACTTCTCTCGTGCGGCACCAACCCTCTGGAACGCACTTCCTCGTGCTGTCAGACTTTCCCCCAACCTCTCCTCCTTTAAACGCTCCCTAAAGACCTTCTTGTTCAGGGAAGCCTATAACCAAATCAGTAACTAATGAATTCCACTTGCCTAATAGTTGCCCTCATCTAACTTCACACTAACATCGCTCCCACCTTTGCAGTCCCCACCTCCTGTTTCTCACCCTCCTACCCATTTAGATTGTAAGTTCCCACGGGAACAGGGCTCCCAATTCCTCCTGTATTTGTTTGTTAAATTTTGTCTGGTGTCTCATATTGTACTGTCCTTTTATTTTTGTTACCTATGAACAGCGCTGCGGAATCTGTTGGCGCTTTATAAATAAAGAATAATAATAATAATAATAATAACGCAGCAGTCGATCTCCGCACCAACCCCTAACAGTGGTGCTACACTTCTACTAACCTACTTGAGCTCTGTGTGCTCGTGCTCCCAGTGTGCCAGCTCCTCTCTCCTTGTCATGATATCTCCTGCCCCCCCCTCACTGCAGTGCTATTAGAGTGGAGCGGCCACCACACTATGCAAGCTTGAATAGCACTGCAGGAAGGGGGGGCGGGGATATCATGACAAGGAGATAGAAGCTGGAGCCTGGAGGCCACATGGGCCAGCACACTGGGAGCACAAGCACACAGAGCTCAAGCAGGTTAGTAGCCTCTGTGTGCTCAACAAGCTCACTGTGCTCCCTCAGCTGCTAACTATCTGGCAATAGCTGGGAGGCCCACCGGGATTTTTCCCAGTATCCCAGCAGGCCAATCCGGCCCTGGGGTCATGAAACCGATTTTTATTCTTTCTTTCATGATTCAGATAGAGAATACAATTTGTCAACTTACTTGTATTATCTAAGTTGCTTCATTTTCTTGGTGTCCATTGTTGCAGAAGCAGCAATGCACTACTGGGAGCTATCTGAATGCATTGGGTGAAACAATAACTTGAGGCATATATGTGCAGCCACCAATCAGCAGCTCATTAGCCTACCTAGGTTTCCTTTTCAACTGTAACTGACTGTAACTGACAGCTTTTCTTATTTATTAAAAAAAAAAACTTGTTTAAAAATAATAATAAGGCAGAGCTCACAATGAAGCCTCAAATTAAAAGGACATGAACCCCATTTTTCAGATACCGAATACAATTTTAAAAAAGTTTCCAATTTACTTCTATTATCAATTTTGCTTTGTTTCATGTTATTCTATGTTGAAGAGATACCTAGGTAGGTAGCATGCACATGCCTCAAGCACTACATGACAGGAAGTAGAGCTGCCATCTAGTGCTTTTCCTTATGTATAGCATTGTTGCAAAACTGCTGCTATATAGTGCTGCAGACACGTGCACATGCCTGAACTTACCTTCCTGCTTTTCAACAAAGGATAACAAGAAAAAGAAAACTGTTTGATAGTAGAAGTAAAGTTGTTTAACATCGTATGTTGTATCTGAATCACGAAAGAAGATTTTTTGGGTTTTATGTCACTTTAAGCAGTTGATTTCTGTCCGCGACCTCAGAGCAGGCGGACAAGTTATGGAGAAGCAGTCTTTAGACGGCTGCTTCATAACTTCTGTTTCCGGGGAGCCTGAAGACTCGCGCGAAAACAGTGGCATCAAGCTCCATTCAGAGCTTGATAATTCGGCCCCCTTGTGTGTCTTTGTGCGGGAATGTGTGTAAGTGTCTTTGTGTGTGAAGGTGTGTGTCTTTGTGTTTGATTGTCAGTGTATGTGAGTCTGTGTGTAAAAGAGTGAGTGTGTTAGAGAGAATCTCTGCATATGAGAATGTTCGTTTTTTTGCCTGTGTATGTGTTTTTGTGTATGTGAAAGAGAGAGAGTGGGAGTGTTTGTTAGTGTTTTAGAGTGTGAGTGTGTGCGAGAGTGTGAATGTGTACAAGAGAGTGTGTGTGAGATAGAGAGTGTGTGAGAGTGTAAATATCTATGCCTGGGTTTGGGTTTATGTGCTATTAATCATAGTATGTACTCTGCAAAAAATATGTTGATGTGCAAGAGAGTTTGAGTTTCGCCTGAAGTAAAGGTGCCAACCATAATACCCCCATATATACAAATGACAATAGAACCTATATAAAAAATGTACAAGTGTTTTGTTTTTCTTTTTGTTTGTTTTTAAGCAAAATCATGTGCTTCTTACATTACAAAATATGAAATAAGAAGAAGTAATATTATATATTGACAAGTAAATAAGGATTGTGATACAGCTACAAAACTTCAAACATAGCTGTCAATATTTTTTATTTTCGTTCATAAAATTGTAACTTTATTTTGGAAGCTCAACTGGGATATTAGTCAAGGTTTACAGTGGTTTTAATAACAAGAAAAAGAACAGCTAGTACAACATATTACTCCAATCAGTTAATCTTAGATAAAAGGTTTAACTTTAGGGCGGTTTCTGTCTAATTCATCAGAACACAATAGGAAACAAATCAGCAAATACATTTAAATCCTTCTAATGAAAATATACTAAGTAAATATGTATCTGCTTAGCAATGCTGGAACATGTAGCATACGCAATTCTTTTTAAATTAGAAAATAATAAGCCCACTAGATTTTCTACTTGTAAATATAAACCTTGAATTTAAAGTGAAAGTGTCACTTTCAAATTGGGACCCCTATAAGATGATAGCAACAGTATTCTGTGACTATTGCTATTATGTGCAGCACCCTGCAGTGCTACCCAGAGTCCTTTGCTATAGCGAGAACAAAAAACAATTATAAATGTGTTTTAGCTACACAAAGGGCTCCATTTATTAATGGAAGAATGGTTATGGTTCGCTACTGCAAACCTGTCTGCCTTGCCTCACTGCAAGCGGGTAGCATACACCCCTACTTATCTAGCATTTCAGACTCATTTGTGTGAGCCTTAAACACTGGGGCCAGCTTGATAAATGGGGCCTAAAATCTTCAAGCAGAGAATAAAAATGATTGATGCCCTGCACTGACTTAATCTCTTCTAAAATGTATCCCTAACTGGGTAAATAGTGATTGAGATCTGGTCACCCATTAGTCGTAATTCAGGGAGGACACAGCTAAAGTTAGTTATTCATGGAATAGTATTTTTTATATTATTTTGGAGATATGGCTGCCACATATATGGTTCCATATAGGTCTGTATAAACCCTATGGATAAAAAATGCCAAGAAAAGTCCCAGAAAAGCCTGTTTTATATTCCATGTTTACTCAATCCAAGTTTAAGGAAACCTGATGCACCTGTAAAATTGCATACAAAATGTGGGCAGCGTAGTTAATTCAAATTGACAGTACCCAAGCTAAATAGAATGTTTTGCATAACAGACACAAATGGGTTAAAATGGGAAACAAGAATTATTTCAAGCTGTTTGTATTAAAGATTAGATTCATCATCCCACATAAGAGCTGCAAGGAATGTTGAAATACATCATGGCACTTCCACCATCTAGTGGTCAAGTTAAAAACTACTGTTAATACTTATATGTTAAATTACTTGAAAGTAATGCAGCATAACTGTAAAACTCTGACATGAAAATAACACCTGAACATCTTTATGTAAAAAGGTAGATATTTTACCTCACAATTTCCTCAGCTCACCAGAGTGAGTGCTGTGTAAACAGTTATTCTTCAGCTGCTGACCATCTGCAGGTAAAAAAAAGAAAAGGAACAGATGAACAGCAGCCAATCAGCATCAGCAGTGCTGGGGTCATGAACTGTGATCTCATGAGATTTCATAGTAAACTTCTTAACCCCTTAAGGACCAACGACATGCAGGGTACGTCCTACCAAAAAAGGTCCTTAACGACCAAGGACGTATCCTGTACGTCAGTGTTTCCAAGCAGTGGAAGCGATCCTGATCGCTTCTAGCCGCTTTCATGTTATTGCAGTGATGCCTCGATATTGAGGCATCCTGCAATAACATTTCTTAGCCACCCGATGCATAGAAAGCAACTCTGTGGCCCTCTCTGCATCGGGTGGCGGGTGGGCGGCCATTGATGGGAGGATATGAGCATGAGGGGGCGGGATTGCGTGTGGGGCCACCTGGGGCATGCATGGGCCAGACGCGTGCACGGGGGTGGGAGCGGGTGGGAACGCTATGCTATGGCACAAATAAGTATTGCATACAGTGGGGGATTGGACTGGGGAGGGTGGGAATTTTTAGCTAAGGGATCTGGGAGGGGTGGGGGGTTGGATATTGAGGGGGGCAGCTACACTACAGAAATGTATTTACTTATTTAAAAACAAATACAATATTTTATGGCAAACTGGGTACTGGCAAACAGCTGCCAGTACCCAAGATGGTTTACAATAATGTAGAGGGGGAGGGTTAGAGAGCTGTTTGGGGGGGGGCATAAGGGAGGTTAGGGGCTAAGGGGGGATCCTACACAGCAGAATAAGTTTTTTTTTTTAACTATTATTTTAGTACTGGCAGATTTTCTGCCTGTACTTAAGATGGTGGGGACAATTGTGGGGTGGGGGAGGGAAGAGAGCTGTTTGGGAGGGATCAGGGGGTGCTGATCTCTACACTAAAGCTAAAACTAACCCTGTAAGCTCCCTACAAGCTACCTAATTAACACCTTCACTGCTGGGCATAATACATGTGTGGTGAGCAGCGGCATTTAGCGGCCTTCTAATTACCAAAAAGCAACGCCAAAGCCATAAATGTCTGCTATTTCTGAACAAAGGAGATCCCAGAGAAGCATTTACAACCATTTTTGCCATAATTGCACAAGCTGTTTATAAATAATTTCAGTGAGAAACCTAAAATTTTTGAAAAAGTTTGTAAAGAATTGAACAATTTTTTTATTTGATCGCATTTGGCGGGGAAATGGTGGCATGAAATATACCAAAATGGGCGTAGATCATTACTTTGGGTTGTCTACTACACTACACTAAAGCTAAAATTAACCCTACAAGCTCCCTAATTAACCCCTTCACTGCTGGGCACAATACACGTGTGGTGCGCAGCAGCATTTAGTGGCCTTCTAATTACCAAAAATCAATGCCAAAGCCATATGTCTGCTATTAATGAACAAAGGGGATCCCAGAGAAGCTTTTACAACCATTTGTGCCATAATTGCACAAGCTGTTTGTAAATAATTTCAGTGAGAAAACTAAAATTGTGAAAAATTTTACATTATTTTTTTATTTGATGGCATTTGGCGGTGAAATGGTGGCATGAAATATACAAAAACGGGCCTAGATCAATACTTTGGGTTGTCTACTACACTATACTAAAGCTAAAATTAACCCTACAAGCTCCCTAATTAACCCCTTCATTGATGGGCATATTACACGTGTGGTGCGCAGCGGCATTTAGCAGCCTTCTAATTACCAAAAAGCAATGCCAAAGCCATATACGTCTGTTATTTTCTAACAAAGGGGATCCCAGAGAAGCATTTACAACCATTTGTGCCATAATTGCACAAACTAACAAAATAATTTCAGTGAGAAACCTAAAGTTTGTGAAAACATTTGTGAAAAAGTGAACAATTTTGTTTTATTTGATCGCATTTGGCGGTGACATGGTGGCATGATCTAGGCCCATTTTGGTATATTTCATGCCACCATGTCACCGCCAAATGCGATCAAATAAAAAAAATTGTTCACTTTTTCACAAATGTTTTCACAAACTGGATGTCTTCTAAAAAACAATATATACATGTCAAGGGATATTTAGGGATTCCTGACAGATATCAGTGTCCCAATGTAACTATTGCTAATTTTGAAAAAAAGTGGTTTGAAAATAGCAATGTACTACTTGTATTTATTGCCCTATAACTTGCAAAAAAGCAAAGAACATGTAAACATTGGGTATTTCTAAGCTCATGACAAAATTTTGAAACTATTTAGCATGGGTGTTTTTTGGTGGGTGTTTTTTTCCATTTTTTCTTCATATTTTATCCTTTTTTTATATTAAATTATAAGATATGATGAAAATAGTGGTATCTTTAGAAAGTCCATTTAATGGTGAGAAAAACGGTATATAATATGTGTGGGTACAGTAAATGAGTAAGAGGAAAATTACAGCTAAACACAAACACTGCAGAAATGTAAAAATAGCCTTGGTCCCAAACGGTCAGAAAATGGAAAAGTGCTGTGGTCCTTAAGGGGTTAAACTGAATAGGAAAATAATATGAGTGTGCATGAGGCACGCGCCCTTGCAGGTCCTGGGACAGGCATACTGATTTGCTGCTTAAAGTCCTTTACAATGGGGTGTGAATACTTAGGACATTTTGAGGTAACATATCTTTCTTTTTTACATAGCGATGTTCAGGTGATATTTTCTAGTCAGATTTTTACAGCTGTTCTGCATCACTTTCAAGTGTTTCAACATTTGAGTATCACATCCCTTTAAGAGTGGGTACATATAAATAATTATTTTTCTTCATGCAAGCATTAACAGGCAAGAAAGGGATCATGCCATAAAAATAAAAAAAAACTTTAATAGTAAAACCCACACAGACTTGGATGTCTTACTAATAAAATTAAAAAGTCCAGCAGCGGGACTTCTGGTGAGCGGCGATCTAAGATGGCCATGGATTCTTGAAGCTCCTTACAGCTTGAAGCAAAAGTGGCTATATCTTCTGCTATCCGCATATCCCTTGGCATTCATATGTGCCCGGGAACTTTCCTGGATTAAGGTAGACCACCCCTTGGCCACAGAGAAGCAAATTAAGATTGGAAAAGCCGTTTGGCACAGTGGTGGGTTTCGTACTGCCACGCTGTACAAAGTTTCATATCATTCCGCCCCAGCTACGTACTAACTTCTCTTTCTGTTCTAAAACAATGGCAATGTTTAACATTAATGATCCACGCTCCGACTTAAGCATGTTACTTGAATTAAGAGCTGTACTTATGCCTGTATTGGACCAACTTCTAACGTCCTGCATGGAGCTATGTGCATTTATAATATCAATGGATCAGCCCTCTCGACTACAAAACCCCTTACCCAGTCGCCTTGACCCTATCTCATGAAGTAAGGCAAGTGGTCTCACATCTTGTTCATTAGTGACAGTCGGCAGTTACGCAACCTCAGCTACTACACTAATAAGAGACAAGACAGTGACACTGAAGACTGGAGGGAACCCCTGCCTGAATTTGTCGGCACCTACTGAGAAAGCACTTCACAAGCCAAGGAAGGGCTTACTGACTCCCCCACTACCTTCTATGATAATTAATCCAGACACCGACATGGATCTCAGACCACAGCGGGAGGTGGAAACCGCTGGTAACACTTCATCATATGCAATGGCGGCGGAGGTTTTTATTAACCCGCAATACAAGTGCAAAACCACATATGGCCTCCCACAAGATGATCTTGCACACAGCGTTGTAAGCACACCTGCACGATCGACTGTCGATCTCGGAACTATCATACTGATTGCTGAGGATATGGGACCTGCAGAGAGGAAACGGCATGGTACGGACTTGCGAGTTCAAGGTTGTTCCCGTCCCCGCAAGAAACATTACGGGTGGAAGCAGAGATGACCCGGATAGCTAAGGGTGTTGGCTAAACTGCGATCCCTTTCTTTACTTCATAAGAGACTTGCCACCTTTTGGTCTCAAATCATACAACGTAACTCTGAAAATAAGCATATGATTTGTGCCAGTCACTGCTTCCTTAGTGGCTGTGTAACTTATCCTTTGTTAATGTTTTTCTACCTTCTTCATGGCTTCATTTTTACATGGTTATTTAGTTATTCCTGTTAGCCTTCATTCATCCCTCCTCGTTTAGTATTTATTATTTCTATCTTTGGCACTGGGTATCATACTCATTTAGATAATGCATTAGACAATGTGATTTACATTGCACCATATTTCAAGAGCCAAATCTGATATTTCACGCAGGCAAAATTAACATGCTACAAATTGTACACTTCTTACATGAGTCACCACTGGTAACTAAAGACGTTTAATGGACTTGATTAACATGTGACTTACTCTTAGGACTCACTGAAAGCTTGAGTTATTGTCTTTAGATATCCTATCCCGGTTTAGATATTGGTCTAAACAAGATTTTCTCATTTTACTGACCATTAGAAATCTATACCCAAGAGCAGAGGAGAAAAAAAAATCCACTTTTGTTAAGAAGGTTGATAGGACTTAGTAAGGTCTTGGTTGTTTTTGTTCCTTTTTATTTTATAGTATTTGTTTACACTGGGCAAAAAAAACCACTTAGATGGGCAATAGGTTGTTATTTTTACTCCTGAAACCCACACTATATCTTGTCTGAAGAGAAAAATCTAGTGCTTCATATGAGCACAATTCTTAGGCTGCAAATTGTATGTGACTTATATAGAACACCACTACCAACTGATTTACTCAACTTGTGACTTATAGTAAACCCTTAATGGGTTCTCTGCCTTTCTGTCTCTATGCAGACTATCTTCAGCCACTTCTAACAGATGCCAGAAAATGTATGCGCATATCTCTCTACTATTGGTATCTAGTTGGTATTACCCATGATGAGTCCAACATGATGTTATTGTATGTATTTTCATTATTCCGTAACATATGGCTAACACAACACAACTAGGGAATCTTTAATGGGACCTTAGGTCTTTTATCCCATCTAAGCGACATTAAGCTATTTCATGTAATTTCTATATAACTAAAATGCCCAGAATGATGGGGTCACTATGACACTATGACTCTATAGATTTCTACAAAGGTTATTTGCTTGAATAATAGCTCGCAGTATATGCCCAAGTGTAAACGCTTACTTTCATTTAGTTAGTGTAGTTAAGTTGAAACGTTTTATTATTTAAAAAAGATAAAATCCCAACAGTGTAGACATTTAAAATATTTAGCGGGTCATAATTAAGATCTGAATATAGTATGTGTTTATAAAATGAGCATGGCCTTATTGAAACCGTAAATATCTTAATTTGTATAATGACCAATGTATTATTGTTTGTCTTTTTCTTCTACCCTGTGTGGTATAACATGTTTTATGTATGTCTGCATGTTGGATATAAATAAAAGTTTTTAAAAAAAAAAAAGTCCAGCAGCACAGCAGTGAGGATAAAAGAAGAGACGTTTATTTCAACATAGCGGTAAAAGTACAAACACGGACAGTTCTCCTGACGCGTTTCGTGTCCTCTAGTGGCGCTTCCTCATAGAATGTCTTACTATACTGTTCAAGTTAACTAGAAATAAATGATCCTAATGTAACTAAAATATATAATATTGAGAATATGAAATGACTTTATTGACAGTCTAGTCAAAATATAAACTTTCATTATTCAGATAGGGCATGCAATTTTATACAACTTTCCAGTTTACTTTTATCATCAAATTTGATTTGTTTTCTTGGTATTCTTTATGGAAAGCTAAACCTAGGTAGGCTCATATGCTAATTTCTAAGCCATTGAACTGCCTCTTATCTCAGTGCATTTTGACAGTTTTTCACAGCTAGACAGCACTAGCTCATGTGTGCCAAATAGATAACTTTGTGTTTGCTCCCATTTAATTATTTGAGAGTCTGCACTGATTGGCTAAAATGCAAGTCTGTCAAAAGAACTGAGATAAAGGGACATTCTGCAGAGGCTTAAATACAAGGTAATCACAGAGGTAAAAAGTGTATTAACATAATAGTGTTGGTTATGCAAAACTGGGGAATGGGTAATAAGGGGATTATCTATCTTTTTAAAGAATACAAATTCTGGAGTAGACTGTTTCTTTAAGTGGAGGAAAGTCAAATTAATATGTGTCAGCACATTTTACAGTTAATGTACATGTGAACCAAATTTTTCTTTCATAGTTCAGATAGAGCATACAGTTGCAAACAACTTTCCAATTTACATCTATTATCAAATTTGATCATTCTCTTGGTTGAAGTCAGGGGTGCTGGCATCCTGGTTTGGGGCCCCCCTCTGACCATTGCTGCCAGCCACACCAGAAATTTAGTCTGGTGCGGCTGGCCCTCTCTAGGCTACACGTCTGGGAACTATAAGTTCCAGAATGCTATGCAGCAAGATCCTGCAAATTGGAGGGATAGGGAGGGGCTTCCGTCTGGAGTAGAGTGGAGGGAGAGGCTCCCATATGGAGCAGCTTCCAGGGCTGGGGAAGAAAGGACTCCAAGAACTGGACGTGGGGACTTGGAAGGGGCTCCATTAGGCACATAGAGGAGGCATCCTGAGCTGCAGATTGCAGCTGAGATGACAACACCTGATCCAGGTAGGCATCTGATTATTTTTTTTATTTTTTTTATTATAGTTTTTTAGACCAAAGTTTGTACTGGTCCTTCATTGCTCTTATAATATATTACTTTTTAAAAAAGTAGTGTTTTCCAATGTCTTGTTGTTTGGAACGTTGGTGTCCAACTGTATAATGATTACAGTTATAATATAATGTTATAATATACATGACTGTATAATGATTGCAGTCATGATTGTGAAGGAGGTATTCAATCTCCTGGTGTGTAGTTATGGGTTAGCTGAAAGTTGTTTGGGGTGCTGAGTTCTTCTCTGTATTCTTTAAAAGCACAAATAACTTTTGCAGAGCTATGAACAAAATTAATGTCAATTATAGCACATGAGCTGTCAAGTTAAAAATGTCTTTGTTAACTTTGAAATGTGTATAGTTAGCACTGTATGTAAATAAACTGCAGTTGTATTTGCAATTAAAGCAAACCTCACTAAAGAAAAGATATTGGGTGTGAAGTGCAGTTGAAAGAAAGCATGAGGTTTCATTTTGAGTGCCCCATAATGAGAAATCTGTGTGTGTAGAATGAAAATACAGCACAAAGCTTAGTTGTTGTTTTTTTTGGGGGGGGCACTCTTTTGGTTCACATGGAAATTTTGTCTTTATTGTGCTCCTTGTCTTAGCAGACAGTGTGTCACCAAGCTTAGTAACTGTTCAGGAGCAAATAAATATTTGCATTTCTTACTTTGTATTTTGCCAAGATTTCTATTTATTCATAATCTGCTGCCCTACAAATTTTGACAGAAGTTTTAGGATGGCTTCCAAAATTGAAATGTATTTGATTCCTTAAATACATTGGTATAAGTTTAAAAAAATGATAGCCCCATTTGCTGAATTATCTTTGGTGATAATTCTGACTAGTATATAAATATACATATATATATATATATATATATATATATATATATATATATATATATATATATATATATATATATATATATATATATACAGTGGGGCAAAAAAGTATTTAGTCAGCCACCAATTGTGCAAGTTCTCCCACTTAAGCAGATGCGAGAGGCCTGTAATTTTCATCATAGGTATACCTCAATTGCAAGAGACAAAATGTGGAAACAAATCCAGACAATCACATTGTCTGATTTGGAAATAATTTATTTGCAAATTATAGTGGAAAATAAGTATTTGGTCAATATCAAAAGTTCATCTCAATACTTTGTTATATATCCTTTGTTGGCAATGACAGAGGTCAAACGTTTTCTGTAAGTCTTCACAAGGTTGTCACACACTGTTGCTGGTATGTTGGCCCATTCCTGCATGCAGTGATGTTTTGGGGCTGTCGCTGGGCAACACGGACTTTCAAATCCCTCCAAAGGTTTTCTATGGGGTTGAAATGCTTCTTACGAAGCCACTCCTTCGTTGCTCGGGCGGTGTGTTTGGGATCATTGTCATGCTGAAAGACCCAGCCATGTTTCATCTTCAATGCCCTTGCTGATGGAAGGAGGTTTGCACTCAAAATCTCACAATACATGGCCCCATTCATTCTTTCATGTACACGGATCAGTCGTCCTGTTCCCTTTGCAGAGAAAGAGCCCCAAAGCATGATGTTGCCACCCCCATGCTTCACAGTAGGTATGGTGTTCTTTGGTTGCAACTCAGCATTCTCTATCCTCCAAACACGACGAGTTGTGTTTCTACCAAACAGTTCTACTTTGGTTTCTTTTGACCATATGACATTCTCCCAATCTGCTTCTGGATCATCCAAATGTTCTCTAGCATAATTCAGACGCGCCCGGACATGTACTGGCTTAAGCAGGGGGACACGTCTGGCACTGCAGGATCTGAGTCCCTGGTGTCGTAGTGTGTTACTGATGGTAATCTTTGTTACGTTGGTCCCATCTCTCTGCAGGTCATTCACTATGTCCCCCCGTGTGGTTCTGGGATGTTTGCTCACCTTTCTTGTGATCATTTTGACCCCACGGGGCAAGATCTTGCATGGAGCCCCAGATCGAGGGAGATTATTAGTGGTCTTGTATGTCTTCCATTTTCTAATTATTGCTCCCACAGTTGATTTCTTCACACCAAGCTGCTTGCCTATTGCAGATTCAGTCTTCCCAGCCTGGTGCAGGTCTACAATTTTGTTTCTGGTGTCCTTCAACAGCTCTTTGGTCTTCACCATAGTGGAGTTTGAAGTGTGACTGTTTGAGGTTGTGGACAGGTGTCTTTTATACTGATAACAAGTTCCAACAGGTGCCATTAATACAGGTAATGAGTGGAGGACAGAGGAGCCTCTTAAAGAAGATACAGGTCTGTGAGAGCCAGAAATCTTGCTTGTTTGTAGGTGACCAAATACTTATTTTCCACTATAATATGCGAATAAATTCTTTCCAAATCAGACAAGTTTCCACATTTTGTCTCTCATAGTTGAGGTATACCTATGATGAAAATTACAGGCCTCTCTCATCTTCTTAAGTGGGAGAACTTGCACAATTGGTGGCTGACTAAATACTTTTTTGCCCCACTGTATATATATACAGGGAGTGCAGAATTATTAGGCAAGTTGTATTTTTGAGGATTCATTTTATTATTGAACAACAACCATGTTCTCAATGAACCCAAAAAACTCATTAATATCAAAGCTGAATAGTTTTGGAAGTAGTTTTTAGTTTGTTTTTAGTTATAGCTATTTTAGGGGGATATCTGTGTGTGCAGGTGACTATTACTGTGCAAAAACAAATATATACCCATTTCAATTATTTATTTTTACCAGTGAAACCAATATAACATCTCAACATTCACAAATATACATTTCTGACATTCAAAAACAAAACAAAAACAAATCAGTGACCAATATAGCCACCTTTCTTTGCAAGGACACTCAAAAGCCTGCCATCCATGGATTCTGTCAGTGTTTTGATCTGTTCACCATCAACATTGCGTGCAGCAGCAACCACAGCCTCCCAGACACTGTTCAGAGAGGTGTACTGTTTTCCCTCCTTGTAAATCTCACATTTGATGATGGACCACAGGTTCTCAATGGGGTTCAGATCAGGTGAACAAGGAGGCCATGTCATTAGATTTTCTTCTTTTATACCCTTTCTTGCCAGCCACGATGTGGAGTATTTGGACGCGTGTGATGGAGCATTGTCCTGCATGAAAATCATGTTTTTCTTGAAGGATGCAGACTTCTTCCTGTACCACTGCTTGAAGAAGGTGTCTTCCAGAAACTGGCAGTAGGACTGGGAGTTGAGCTTGACTCCATCCTCAACCCGAAAAGGCCCCACAAGCTCATCTTTGATGATACCAGCCCAAACCAGTACTCCACCTCCACCTTGCTGGCGTCTGAGTCGGACTGGAGCTCTCAGCCCTTTACCAATCCAGCCACGGGCCCATCCATCTGGCCCATCAAGACTCACTCTCATTTCATCAGTCCATAAAACCTTAGAAAAATCAGTCTTGAGATATTTCTTGGCCCAGTCTTGACGTTTCAGCTTGTGTGTCTTGTTCAGTGGTGGTCGCCTTTCAGCCTTTCTTACCTTGGCCATGTCTCTGAGTATTGCACACCTTGTGCTTTTGGGTGATGTTGCAGCTCTGAAATATGGTCAAACTGGTGGCAAGTGGCATCTTGGCAGCTGCACGCTTGACTTTTCTCAGTTCATGGGCAGTTATTTTGCGCCTTGGTTTTTCCACACGCTTCTTGCGACCCTGTTGACTATTTTGAATGAAACGCTTGATTGTTCGATGATCACGCTTCAGAAGCTTTGCAATTTTAAGAGTGCTGCATCCCTCTGCAAGATATCTCACTATTTTTGACTTTTCTGAGCCTGTCAAGTCCTTCTTTTGACCCATTTTGTCAAAGGAAAGGAAGTTGCCTAATAATTATGCACACCTGATATAGGGTGTTGATGTCATTAGACCACACCCCTTCTCATTACAGAGATGCACATCACCTAATATGCTTAATTGGTAGTAGGCTTTCGAGCCTATACAGCTTGGAGTAAGACAACATGCATAAAGAGGATGATGTGGTCAAAATACTAATTTGCCTAATAATTCTGCACTCCCTGTAGTGTCCTGTGTAATTTTTCTTCTAACAATTGGGTACATATATATTGTGTTTAGAAATAGTATTTTGCCTTGTACAATCATATTTTTATATGCCTGATGCAAAGATGCTCATAACTGTAATTAAACTAATGCCTAATGAGTAGTTCTGACTTCATTATAAAGAAGAAAACATTTTTTGTGTGCTTGATGTTTGTGTGTGTAGCATGATTTGTGTGGGGCATGATGTGTTTGTGTGTGTGTGTGGCATGATGTGTGTGTGAGGCATGAGGCATGATGCATGTGTGTGTGTGGCATGATATTTTTGTATGTGGCATGATTTGTGTGTGTGTGTGTATGGCATGATCAGGGCCGGTGCAAGGATTTTTGGTTACACAGGCGAAGACACATTTTGCCGCCCCCCCCCCCCCCCAAAAAAAAAAAGGTTTTAGAAAAGCTAATTATACAACATGTTATTGCTAGACAGCATCTCACAGAGCCACACAACTGCACATCATTTCACACGTGTTACACCTATATAGTATGATTTAACTAGGAAGTGCAGTGCAATATGTATGGACAGGCAGCACAACACTGCACAGCACCACATGACTTGACAGATTGACACACTATGATTAACAGCAGAACAACATGGGGTCTATACATAGCACATTTCTACAACAAGGTAGAAAACATGTCACAGTTTACAAGTGACAGCTACACAAATAGGAACATAATTACATACATTTTTACATAGCTGTACAATTTGGCACTTCTAGCAAGGTGAGTTACACAACTGCACAAAATGCCACTACACACCTTACACAGCTGTATAGCATGACCAGTGGTGGCTGGGGACATTTTGAGTTAGTGGGGCACCTAGACTCCTAACGGACTTAACTCTGAATGTGATATCCCACCCCATATCTATAATATGGACTACACAAAAAATAAACACATACCATTGTACATGTGCACACACTAACACTCACATAGGCACAAACATACACAAGAACATGAACACACATTATCACACGCAGTCACAAAAAGAGACACACTCAGATTCTTACTATCACACAGACATACTCATGCACACAACCATACATGCTCACACACAGACATGGTCACACATGCATGTGCAGGTGATTTGTCCATATGTAGTACACTAGCTTTCAGTGGTGTTTTAAAGAATTATTGAATGTTTTACAATAAGGAAGTTGGTTTCTTATTCAAGTTATTTTTTTAGCAAAAGGGGCCTAGCAAAGAAAATGCAGGTCCCTCTTTGATGTTTAATGTACTTTTAAGAAATCCAGTTCCATAAGGGTGGATAATAGCCATCTCCTAATAAGTCTGTGACACTGGGAGCTATACATGGGGCTGTAACTTTGAAAGCATAGTGTTTTGAAAAACTTGGAAATAAACTGAGGGAGAATTCCTTACACTGCACTAAACACAAGTTACGTTCTCCATGCAATCTATAAAATGCAGTCAGTGACTGCATAATGCAAACATATCCTTTATTTATAAAATGGAAAGACCCTCATTGTACCTGTATGTATCAGATTTCCAAATAAAGGCTTTGTAGTACTATGAATTAATGGCAACTTTATATGGAAAGCAAGGGTTAAATAACAATAAACTGCTAATTTATTTGTTTCTTTTTCCCCTCCGTGAAGTGTTGATTGACAGCACAATAAGCAGGAAAAGTGGTGGGGACAGTAAAGGCATAACTAAAAGATAAGGCAGTAAAGCAGCAGCAGTCCTGGCCAATACCACAACCAGACTTGCTGCAATACTTTGAGGTCATGAAAAAAAATAAAAATGCTTCACTGATTTTGCTCCCTTACAATGAATGAAACACCAGGTTTTCCAGCTAGGCAAGTTTGCACAAGTGTTATCCAAATTCTAATCAGAAGCATTTCTGATTTAGTTGGGGTGACTATGATAACAAGGTGCCTGTCTCAAAACATTTTAGCACCGCTGCAGTGCTATGTCATATATATGCTGCCAGTGCTCACCATTTTCCTACTGACTCTGAGAAATTAATATTAGCGTTAGCGGGCACATATACAATCTGCCCCCTGGTCACTCAGTCAGTCCTCTTCCATTCACGCTAGTAGGTACCTCCTACCTCTCCTGTACTTCACTGTCTATAAAGCCTGTCTGCTTTGCTGACTTGCGCCATCACACAATGAACCCCTAAAGTTTTTTTTATATAAAAAAGGGCCCCACTCCCAATAAAAAAAAATTTAAGTTGAGTTTCTGGGCATATTGGTGAGCCTCCACTGAGCTAAGCATGCATGACATAGTAATAGGCACTGGCAGCGCGTTACAGAGATACAGCTGCACAGAAAGACCACCCAGCCCGGGCTACTCGGCTACTGCTTGAGCTAAGTAGTTATAACCATTACCTCCATCCTCCCCTCCTACCTTATCTTTTGTACCAGGCCCGGTCTGACCGTCTGGGGTGGTCAGGCTTAGAGAGACAAAACTCTAACCGACTGTGTCATTCAGCAGCACCTCGCATTATTCCGAATTGGATTTTCCCGCTAAAACAGACAGTGAGTGACTCACTCCACACTGTCTGTGCTGACGCTGTGCACATTGCAAAGATAGTAGGCAGGGCCAGGGTTATAGCGCGACTCGCAAGAAAGCCCCACAACAGTGCACGCTCACAGCTACATAACTGAGTTGGAAGCTGGAACTGGAAGTTAACTTTAATGCTAGAACTAGATTAATACTGCTGACTGCATTGGAAAATAAAATTCTATCATATGGTGCAAGGCAGATAAAACTCCTGCTATAAGTTGGCGCCCCCCTGTGGAGGGCGCCGTAAGGCGACTGCCTATGCTGCCTTACACAAGCGCCGGCTCTGGGCATGATGTGTGTTTGTGGCAATGTATATAATGTGTGTTGCATAATGTGTGTGTGGCATGGTGTGTGGATGGCATAATGTGTTCAATGTATGTGTTTGAGTAGTGGCATGGTGTATGTGTGGGGCAAAAAATGGGTGTGTGTGTGGCATGATGTGTGTGGTATGATGTGTGCATGTTATGATGTGTGTGTGAATGGTATTATGTGGATGTGTGTGGTGGGGTATATTATATAGGGTTCTCAACCACTGGTTTAGTAGGGGGGGTTGAAGTAGCAGCAGCACAGTGTTTAAAATTGCATACATTATCTGAATTATGTCTCAAAACATCCCCCAAGAATTTGCGTGATTTCTCTCCATGATGGTGAGTTTTTGATCATCAGGCCCCAAGAGTACCTTAGCTCACTCTGTCTTTAGGGCTCTTAAATGCACTACTGCTAGATCAACAGGAAGATTCCAAAACTTAAGAGAGGGTCCGGTCGACCAGACTACAGTCACCCAGAAATTGTAAGTACCTGCAAGCTTCGGTATTGCTAGGAGAAAGCCCTAAAATATGTCTCCATGACATTTCATACTTACACATTCTTTCCTCAAATCCATATCTTTCATATTCCAAAATATCAGAAAGGGACAGTAAACCCTGACTGCAGTCATCCAGATATTGCAAGTACCTACTGAAAAAAGCAAGTCAAGCTTCAGTGTTGCTAGGAGAAAGGTTTAAGAGAAGTCTTGCATAACATCTCAGACCCACGCATGTTTTACTCTGCTACATGTCTTTTAGATTCCAAAACTTCAGAGAGGGACAGTTCACCCAGACTACAGTCACCCAGATATTGTAAATACTTATAGCGAACAAAACCAAACAGTATTTAAAGGTATGAAACTATTGCATATACACACATCAATATGCAAACAAACAAGAGGGCGCTTCAAAGCATAACCAGACTTCAAGAATAAACTCATAATGGGACACTCACATTTAGTTAAGCACTAAACAATAATAGAATCTGTATTTTTTAAAATTGGAACAAATTATTTTGAAGCTCCTTACAGTGTATCTCATTTTGATATTCTTTTCCAAGTGGCTCTTTACAGAGCACAGATACACTGAAAGAGTAAGGATTCATTCTGTGAAAGATCAGCCATCCAGAGGCAGAGGTCATGTGATCGGAGTGGAGAGAGCTGAACAAGCCCAAGCTGAATCCACAGCCCAGAGGGAATTATAGGGATCTGCCGTTGGTGACAGCCAGCTGAATGCATTAAGATCAAACTTAGTGCTCAACTAAATGTGAGTGCCCCATTCTGGGTTTATTCTGTTACACCAATAAATTCTTGAAGTGTGGTTATGCTATGAGGTGCCCTCTTATTTGTTGTTTGCAGAATCTGAAGAGGTTTTTCAGGACTGTATTAAGAGGACAGACTCTTTTTAGCGTTTTCTGGACTTTTGGTCTATTGATATAATCATGTATTTTTAATATTGGTTATTTTATGTATACTCATTTCTCTTGTAACGTGTATCCAGTCCACGGATCATCCAATACTTGTGGGATATTCTCCTTCCCAACAGGAAGCTGCAAGAGGATCACCCACAGCAGAGCTGTCTATATAGCTCCTCCTCTAACTGCCACTCCCAGTCATTCTCTTGCAGCTCTCGACAAGAAAGGAAGTAGCTAGAGAGATGTGGTGTTTTTATTTAGTTTATCTTCAATCAAAAGTTTGTTATTTTCAAATGGTACTGGAGTTGTACTATTTTAGCCTCAGGCAGAAAGTAGAAGAAGAGTCTGCCTGTGGTTTTTGATGATCTTAGCATGTTGTAACTAAGATCCATTGCTGTTCTCACACTTAACTGAAGAGAGAGGTAACTTCAGCTGGGGGAATGGCGTGCAGGGTCTCCTGCTATGAGGTATGTGCAGTTTAAATTTTTCTAGAGAAATGAATATGCTAGAGAATGCTGTTAATACCGGATTTATTTAAGGTAAGCCTGATTGCAGTGATTTAATAATGAATAGTATCATGCTTGCTGTAAAAGGTAATATTCTTATTACTTTCTCACATTACTGAAAAATAAAACGTTTGCTGGAAGTGTTTAAACTTTTTTTATACATATTGGTGATAAAACTTTATTGGGGCCCAGTTTTTTCCACATGGCTGGCTAGATTTTGCCTAGGGATAGTTTTTTTAGGCCCTCTCACTGTGAATACAGGTTGGGAGGGGCCTATTTTCGCGCCTAAATGCGCATTAGATTTTGCAGCTTGAGACATCCAGTTTCCCTGAAGGAGTCCCCTGAACACTTAGGACCTCTCTAAAGGGTTTTTGTGCCTTTCAAAGTCGTTATATGGGCAGGTAGGGCCACAGCAGAGCTGTGGCAATTTGTTGTGACTGTTGAAAAACGTTTATCGTTTTTTTGATCCGGTTTTGAAACTAAGGGGTTAATCATCCATTTGCAAGTGGGTGCAATGCTCTGCTAGTCTATTATACACACTGTAAAAATTTCGTAAGGTTTACTGCTTTTTATCACTGTTTTTCAATTTCTGACAAAATTTGTTTCTCTTAAAGGCACAGTACCGTTTTTATTTTTTGCTTGTTTACATTTATCAAAGTGTTTTCCAAGCTTGCTGGTCTCATTGCTAGTCTGTTTAAACATGTCTGACATAGAGGAAACTCCTTGTTCATTATGTTTAGAAGCCATTGTGGAACCCCCTCTTAGAATGTGTACCAAATGTACTGATTTTACTTTAAGTTATAAAGATCATATTCTGTCTTTAAAAGATTTATCACCAGAGGAAACTGACAAGGGGGAAGTTATGCCGACTAACTCGCCCCACGTGTCAGAACCTTTGACTCCCGCTCAAGGGACTCCCGCTCAAGAGGCGCCAAGTACATCTAGCGCGCCCATGGCGTTTACTTTACAAGACATGGCGGCAGTTATGGATCATACCCTTACAGCGGTATTGTCCAAACTACCAGGGTTACAAGGAAAGCAAGACAGCTCTGGGGCTAGAAAAAATACAGAGCACTCTGACGCTTTAGTAGCTATGTCTGATATCCCCTCACAATATGCAGAAGCTGAGGCAGGAGAGCTTCTTTCTGTGGGTGATTTTTCTGACTCAGGGAAGATGCTTCAACCTGATTCTGATATGTCAACATTTAAATTTAAGCTTGAACACCTCCGTGTGTTGCTCAGGGAGGTTTTAGCTACTCTGGATGACTGTGACACCATTATAGTGCCAGAGAAATTGTGTAGATTGGATAAATACTATGCAGTGCCTGTTTACACTGATGTTTTTCCAATACCTAAAAGGTTTTCAGAAATTATTACTAAGGAATGGGATAGACCAGGTGTACCGTTCTCTCCCCCTCCTATTTTTAAGAAAATGTTTCCAATAGATGCCGCTACACGGGACTTTATTGCAAACGGTCCCTAAGGTGGAGGGAGCAGTTTCTACCCTAGCTAAGCGTACAACTATCCCCGTCAAGGACAGTTGTGCTTTCCTAGATCCAATGGATAAAAAGTTAGAGGGTTACCTTAAGAAAATGTTTATTCAACAAGGTTTTATTCTCCAGCCTCTTGCATGCATTGCCCCAGTCACTGCTGCTGCGGCCTTCTGGTTTGAGTCTCTGGAAGAGGCCTTACAGGTAGAAACTCCATTGGATGATATACTTGACAAGCTTAAAGCGCTTAAGCTAGCCAATTCCTTTGTTTCTGACGTCGTTGTTCATTTAACTAAACTAACGGCTAAGAACTCAGGTTTTGCTATTCAGGCGCGTAGGGCGCTATGGCTTAAATCCTGGTCAGCTGACGTTACTTCAAAGTCTAAGCTTCTCAATATTCCCTTCAAGGGGCAGACCCTATTCGGGCCTGGACTGAAGGAGATCATTTCTGATATTACTGGAGGAAAAGGTCATGCCCTTCCTCAGGATAGGTCTAACAAATTAAGGACCAAACAAACTAATTTTCGTGCCTTTCGAAACTTTAAGACGAGCGCGGCATCATCTTCCTCTAATACAAAACAAGAGGGAAATTTTGCCCAGTCCAAGCCGGTCTGGAGACCTAACCAGGCTTGGAACAGAGGTAAACAGGCCAAGAAGCCTGCTGCTGCCTCTAAGACAGCATGAAAGATTGGCCCCCGATCCGGTAACGGATCTAGTAGGGGGCAGACTTTCTCTCTTCGCCCAGGCTTGGGCAAGAGACGTACAGGATCCCTGGGCGTTGGAAATTGTGTCCCAGGGATATCTTCTGGACTTCAAAGCTTCTTCCCCAAAAGGAAGATTTCACCTTCACAATTATCTGCAGACCAGATAAAGAGAGAGGCATTCTTACATTGTGTTCAAGACCTCCTAGTTATGGGAGTGATCCACCCAGTTCCAAAGGAGGAACAGGGGCAAGGATTCTATTCAAATCTATTTGTGGTTCCCAAGAAAGAGGGAACTTTCAGACCAATCTTAGATCTCAAGATCCTAAACAAATTTCTCAGGGTCCCATCTTTCAAAATGGAGACTATTCGAACCATCCTACCTATGATCCAGGAGGGTCAATACATGACTACCGTGGTCTTAAAGGATGCTTATCTTCACATTCCGATACACAAAGATCATCATCGGTTTCTCAGGTTCGCCTTCCTAGACAGGCATTACCAGTTTGTGGCTCTTCCCTTTGGGTTAGCTACGGCACCAAGAATCTTTACGAAGGTTCTGGGGTCACTTCTGGCGGTCCTAAGGCCGCGGGGCATAGCAGTAGCCCCTTACTTAGACGACATTCTGATACAAGCGTCGAATTTCCAAATTGCCAAGTCCCATACGGATATTGTTCTGGCATTCCTGAGGTCTCATGGGTGGAAAGTGAACGAAAAGAAGAGTTCTCTATCCCCTCTCACAAGAGTTTCCATCCTGGGAACTCTGATAGATTCTGTAGAAATGAGGATTTACCTGACAGAGGCCAGGTTGTCAAAACTTCTAAATTACTGCCGTGTTCTTTATTCTACTTCTCGCCCTTCGGTGGCTCAGTGTATGGAAGTAATCGGCTTAATGGTAGCGGCAATGGACATAGTGCTGTTTGCCCGCCTACATCTCAGACCGCTGCAACTCTGCATGCTCAGTCAGTGGAATGGGGATTACACAGATTTGTCCCCTCTACTAAATCTGGATCAAGAGACCAGGGATTCTCTTCTCTGGTGGCTATCTCGAGTCCATCTGTCCAAAGGTATGACCTTCCGCAGACCAGATTGGACAATAATAACAACAGATGCCAGCCTTCTGGGCTGGGGGGCAGTCTGGAACTCTCTGAAGGGTCAGGGGACATGGACTCAGGAGGAGGCTCTCCTTCCAATAAACATTCTGGAACTAAGTGCGATATTCAATGCTCTTCAGGCTTGGCCTCAGCTAGCAGCAGTGAGGTTCATCAGATTTCAGTCGGACAACATCACGACTGTAGCTTACATCAACCATCAAGGGGGAACAAGGAGTTCCCTAGCGATGTTGGAGGTTTCAAAGATAATTCGTTGGGCAGAGATTCACTCTTGCCACCTATCAGCTATTCATATCCCAGGAGTAGAGAACTGGGAGGCGGATTTTCTAAGTCAACAGACTTTTCATCCGGGGGAGTGGGAGCTCCATCCGGAGGTGTTTGCACAGTTGATTCAACGTTGGGGCAAACCAGAACTGGATCTCATGGCGTCTCGCCAGAATGCCAAGCTTCCTTGTTACGGATCCAGGTCCAGGGATCCCAAGGCAGCGCTGATAGATGCTCTAGCAGCGCCTTGGTCCTTCAACCTGGCTTATGTGTTTCCACCGTTTCCTCTGCTCCCTCGTCTGATTGCCAAGGTCAAGCAGGAGAGAGCATCAGTGATTTTGATAGCACCTGCGTGGCCACGCAGGACTTGGTATGCAGATCTGGTGGACATGTCATCCTTTCCACCATGGACTCTGCCTCTGAGGCAGGACCTTCTACTTCAGGGTCCTTTCAACCATCCAAATCTAATTTCTCTGCGGCTGACTGCTTGGAGATTGAACGCTTGATTTTATCAAAGCGTGGTTTCTCCGAGTCGGTCATTGATACCTTACTACAGGCGCGAAAGCCTGTGACCAGGAAAATCTATCATAAGATATGGTGTAAATATCTTCATTGGTGTGAATCCAAGGGTTACTCATGGAGTAAGGTCAGGATTCCTAGGATATTATCTTTTCTCCAAGATGGATTTGAGAAGGGTTTGTCAGCAAGTTCCTTAAAGGGACAGATTTCTGCTCTGTCTATTCTTTTGCACAAACGTCTGGCTGACGTTCCAGACGTGCAGGCATTTTGTCAGGCTTTAGTCAGAATTAAGCCTGTGTTTAAACCTGTTGCTCCGCCTTGGAGTTTAAATTTAGTTCTTAAGATTCTTCAAGGGGTTCCGTTTGAACCTTTGCATTCCATAGATATTAAGCTCTTATCTTGGAAAGTTTTGTTTTTAGTAGCTATCTCCTCGGCTCGAAGAGTTTCAGAGTTATCTGCTTTACAATGTGATTCTCCTTATCTCATTTTTCATTCCGATAAGGTAGTGTTACGTACCAAACCTGGTTTTCTACCTAAGGTGCTATCTAATAAAAATATAAATCAGGAGATTGTTGTACCGTCACTGTGTCCTAATCCTTCTTCAAAGAAGGAACGTCTTTTACACAATCTTGACGTGGTTCATGGTTTAAAGTTTTATTTACAAGCTACTAAAGATTTTCGTCAAACATCTGCATTGTTTGTTGTCTACTCTGGACAGAGGAGAGGCCAAAAGGCTTCGGCAACTTCTCTTTCTTTTTGGCTAAGGAGTATAATACGCTTAGCTTATGAGACTGCTGGCCAGCAGCCTCCTGAAAGGATTACAGCTCATTCTACTAGAGCGGTAGCTTCCACATGGGCTTTTAAGAATGAGGCTTCTGTTGAACAGATTTGTAAGGCGGCGACTTGGTCTTCGCTTCATACTTTTTCAAAATTCTATAAATTTGATACTTTTGCTTCTTCGGGGGCTATTTTTGGGAGAAAGGTTTTGCAGGCAGTGGTGCCTTCCGTTTAAGCACCTGCCTTGTCCCTCCCTTCATCCGTATCCTATAGCTTTGGTATTGGTATCCCACAAGTAATGGATGATCCGTGGATTGGATACACCTTACAAGAGAAAACAAAATTTATGCTTACCTGATAAATTTATTTCTCTTGTGGTGTATCCAGTCCAGTAAACTACAGTCACCACTGCACCCTATGGTTTCTCCTTTCTCTTGCTTGTCTTCGGTCGAATGACTGGTAGTGGCAGTTAGAGGAGGAGCTATATAGACAGCTCTGCTGTGGGTGATCCTCTTGCAGCTTCCTGTTGGGAGGGAGAATATCCCACAAGTAATGGATGATCCGTGGACTGGATACACCACAAGAGAAATAAATTTATCAGGTAAGCATAAATTTTGTTTTTTTCCACTAAAGTGTTTAATGCATAAATAGTTTACTTTTTATAGCTCCTTATCGCTCCTTAGGAAACTGCTTTTTGAGCATTGATCCATGTTTTTAACCTATCAATATGGCATACTTACATGTTCTTTATCTCTCCCCCAAACCATAGCTCCAAAAATATAACTAAAGGTTACTAAAGTAACTATAATAAAAAGAACATGCTGATGCTATAGGCACAATGTTCAAAGGATTTTTGTGTGCACCGAGAAAGTTTCATTTCTATATTGCCAGTCTTGCAAAGCTCTCACCGGGTGAAATGTTCTAAAAATAATGGCTTTATCCTTGTAGTACAGATGAATGGCTGTCTTCCATAGGAAAGAATAGAGCTTGCTTCTTTAGAACATAACAACATTATTTCTTAAAAATGCTCATCTCGAATGGAGAGACGTTTAAGAAAATGTTCACCTAAGCTACTGTTTATTGTTTAGAACATTAGAACATGCGTACAAAGGTTCCTTATTGTTATACAAGCTACACCTATGAAATGCCTATGGGGCATATTTATCAAGCTCTGTATGGAGCTTGATGCCCCGTGTTTCCGGCGAGCCTTCAGGCTGGCCAGAAACACAAGTTATGAAGCAGCGGTCCACAACCTGTCCGCCTGCTCTGAGGCAGCGGACAGACATTGACGGAAATCAACCCGATCGAATACGATCAGGTTGATTGACAACCCCTGCTGGCCGCTGATTGGCTGCAAATCTGCAGGGGGTGGCAGTTCATTGCTGGTGCAATAATAAATGCCGAGAGCGTATGCTATCGGCATTTATCGATGTGCAGCGGACATGATCCGCAATATCGGATCATGTCCACTCACACAATGTTAAATCGGCCCCTATAACTTTGCTATGTATGCAATGAACAATGTTAATTTAAAAAAATATACATCTACACATCATTAATAAACCTATTTTAGATTGGCATTCTGGGTATATTGTTTATTTGATATATTGTGTGATAGATAGATAGATAGATAGATAGATAGATAGATAGATAGATAGATAGATAGATAGATAGATAGATAGATGCATACATAGATAGATAGATAGATAGATAGATAGATAGATAGATAGATAGATAGATAGATGCATACATACATAGATAGATAGATTGACAGAATGATGATTGATAGATAGATAGATAGATAGATAGATAGATAGATAGATAGTATAATTTCATAAGAAAACAAAATCTTTTCTGTCTTTGTAAGAAGCCCCAAACACATGTCCAGCAGGTGCATCTATACATCATACAAAGGTCAGCCATCTTTTCAATATTACCAATGAACAATAAAGTATAAATAAAAATAGCCTATTGGTTGATAAATAAACAAAAAAAACTACAGGAATAAAGGGAGATTGTCACTTAAAGTGATGATAAAGTTTCCCTTTTTTAAAAATAGATTGGGAATGTTAGTGATATTTTAGTTGGAGTTTCATTCATCAGTTGTAAGGAAGATGCGCTATAAGCATATATAGATATGAAATTCAATTACTCGCGCTGCGACGCCCACTTCTATTGACTGATTTGAATAGCCAATAGAATTTCAGTAGCTCTCACCCTATTGGCTGATTTGAACAGCCAATAGGATTTCAGTATCTCTCATCCTATTGGCTGATTTGAATTTCAAAAATAAAATCAGCCAACTGGAATGCAAGGCATGCCATTTTGTAAAGGCTCCCTTGCATTGAAGAGTCAGTGTACGGCGGTGACCGTATGAAGAGGACGCTCTGTGCTGAATGTCTTCAAGGATGGACCCGCTCCGCTCCGCACCACCGGGATGAAGATAGAAGATTCCGCCTGGATGAAGATAGAAGATGCTGTCTGGATGGATGAAGTCCTCGCCGCATGGATGACGACTTCTCGCTGCCTGGATGTCCGGACTTCAGAAACTGTAAGTGGATCGTCGGGGGTTAGTGTTAGGTCTTTTTTAACTTTTTTTGAGTGGGTTATTTTTTTACATTATAGTGTGGGCTTTTTTAGAAGAGCTAAATGCCCTTTGAAGGGCAATGTAAAACAGCTGAATGCCCTTTTAAGGGCAATGCCCATACAAATGCCCTTTTCAGGGCAACGGGTAGCTTAGGTTTTTGTTAAAGTTAGGTTTTTTTATTTTGGGGGGTTTGTTGGGACGTGGTTTTTACTTTTGGGTGCTCTTTGTATTTTATTACAGGTAAAAGAGCTGATTTCTTCAGGGCAATGCCTTACAAAAGGCCCTTTTAAGGGCTATTGGTAATTTATTGTAGGCTAGGGGTTTTTTTATTTTAGGGGGGGCTTTATTATTTTTAAAGGGCTATTCGATTAGGTGTAATTGTTTTTATTTTGGATAATTTTGTTTGTTATTTTTCATAATTTAGTGATTGTTATTTTTTGTAATTTAGTATTTTTTATTTTTTGTAATGTTAGGCTTAAATATTTTCAGTAGTGTTGTTTTTTTTTAATGTGTAATATAGTTTATTTAATTGTTAGTTATTTTAATTTTAGTATACTAGTTATGTTATGTTGTTAGTTTAAACTAGTTTTTTTTATTTCACAGGTAAGTTTTTATTTATTTTAAGTTAGGGATATTGTAATTTTAATTTAAAGTTAGGGGGTTGTTAGGTTTAGGGGTTAATAGTGAAATTTAGTTTTTTGGGATGTCGAGGGCTGGCGGTTTAGGGGTTAATAGGTGTATTTAGTGGCGGTGATGTGGCAGGCCAGAGGTTTAGGGGTTAATAACTTTATTTAGTGGTGGCGATGTCGGGGAGCAGCGGAATACGGGTTAATAGCTTTATTATAGTGTCCTTGATGTTGGGGTGCGGCGGAATAGGGGTTAATAACTTTATTATAGTGGTGGTGATGTTGGGGAGCAGCGGAATAGGGGTTAATAACTTTTATTAGTGGAGGAGATGTAGGGATTGGCAGATTAGGGGTTAATAAATTTTAAATAGTGTTTGCGATGTGGGAGGACGGCGGAATAGGGGTTATTAAATAGTTTATGGGTGTTAGTGTACTTTGTAACATTTTAGTTATGAGTTTTGCGCAACAGTTTTGTTGCACAAAACTCATAACTACTGGTCTCAGATAGCAGAACGGATTGTGTTTGTATAGGTTGGAACGCAAGCATTTTAGCCTCACCGCACAACCTGTAATACCAGCGCTATGGAAATCCCACACAAAAACTTAATTTTTTTGAGTGCGGGATTGATGTTGCGTTACAGGCTAAAATGCTTGCGTTATAGCTATACCAACAAGACTCGTAATGGCTGCATTACTGTTTTTATGCTGAAATGGCCATTTCTTCAGCGTTAAAACCGTAACGCAAAACTCGTAATCCAGGTGAATGCTACTTAAATGTGATATGTGATATGGTATTTTAAAAACAAGCTGTTGACACTTTAAAGTTGACACACCAATCATTATGAAATGCGGTACCTTTGTATTCTTCTTCATTTGCAGATTCAGCTGTTCCTCTTGGCCAACAAAAACAACAATATGAAGACAGTCCACAACAGTCACCATATGTAATATCAGCAGGATTCAATGAATCTACTCTTGCAGACTTGCAGACCAAACTCCCTTGTTTCAGGACTCAGTGCCTGCTTGGATTTGTGAATAACTGCAAACAATAATTATTTCTGCACTTTTCAAAGTTTCTGTTTAGGAGCTCTGCAGAAACTAGTGAGAACAATGACAGGTTTTGGGGGCATTTGCATTATGGCTGTTCTTAATAGCATTCCTCCCCAGAGGAGATGAAGATGAGTGGACATTGGAGCATTAATTGGGACACTGAGACGATTATTAGGAAGTGAATTCAGACATGTTTAAAGGGACAGTCTAGTCCAAAATAAACTTTCATGATTCAGATAGGGCATGTAATTTTAAACAACTTTCCAATTTACTTTTATCACCAATTTTGCTTTGTTCTCTTGATATTCTTAGTTGAAAGCTTAACCTAGGAGGTTCATATGCTAATTTCTTAGACCTTGAAGGCCACCTCTTTTCAGAATGCATTTTAACAGTTTTTATCCACTAGAGGGTGTTAGTTCACGTGTTTCATATAGATAACACTGTGCTCATGCACGTGAAGTTATGTGGGAGCAGGCACTGATTGGCTAAACTGCAAGTCTGTCAAAAGAACTGAAATAAAGGGGCAGTTTGCAGAGGCTAAGATACAAGATAATCACAGAGGTTAAAAGCATATTAATATAACTGTGTTGGTTATGCAAAACTGGGGAATGGGTAATAAAGGGATTATCTATATTTTAAAACAATGAAAATTCTGGTGTAGACTGTCCCTTTAAGCATAACCTTAAAGGGACACTGAACCCAAATTTTTTCTTTTGTGATTCAGACAGAGCATGCAATTTTAATAAACTTTCTAATTTACTCCTATTATCATTTTTTCTTTGTTCTCTTGCTATCTGTATTTGAAAAAGAAGGCATCTAAGTTTTTTGTTTGTTTCAGTACTCTGGACAGCACTTTTTTATTGGTGGATGAATTTATCCACCAATCAGCAAGGACAACCCAGGTTGTTCACCAAAAATGGGCCGGCATCTAAACTTACATTCTTGCAGTTCAAATAAAGATACCAAGAGAATGAAGACAATTTGATAATGGGAGTAAATTAGAAAGTTGCTTAAAATGTCATGCTCTATCTGAATCACAAAATAAAAAATGTGGGTACAGTGTCCCTTTAATCTCACAATGGAGTAGCAGCAAAAAGTCACAGTAATTTTAGATGCACTAGAAGTTTACTTTAAACTTGCAAAAATGTGATATATGAAAGTACATGTTTGAATGCTGCAAACAAGAATAAATAGATATGTTTTTTACATGATTCAGAGACAAAGCAGACACTTGTGAATATGGCACTCTGCAGGATGAACTAATAAGAGATTAAATCTTATTGGCATAGCAAGTGAGCGCACACTGTGGCGTCTCTAAAGAAAACGGGTTTTAACTTTGACTACAGATTTTAAAATGTGCTATACAGCAGAACGCACTGACAAACATATGAAAGCCATGGCGTAGGCCAGACTGCATGCCAACCCGGAAATGAAGCAGCAATGCACAAAGGCCACCTATAAAATTAGTACCTGAAACCCCCCTGTTGCCAAGTGACTCTAAAATAAAGTTGTGCTCAAGTGAGTTAATGAGATCTCTGGAGCTATTTCAGACAATTTGTACTATATGCAGACAGACATACAGGCTAGAGTTTGAAATTGTGTAAGCTTGTCAAAAGCAAATTTGCCCATTTGTGGGTGCACCGTAATTTAGTGCTACACTTATAATCTAGCCCTAAATATTGTTGCAGTGATAGTCATTTACTTTGACATTTTGAAAAAAATAAAAAAGTAAGTTTATAACCATAAATATTTCACACCATAAAATGTATATGACATGACATGTTCCACAAGGTTTATCTCTTTTAGTTGCATAACAAAGGATTTTCCCAGGTTAACAGCAAGTAAAGCATTTTATGGTAGCTATACATCACTGTCCATGCAGAATCTATTATATTTATTGCCCAACCATCTTCCTCATCACAATAGACATAGTACTAATAAAGATTGGATGCAAATGAGACTACTTTGTTTCTTTAGGATGAACACTGAACATATGCATTTTAACAGATTAACTGTTCTGCTAATACACTATTCACTTTCTTTTTTAGTACTTTCTAATGGTATAGGGCTGTATAAAACTAATATATGGATTATATTTATATAAAGGGACATGGAATTCAAAATTAAACTTTTGTGATTGAGATGCTTGAAATTTTAACCTCTTAAAAGGACATGAAACCAATAATTTTTCTTTGTTGATTCAGATACTCCTTGCAATGTAAAACAGCTTTCCAATTTACTTTTTTGTGAACTTTGCTTTGTTCTAGTGATATTCTTTGTTGAAGGAGCTGCAATGCACTACTGGGAACTAGCAGAAGACATAGGGGGAGATTTAATAACAGCAGATGCAGCTTTCTCTGCCTGTTGTTTCCGGCTTCAATTGTTGTTATTTTTGCCTGACATGTTGGTGTTATATCTGTCACTTGGATGTTATAAGTTGCACTGAGTAATTACAACTGGATAAACAAAAACTGTGTCTTTCTTTATGTCAGGCTGCAAAGCAACAAAATGTGATTATTTTTAAGGGGAGTGATTCTTTTCAATACCCACTGTAAATAAGCCACAACTTTTATACATATAGCGATTAAAAAACAAAACATGCAATGGCTTAAAATCATCAAATATTTCATTAGTGTCACATCCAAAGCTTGGGTTTATTAACTGGCAATCGTGTACCATAAATATGAAAATATACAGTATTTGTGCATAACATTAAGATATGAAAATTGAGTGAAAAGACCATTCTCAGTTTAATAAATCAAGTTGTGCATGACAGCGTTACAAAGCAACATAATGATTAATCATTGTGAAACTATATCCAGAAAGAAATAGCTCTACTATTCACATGGAAAAGTTTCAGAAGTGAAAACAGTCATCCAAGTACTTCCAAGTAATATTAGTCATTTTGTGTTTGTTACATTTATTTGTCCACCAGCGCTATAAGACTGAGATAAAAGGAACAACTCCTTATCTCACTTAAACTAATGAAACACAAGCTACAGATTACAAGTGGAGTTCAAAAATAATAATCTCTACTCAACACTAACACCACGCAAGTTGATTCAATAGTTAAAAGTATAAAGTTTGTTTTTGAGCAAAGACTCAGGCCTGGTAACATCTGCAAGTTTGATTGCACAGTGACACTTAATCCCTCTCCCAATAGACTTCTATGGAATGCACTACAAAAAAGTTTTTTATTTCACTCGCTCTAACCTGAGTGTGCAAAGCCAAGTGTCCTAACCCGAAGGTGCATTAAGAAATACTTAAAACATAGTTGTTATTACTCTGAGGAAATTGTTGATTTTATTTTAATAAATATATATATATAACAATTATATTTGAATTATTTCTATTTTAAAAACAAACGGCTAGATTACGAGTTGTGGGTTAGGGTAAAAAAGCAGCGTTAAGAGGTCCTAACGCTGCTTTTTTACGCCCGCTGGTATTACGAGCCTTGCAGGTTTAGGGGCACCGCACACTTCTTTGGCCTTACCGCAAAACGACTTACGTAAACTTCGTAAAGTCTTTTTTCTATGGGACTTCCATAGCGCCGGTATTACGAGTCTGTCCTGAGAGGCCAAAAAGTGAGCGGTACACCCTACCCTATCAAGATCCCTAACACATTTAAAAGTTAGTAGTTATGAGTTTTATGGTGCAACGCCATAACATAAAACTCATAACTAAAGTGCTAAAAAGTACACTAACACCCATAAACTACCTATTAACCCCTAAACTGAGGCCCTCCCACATCGCAAACACTAAAATAAATATTTAACCCCTAATCTGCCACTCCAGACACCGCCGCCACCTACATTATATTTATGAACCCCTAATCTGCCGCCCCCAATGTCGCCGCAACCTACCTACACTTTTAACCCCTAATCTGCCACCCCCAACGTCCCCGCCACTATAATAAACATATTAACCCCTAAACCACTGCACTCCCGCCTTGCAAACATTAGTTAAATATTATTAACCCCTAATCTGCTGTCCCTAACATCGCCACCACTATATTAAAGTTATTAACCCCTAAACCTAAGTCTAACCCTAAACCTAACACCCCCTAACTTAAATATAATTTAAATAAATCTAAATAAATATTCCTATCATTAACTAAATAATTGTTATTTAAAACTAAATACTTACCTATAAAATAAACCCTAAGCTAGCTACAATATAACTAATAGTTACATTGTAGCTATCTTAGGGTTTATTTTTATTTTACAGGCAAGTTTGTATTTAATAACTATCTAGCTAAAATTAATACACATTAACCTGTAAAATAAAACCTAACCTAAGTTACACTAACACTACACTATAATTAAATAAATTAACTAAATTAACAACGATTAAATGAATTAAATTAAATTAGCTAAAGTACAAAAACAAACAAACACTAAATTACAGAAAATAATAAACAAATTACAAGATATTTAAACTAATTACACCTAATCGAATAGCCCTATCAAAATAAAAAAAAAACCTAGCCTAAACTAAACTACCAATAGTTCTTAAAAGGGCCTTTTGCGGGGCATTGCCCCAAAATAATCAGCTCTTTTACCTGTAAAAAAAAAAATACAAACAACCCCCCCAACAGTTAAACCCACCACCCACACAACCACACAACCTGAAAAGGGCATTTGGATGGGCATTGCCCTTAAAAGGGCAGTTAGCTCTTTTGCAGGCCCAAACCCTAACCTAAAAATAAAACCCACCCAATACACCCTTAAAAAAAAACTAACACTAACCCTAACTATTTGATAACTACCTGCTTAAAATAAATACAAAAGTATCTGTAAAATAAAACTTAACCTAAGTTACAATAACACCTAACACTACACTACAATTAAATAAATTAATTAAATTAAATACAATTACCTAAATTAAATTAAATTAGCTAAAGTACAAAAAAAAACACTAAATTACAGAAAATAATAAACAAATTACAGATATTTAAACTAATTACACCTAATCTAATAGCCCTATCAAAATTAAAAAAAAAAACTAAATAAAAAAAACCTAGCCTAGACTAAACTACCAATAGCCCTTAAAAGGGCCTTTTGCTGGGCATTGCCCCAAAGTAATCAGCTCTTTTACCTGTAAAAAAAGATACAAACAACCCCACCAACAGTAAAACCCACCACCCACACAACCAACCCCCCCAAATAAAATACTATCTAAAAAAAACCTAAGCTCCCCATTGCCCTGAAAAGGGCATTTGGATGGGCATTGCCCTTAAAAGGGCAGTTAGCTCTATTGCAGCCCAAAGTCCCTAACCTAAAAATAAAACCCACCCAATACACACTTAAAAAAAACCTAACACTAACCCCCTGAAGATCAACTTACCAGGAGAAGTCTTCATCCAAGCCAGGCCGAAGTCCTCAATGAAGCTGGGAGAAGTCTTCATCCAAGCTGGTTGAAGTGGTCCTCCAGACAGGCAGAAGTCTTCATCCAGACGCATCTTCTATCTTTATCCATCCGGCGCGGAGCGGGTCCATCTTCAAGACATCTGACGCGGAGCATCCTCTTCATCCGACGACTAAAGCTGAATGAAGGTACCTTTAAGTGCCTTCATTCAAGTCATCCAAGATGGCGTCCCTTAGATTCCGATTGGCTGATAGAATTCTATCAGCCAATCGGAATTAAGGTAGAAAAAATCCTATTGGCTGATGCAATTAGCCAATAGGATTGAAGTTCAATCCTATTGGCTGATCCAATCAGCTAATAGGATTGAGCTCGCATTCTATTGGCTGTTCCAATCAAAAAGCCTCTACTTTCTATGTTGCTTAGATGTTCTAGCATTCTCTCTTGTAGTTCCCTAGAGGTCATACTGATGTATAAAATATTGCATTTACATGTCAATCCCTATATGAACCCTTCTGTGTTGCAGTAAATATGAAATTCAATCTTATGAACTTTCCAAAATGTATCTGTTATAGATTTCATGGGTAGCATATGTTTACAGTTAGAACAGTTCCTGCATTTGAGATTTACCATTATTAATGGATTATTTATTTTCTTCTTCCTTTCAAAATGGCTTGGGCTGAGCATGCCCTTTAGATTTTTGGTTCTACTATAACCTATGTGGATTTTAGCTGCTATGATTTTATTTAAGATCGGTTCTGCTCTGAGAATTCCCATGTGCTTGTTTAGGATATTGATTACTTCCTGGGTTTGAGGTGAGTAAATTATGATTAATCTTGTGGTTTCATCTTCAACTTTTCTTTTTTTCCTTAACAGCTCTTTTCTGTCAGTGGCTTCTGCTCTCTGTTTTGCTCTCTTAATGCTTTGGTTGCTATAACCTCTTTGGGGCCGATTTATGATGGCCTGAATGGGGCCATCTTGCCCCGGTTTCCGTGCAAGCCTTCAGGCTCGTTGGAAACAGCAGTTAAGAAGCAGCAGTCTTAAGTAAGACCACTGCTCCTTAAAGGGACATGAAACCCCAAAAAAATATTTTGTGATTCAGACAGAGCATATAATTTTAAAACAACTTTTCAATTTACTTATATTATTTATTTTGCTTCCTTCTCTTGTTATGCTTTGCTGCAAGTTTGATCTAGGTATACTCAGGAGCAGCAAAGAACCTAGATTCTAGCTGCTGATTGGTGGCTGCATATATATACCGATTGTCATTGGCTCACCCATGTGTTCAGTTAGAAACCAGTAGTGCATTGCTGCTCATTCAACAAAGGATACAAAGTGAACAAAATACCGGCTAGATTTAGAGTTTTGCGTTAGAAGGGGTGCGTTAGCTACGCGTGCTTTTTTTCCCCCGCACCTTTTAAATACCGCTGGTATATAGAGTTCACAGAATGGCTGCGTTAGGCTACAAAAAGGTAGCGTAGAGCATAATTTACCGCCACTGCAACTCTCAATACCAGCGGTGCTTACGGACGCGGCCCCCCCAACACTACAACCCACCACTCACATACCCCTAATCTAACCCAAACCCCCCTTAAATAAACCTAACACTACCCCCCTGAAGATCATCCTACCTTTAGCCGTCTTCAGCCAGCCGACCACCGATGGAACCGAAGAGGAGATCCGGAGCGGCAGAAGTCATCATCCAAGGGGCGCTGAAGAAGTCTTCCATCCGATTGAAGTCATCATCCAGGCGGCGTCTTCAATCTTCATCCATCCGGAGCGGAGCCATCTTCAGACGAGCCTACGCGGAGCTATCTTCTTTCACCGACGACTGAACGACGAATGACGGTTTCTTTAAGTGACGTCATCCAAGATGGCGTCCCTCGAATTCCGATTGGATGATAGGATTCTATCAGCCAATCGGAATTAAGGTAGGAAAAATCTGATTGGCTGATCCAATCACCCAATCAGATTGAGCTCGCATTCTATTGGCTGATCGGGACAGCCAATAGAATGCGAGCTCAATCTGATTGGCTGATTGGATCAGCCAATCGGATTGAACTTCATTCTGATTGGCTGATTGGATCAGCCAATCAGATTTTTCCTACCTTAATTCCGATTGGCTGATAGAATCCTATCAGCCAATTGGAATTCGAGGGACGCCATCTTGGATGACGTCACTTAAAGGAACCGTCATTCGTCGTTCAGTCGTCGGTAGAAGAAGATGGCTCTGCGTAGGCTCATCTGAAGATGGCTCCGCTCCGCTCTGGATGGATGAAGATTGAAGACGCCGCCTGGATGATGACTTCAATCGGATGGAAGACTTCTTCAGCGCCCCTTGGATGATGACTTCTGCCGCTCCGGATCTCCTCTTCGGTTCCATCGGTGGTCGGCTGGCTGAAGACGGCTAAAGGTAGGATGATCTTCAGGGGGGTAGTGTTAGGTTTATTTAAGGGGGGTTTGGGTTAGATTAGGGGTATGTGGTGGTGGGTTTTAATGTTGGGGGGGGTTGTATATTTTTTTTTACAGGCAAAAGAGCTGAATTCTTTGGGGCATGCCCCGCAAAAGGCCCTTTTAAGGGCTGGTAAGGTAAAAGAGCTGTTAACTATTTAATGTAGAATAGGGTAGGGCATTTTTTTATTTTGGGGGGCTTTGTTATTTTATTAGGGGGCTTAGATTAGGTGTAAGCTTAAAATTGTTGTAATATTTTTGAAATGTTTGTAACTTATTTTTTTTATTTTTTGTAACTTAGTTTTTTTTATTTTTTGTACTTTAGTTAGTTTATTTAATTGTATTTAATTGTAGTTATTTGTAGGTAATTTATTTAATTAATTTAATGATAGTGTAGTGTTAGGTTTAATTGTAACTTAGGTTAGGATTTATTTTACAGGTAATTTTGTATTTCTTTTAGCTCGGTAGCTATTAAATAGTTATTAACTATTTAATAGCTATTGTACCTAGTTAAAATAAATTCAAAGTTACCTGTAAAATAAATATAAATCCTAAGATAGCTACAATATAATTATTATTTATATTGTAGCTATATTAGGGTTTATTTTAAAGTTAAGTATTTAGTTTTAAATATGATTAATTTAGTTAATAAGAGATATAATATTTAGATGTATTTAATTAATATTTAAGTTAGGGGGGTGTTAGGGTTAGGGTTAGACTTAGGTTTAGGGGTAAATAATTTTATTATAGTTGCGGCGGTGTATGGGGGGCAGGATAGGGGTTAATAAATTTATTATAGGTGGCGACGGTGTAGGGGGGGCAGATTAGGGGTTAATACGTTTAATATAGGTGGCGGCAGGGTCCGGGAGCGGTGGTTTCGGGGTTAATCAGTTTATTAGAGTGGCGGTGGGCTCTGGGAGCGGCGGTTTAGGGGTTAATACATTTATTTAGTTGCAGCGGTGTAGGGGGGGCAGATTAGGGGTGTTTAGACTCGGGGTACATGTTAGGGTGTTAGGTGTAGACAGCTCCCATAGGAATCAATGGGATGTCGGGCAGCAGCGAACATGAACTTTCGCTATGGTCAGACTCCCATTGATTCCTATGGGATCCGCCGCCTCCAGGGCGGCGGTTTGAAAACCAGGTACGCTGGGCCGGAAAAGTGCCAAGCGTACCTGCTAGTTTTTTGATAACTCCCAAAAGTAGTCTGATTGTGCCGAACTTGTGTGCGGAACATCTGGAGTGACTTAAGAAATGATCTGTGTCGGACTGAGTCCGGCGGATCGAAGCTTACGTCACTAAATTCTACTTTTGCCGGTGTTTAGGGCTTGATAACTAAGGCTAATCAGCCTCGCCACAAATACGCTGCGGAATTCCAGCGTATTTGCGGTTGACGGCTTGATAACTAGAGGCCATAGGGGTTGATTTAACAATGTCTGTCCAACATGATAAGCTGTAGCATATCATGTCCGACAGACATTGCTGAATGCGGACAGCATACGCTGTCTGCATTCAGCATTGCACAAGCAGTTCTAGTGAACTGCTTGTGCAATTCCGCCCCCTGCAGATTTGCAGTCAATCATCCGCTAGCAGGGGGTGTCAATCAACCCGATCGTATAGGATCGGGTTGATTGCTGTATGCTGCTCAGAGGTGGCAGATACAGTTAAAGGGACCTAGAGGGATATGGCTGCACCTTACTGACGAGGCCCTCAATAGCCGAAACGTATGTCTGGGGTTTTGCTGTTTCTCTGGTTCATAGAGGGATTGCCTGGTATTTTGGGACTGTACTGTTAAGTCAGGATCAGACTGATATGCTTCAGGAAAGTTCTTCTCTGTAAAAGGCACATGTTAAGCAAAAAGATGCTGCTTCTTGGGTGGTAACTAGCCATAGAACAAGTTATTATGCTATTGTTCATTCCCAGGTTGAGCGCTTCTCTCTTTTTATTTATGATAGTTAAAGGGACAGTCTACTCCAGAATTTTTTTATTGTTTAAAAAGATAGATAATCCCTTTATTACCCACTCCCCAAGTTTGCATAACCAATACTAGTATATTATTACACATATTACCTATGTGATTACCTTGTATCTAAGCCTCTGCAGACTGCCCCTTTATCTCAGTGCTTTTGACAGACATGCAGTTTAGACAAACAGTGCAGACTCCTAAATAACTCCATGGGAGTGAGCACTATGTAATCTATATGACACACATGAACTAGTACTGTCTAACTGTGAAAAATGTTCAAAATATTCTGAGCTAAGAGGCGGTTTTCAACGGTTTTAGAAAGTAGTTTGAGCCTACCTAGGTTTAGCTTTTCAAAACTACCACCAAGGGAACAAAGCAAATTTGATGATAAAAGTAAATTGGAAAGTTGTTTAAAATGTCATGCCCTAGCTGAATCATGAGAGTTTAATTTTGACTAGACTGTCCCTTAAAAGGGACATGAAACCCAAATATTTTCTTTCATGATTCAGATAGAACATGTGTTTTCAAACAACTTTACAATTTACTTCTATTATCTAATGTACGCCTAGATTTAGAGTTTTGCGTTAGCGACAAAACCAGCGTTAGGGGCTCCTAACGCTGGTTTTGGGCTACCGCTGGTATTTAGAGTCGTGTAGGTAAGGGTCTAATGCTCACTTTCCAGCCGCGACTTTTCCATACCGCAGATCCCCCTACGCCATTTGCGTATCCTATATTTTCAATGGGATCTTTCTAATGCTGGTATTTAGAGTCTTGCCTGAAGTGAGCGCTAGAAATCTAATGACAAAACTCCAGCCGCAGAGAAAAGCCAGGAGTTAAGAGCTTTCTGGGCTAACGCCGGTTCATAAAGCTCTTAACTACTGTGCTCTAAAGTACACTAACACCCATAAACTACCTATGTACCCCTAAACCGAGGTCCCCCCACATTGCCGCCACTCTAATACATTTTTTTAACCCCTAATCTGCCGACCGCACACCGCCGCCACCTACGTTATCCCTATGTACCCCTAATCTGCTGTCCCTAACACCGCCGACCCCTATATTATATTTATTAACCCCTAATCTGCCGCCCCCAACGTCGCCGCCACCTACCTACAATTATTAACCCCTAATCCGCCTCACTCCCGCCTCAATAACCCTATAATAAATAGTATTAACCCTAATCTGCCCTCCCTAACATCACCGACACCTAACTTCAAGTATTAACCCCTAATCTGCCAACCAGACCTCACCGCTACTCTAATAAATTTATTAACCCCTAGAGCTAAGTCTAAACCTAACACCCCCCTAAGTTAAATATAATTTTTATCTAACAAAATAAATTAACTCTTATTAAATAAATTATTCCTATTTAAAGCTAAATACTTACCTGTATAATAAACCCTAATATAGCTACAATATAACGAATAATTATATTGTAGCAATTTTAGGATTAATATTTATTTTACAGGCAACTTTGTATTTATTTTAACCAGGTACAATAGCTATTAAATAGTTAATAACTATTTAATAGCTACCTAGTTAAAATAATTACAAAATTACCTGTAAAATAAATCCTAACCTAAGTTACAGTTAAACCTTACACTACACTATCAATAAATTAATTAAATAAAATACCTACAATTATCTACAATTAAACCTAACACTACACTATCAATAAATTAATTACATACAAATATCTACAAATAAATACAATTAAATAAACTAACTAAAGTACAAAAAATAAAAAAGAACTGTTACAAAAAAAAAATAAATTTACAAACATTATAAAAATATTACAACAATTTTAAGCTAATTACACCTACTCTAAGCCCCTAATAAAATAACAAAGCCCCCCAAAATAAAAAAATGCCCTACCCTATTCTAAAATACAAATAGAAAAGCTCTTTTACCTTACCAGCCCTTAAAAGGGCCTTTTGCGGGGCATGCCCCAAAGAATTCTGCTCTTTTGCCTGTAAAAAAAAACATACAATACCCCCCCAACATTACAACCCACCACCCACATACCCCTAATCTAACCTAAACCCCCCTTAAATAAACCTAACACTAAGCCCCTGAAGATCTTCCTACCTTATCTTCACCACGCCGGGTATCACCGATCTGTCCACAAGAGGCTCCGAAGTCTTCATCCAAGCCCAAGCTGGGGCTGAAGAGGTCCATCATCGGGCTGAAGTCTTGATCCAAGCGCGGGCTGAAGATGTCCATCATCGGGCTGAAGTCTTGATCCAAGCATGGGCTGAAGAGATCCATCATCCGGCTGAAGTCTTCTATCAAGCGGCATCTTCAATCTTCTTTCTTCCGGATCCATCTTCATCCCGCCGACGCGGAACATCCATCCTGGCCGACGACTTCCCGACGAATGACGGTTCCTTTAAGGGACATCATCCAAGATGGCATCCCTCAAATTCTGATTGGCTGATAGGATTCTATAAGCCAATCGGAATTAAGGTATGAAAATTCTGATTGGGTGATGGAATCAGCCAATCAGATTCAAGTTCAATCCGATTGGCTCATCCAATCAGATTTTTCCTACCTTAATTCCGGAATTCGAGGGACGCCATCTTGGATGACATCACTTAAAGGAACCGTCATTCGTCGTTCAGTCATCGGTGGAAGAAGATGGCTCCGCGTAGGCTCGTCTGAAGATGGCTCCGCTCCGGATGGATGAAGATTGAAGACGCCGCCTGGATGATGACTTCAATCGGATGGAAGACTTCTTCAGTGCCCCTTGGATGATGATTTCTGCCGCTCCGGATCTCCTCTTCGGTTCCATCGGTGGTCGACTGGCTGAAGACGGCTAAAGGTGGGATGATCTTCAGGGGGGTAGTGTTAGGTTTATTTAAGGGGGGTTTGGGTTAGATTAGGGTTATGTGGGTGGTGGGTTGTAATGTTGGGGGGTGGTATTGTGTGTTTTTTTTACAGGCAAAAGAGCTGAATTCTTTGGGGCATGCCTCGCAAAAGGCCCTTTTAAGGGCTGGTAAGGTAATTCAGCTGTTAACTATTTAATGTAGAATAGGGTAGGGCATTTTTTTTGGGGGGGGGCTTTGTTATTTTATTAGGGGGCTTAGATTAGGTGTAAGTAGCTTAAAATTGTTGTAATATTTTTAAAATGTTTGTAACTTATTTTTTTTATTTTTTGTAACTTAGCTTTTTTTATTTTTTGTACTTTAGTTAGTTTATTTAATTCTATTTAATTGTAGTTATTTGTAGGTAATTTATTTAATTAATTTAATGATAGCGTAGTGTTAGGTTTAATTGTAACTTAGGTTAGGATTTATTTTACAGGTAATTTTATATTTCTTTTAGCTAGGTAGATATTAAATAGTTAATAACTATTTAATAACTATTCTAACTAGCTAAAATAAATACAAAGTTACCTGTAAAATAAAAATAAATCCTAAGATAGCTACAATATAATTATTATTTTAAATTGTAGCTATATTAGGGTTTATTTTACAGGTAAGTATTTATTTTTAAATAGGATTAATTTAGTTAATAAGAGTTACAATATTTAGATGTATTTAATTAATATTTAAGTTAGGGGGGTGTTAGGGTTAGGGTTAGACTTAGGTTTAGGGGTTAATAATTTTATTATAGTTGCGGCGGTGTAGGGGGGCAGGATAGGGGTTAATAAATTTATTATAGGTGGCGACGGTGTAGAGGGGGGGCAGATTAGGGGTTAATACGTTTAATATAGGTGGCGGCGGGGTCCGGGAGCGGCGGTTTAGGGGTTAAACAATTTCTTTAGTTGCGGCGGTGTCCGGGATCCGCAGGAGAGGGGTTAATAAATTTATTATAGGTGGCGGCGGTATAGGGGGGGCAGGATAGGGGTTACTAGGTATAATGTAGGTGGCGGTGGACTCCAGGAGTGGCGGTTTAGGGGTTAATACATTTATTATAGTTGCGGTGGTGTCCGGGAGCGGCGGTTTAGGGGTTACTAACTTTATTTAGTTGCGGGGGGCTCCGGGGGCGCCGGTAGAGGGGGTAGAACAGTGTAGTTAGTGTGGGTGCTTAGTGACAGGGGTATTAATAAAGCTGTAGAATCACCAATTGGAAAAGATTTTGCCATGTGTGCCCGTTTTATGTTTTTAGAAATTCTTAGATCCAGGAAGGTCACATAATTTTGGACTAACCCCCATGTCTGTTTGATATTTAGATTGTTAATATTTAATTGACCTCTTTGAAGAAGGGTGATGTGAAATGCGAGTCAGGGGTGCACATGTTGGGAGCATAGTCTCCTTATTTTTTTTACTTTTGTCTTACTCCTAAAGGGACAGTCAAGTCCCAAAAAAACTTTCATGTTTCAAATAGGGCATGTAATTTTAAACAACTTTCCAATTTACTTTTATCATCAATTTTGCTTTGTTCTCTTGGAATTCTTAGTTGAAAGCTAAACCTAGGAGGTTCATATGCAAATTTCTTAGACCTTGAAGGCCGCCTCTAATATAAAAGCATTTTGATAGTTTTTCACCATTAGAGGGCATTAGTTCACGTGTTTCATATAGATAACATTGAGCTCATGCACATGAATTTACCATGGAGACAGCTCTGATTGGCTAAAATGCAAGTCTGTCAAAAGAACTGAAATAAGGAGACAGTCTGCTGAGGCTTAGATATAAGGTAATTACAGAGGTAAAATGTGTATAATTATAACTGTGTTGGTTATGCAAAACTGGGGAATTGGTAATTAAGGGATTATCTATCTTTTAAAACAACAAAAATTCTGGTGTTGACTGTCCCTTTAAGTTACAAATTTGTAAAAAACCTGCCTCATCAATGATAGCTAGTATAACAATAATTTCAGCTCCCGCTATAGAAGGAGCTTAGTCTCAGATAGTTTGATAGAACCGGTATAGCTAACACACACCTAGATTACGAGTTTTGCGCTAAACAGGGTGTGAAATGAATGCAACAAAAGTTGCGTTATTTCACCCTCCATAGCGCTACCATTGCGAGCTTCTGTAAAGTCTCCTTGTGCGTGCGATATGGTTGCGTTAAGCTCCATACCACACAAAATCCAAGGACTGCTTTGACGTGCTAATGCACGCTTTCCCCCATAGAAATCAATGGGGAGAGAGTGTTAGAAATAAAACTAATACCTGCAATTGTGGAATGAAAAATTTCCGTAATGCAACCCCATTGATATCTATTGGTTAAAAAAGTTATGTTTAAACCTAACACCCTAACATTAACCCCAAGTCTAAACCCCCCCAATCCGCCACCCCCGACATCGCCGACACCTAAATAAAGTTATTGACCCCTAATCTGCCGCCGCCAACACTAATAAAAGCTATTAACCCCTAATCCGCCTCTCCCCTACATCGCTGCCACTATAATAAAGTTATTAACCCCTAAACCTCCGGCCCCCCACATCTCCGCCACTAAATAAACCTATTACCCCTAAACCGCCAACCCCCTACATTGCAAAACACTAAATTAAACTATTAACCCCTAAACCTAACACCCCCTAACTTTAAATTAAAATTACAATATAACTATATTTAAATAAATATAAATCTAACATTAAACTATAAATTAACCTAACATAACTAATCTAATAAAATAAAAAATACTACCAATTAAAATATCTAAATTACAAATTTAAAAAACCTAACACTAAGAAAAAAAAAATCTTAATTACAACTAAAAAAAAAACAAATCCTACGAAAAAGTTTACCAAAAATAAATAATACTAAAATCACGAAAAATAAAAAAAAACCTAAGATTACAAAAAATAAATGAAATTATCAAAAATAAAAACAATTACACCTAATCTAATAGCCCTATAAAAAATAAAAAGCCCCCCCAAAATAAAAACACCCCCTAGCCTACAATAAACTATCAATAGCCCTTAAAAGGGCCTTTTGTAGGGCATTGCCATAAGTTAAACAGCTCTTTTACCTGTAAAAAAATACAAAGACCCCCAACAGTAAAAAAACCCACCAGCCAACCAAACCCCCAAAATAAAAAAACCTAAGTCTAAAAAAAAAACTAAGTTACCCATTGCCCTTAAAGGGGCATTTGTATAGGTATTGCCCTTAAAAGGGCATTTAGCTCTTTTGCATTGCCCTTAAAATGGCATTTAGCTCTTTTTCAAAGCCGAAATCTAAAAAAAAAACCACCCCCAAAAAAAAAAAACCCCTAAAACTAACCCCAGAAGATCTACTCATGGTTTCTGAAGTCCGGACATCCATCTCCATCTAGGTGGTGAGGTCTGCATCAATCCTGGGGGCGTCTTCTATCTTCCTCCCGGCGGCGCAGAGCCATCCTGGAAGCTGAAGACATCCTGCATGGAGCGTCCTCTTCATACGGTCGCTGCCGTACACTGAAGTTGAAAGCAAGGTAGCCTTTTCAAAATGGCGTACCTTGCATTCCTATTGGCTGATCTGATTCTTCAAATTCAAATCAGCCAATAGGATGAGAGCTTCTGAAAGCCTATTGGCTGTTCAAATCAGCCAATAGGATGAGAGCTTCTGAAATCCTATTGGCTGATTTGAATAGTCGCAATGTGGGTGGGCGGCAGATTAGGGGTTAATTAGTGTAATATAGTGTTTGCGATGCGGGAGGGTTGCGGTTTAGGGGTTAATAGGTAGTTTATGGGTGTTAGTATACTTTGTAACATTTTAGTTATGAGTTTTGTGAAACATTTTTGTGGCGCAAAACTCATAACTACTGGTTTCAGATGGCGGTATGGATCGTGTCGGCACAGAGTGTAACGCAAGTATTTTAGCCTCACCGCACAACCTGTAATACCGGCTCTATGGAAATCCCACGCAAAAACTTCATTTTTTTGAGTGCAGGATTGACGTTGCGTTACAGGCTAAAATGTTTGCGATATAGCTATACCGACACGACTCGTTATATGCGTTCCTGGTCATTATGCTGAAATTGTCATTTTTCTGCGTTAAAAGCCGCAACGCAAAACTCGTAATCTAGGTGACAGTAAATAAAGCTCCCAAACAGTAGGATCTTAAATAGATATTATTGTATATATTTGTTTATTCCATTGAAGGCAGAGTAAATATTACAGAACTGAGGAGTTTAAGTATTTTTAATATTTTATGTGTGTGTTTTTACATTATGGGTTCAAAGTATCTATATAAAAACTGCTCCAGAAAAGGAAAAATCTACCCTTATTTAAAGGGATAGTCTAGTCCAAAATAAACTTTCATGATTCAGATAGGGCATGTCATTTTAAACAATTTTACAATTTACTTTTATCACCAATTTTGCTTTGTTCTCTTGGTATTCTTAGTTGAAAGCTAAAGCTAGGAGGTTCATATGCTAATTTCTAACCCCTTGAAGGCTGCCTCTTCTCTCAGGGCATTTTGACAGTTTTTCACCACTAGAGGGTGTTCCTTCACGTGTGTCATATAGGTAACAAAGTGCTCACGCATGTGAAGTTCCAGTGAGCAAGCACTGATTGGCTAAAATGCATGTCTGTCAAGAGAACTGAAATAAGGGGGCAGTTTGCAAAGGCTTAGATACAAGATAATCACAGAGGTAAAAAGTGTATTTATATAACTGTGTTGGTTATGCAAAACTAGGGAATGGGTAATAAAGGGATTATCCATCTTTTAAAACATTAAAAATTCTGGTGTAGACTGTCCCTTTAAGTATATGACCTTCTACATATACAAAAATAGACAAGAAACAGAAAAAAGGGGAATAAGGAAGCGCTACAGAGCTATTCCTAAACCACTGATATATAAAGCAAATTAAAAAATATACTTTATGTTATAAAAAAATGTTACTCGCCACTTTCGTTCCCACCCACACCACGCCCACTAACCCACCCCTTCTTTGCATATGTTTAGTCAATGTGAAACACCTTAATGTGAAGGAATTTTTTATTTTATTTTTTGTTTTATACCATAAATTAAATAATGCTACAAACAGTAATACATTAACAAAAATAAGTGCATAGCAGTTACCAATAGAAAAATGTTGTTGAACTGAGAGAAAACAGAGAGTGCTGACATTAATGTGAGGTCATAGCAGACCTGAAAAAAATTTGTTTTAAAACTATCATCTCTCATCTGTCTTTCTGCACTGCCTCCTGTCGTCAATCTCTTGCTCTACCCTCTCTCTTATCTCTCAGGCCATATCTTTTCTTTTCACTCTCTCTCCTCTCTCATATCTCTTCACGCTTTCTTTTTTTTCCTTCACTCTTAATGCTATCTGTTTCTCCACTCTTACATTTCCTCTCCAACCTCTCTCTGCCCCTGTTTACCCTCTCAGAAGTAACAGTCTAAGCACTAATGGGGTCCCTATAGCCCTAGAGAAAGATCATATCCTTGCCCTTTCATGGATATATAATATCCCTTTAGATAATAGCCCAACATTCATTCACTAACTTTCACTCGCCACTGTTAAATTTTCACTCGCTAGTGGGCTAGTGGAAATTTTGAGCTCTGTATATATGTAAGACGGTGAGTAAAGGATATAAATGAAATCCAACCAAAAAAAAAAAAAAAAATCTATTTAGAAAATGTCGGCTAGATTACGAGTTGTGCGTTAGGGTAAAAAAGCAGCGTTAAGAGGTCCTAACGCTGCTTTTTTATGCCCGCTGGTATTACGAGTCTTGAAGGTTTAGGGTCACCGCACACTTCTTTGGCCTTACCGCAAACCGACTTACGTAAACTTTGTAAAGTTTTTTTTCTATGGGACTTCCATAGCGCCGGTATTACGAGTCTGTCCTGGGATGCCAAAAAGTGAGCGGTACACCTTACCCCTTCAAGAGTCCTAACGCATTTAAAAGTTAGTAGGTAAGAGTTTTATGGTTCAACGCCGTAACATAAAACTCATAACTAAAGTGCTAAAAAGTACACTAACACCATAAACTACCAATTAACCCTTAAACCGAGGCCCTCCCGCATCGCAAACACTAAAATAATTTTTTTAACCCCTAATCTGCCACTCCGGACATCGCCACAACTATATTAAACATATTAACCCATAAACTGCCGCACTTCCGCCTCGCAAACATTAGTTACATATTATTAACCCCTAATCTGCCATCCCTAACATTGCCGCCACCTACCTACATTTATTAACCCCTAATCTGCCGCCCTCAACGTCGCCGCCACTATACTAAATGTATTAGCCCCTAAACCTAAGTCTAACCCTAACACCCCCTAACTTAAATATAATTTAAATAAATTTAAATAAAATTACTATAATTAACTAAATTATTCCTATTTAAAACTAAATACTTACCTATAAAGTAAACCTTAAGCTAGCTACAATATAACTAATAGTTACATTGTAGCTAGCTTAGGGTTTATTTTTATTTTACAGGCAAGTTTGTATTTATTGTAACTAGGTAGAATAGTTATTAAATAGTTATTAACTATTTAATAACTACCTAGCTAAAATAAATACAAAAGTACCTGTAAAATAAAACCTAACCTAAGTTACAATAACACCTAACACTACACTATAATTAAATAAATTAACTAAATTAAATACAATTACCTAAATTAAATTAAATTAGCTAAAGTACAAAAAAACAAAACACTAAATTACAGAAAATAATAAACAAATTACAAGATATTTAAACTAATTACACCTAATCTAATAGCCCTAACAAAATAAAAAAAAGCCCCCCAAAATAAAAAAAACGCTAGCCTAAACTAAACTACCAATAGCCCTTAAAAGGGCCTTTTGCGGGGCATTGCCCTAAAGTAATCACCTCTTTTACCTGTAAAAAAAAATACAAACATCCACCCAACAGTAAAACCCACCACCCACACAACCAACCCCCCAAATAAAATACTAACTATAAAAAGTAATTTTTCTCAGATAACGCTGTATATCTTTGGTTATTTGAAATGTATCTAGTGTACCTGTAGGGCAAATGGGGAGGCCTTTTGATAGGACATTTCTGTGATCATTATATAAAATGTTATCTGATAAATTGATTTTTTGCATTATGTCATTCTTATTTGTTAGAATGGACTGACTGTTCTTTTGTAAGTTCTCCATCTTTTATTTTCCTGTCTCTGTCTGTCCCTGCTTCATGTATTTTTTTGGTTTTGCCCCTCCCTCCCCTTCTAGTGGGTCTCCTTGGGCTGATTTGACTTCCTCTAAAAATCTTTCCTTTTTCTTTTTTCCTGTCTAGTTTTCATGTGTGTGGATGTGCTAGCTGTGTTCAATACACTATCTGTTGTATCTGATTCACTGGTATCTATTTCTGAGGCATCACTGTTGATAACATGAATTTTTGAGGGTCTTTGCATATTTCTATTAAACTTTCCACACCATTTGTAAACTCTTTTGTTCTTGAAATCTGTGATATCTCTATTGAGTTTAATCAACTTAGTTTGTTTTATTTCTGCCTCATATTTGTCTATACATGAGAGGGAATTAATGAGTGCTTACATAGTATCACTTTGTTCAGTGTCTTTAGCTAAAATTGTAAATATTCTGCATTGATCCATAGCACCAACAGACCACAAGTAATAACAAATAACGGCAACATTATAATCAAAGTGGTAATATCCCTCATGAATGGAATTTAACCCTTGCACCTACTTAACTATGTCAGGCTTGCCTGGAGTGGCTAGACTATGAAAAACTGTTAATGGCGGAAAGGGTCTCTTAACCCTTTTTGTGACATTCTGGTGACCAGTGTTCCCCCTTAGGCCAGTTGTGTGAGCAGAACAGCAGTAAAACTGTTAATTAGGGAACTAGACCTTGCAGTCGGGGGCACGATCAAATATATGGCGCAGGTTTCGGCGCAAGCATGGGAACCTGCGCCGGCCGTAATTTCACCTTGCACATCGGGTTATTACATATACTGCGCCGTTAGATGCTAAACTTGCGTAAGTAGGAAAAACTGGCGATCTTCTGAAATGTGCGCAAATACACATTTCAGTAACTTACGCCAGTATTTTGTCCACGGAAAGTGTCAATAAAGAGTAGTTTTACGCAAATTAGGCTAACACTCGTAAAAATGAACCGCGATTTCAAATATAAATGCGACACGTAATTAAGCTATTCAAAATTCATATATAAACCCATGTATTTTAAAGGCTGCAGGTGAGAGCTTGTGCTATTTGTGATTGGTTTGACACACTTGCAGGGGCAGGAAAAATAAATGCTTAGAAGAGGTTTAACTGTTTGAGATTTGCGGCTGATATGTATGTGATTGCGCATGCGTTTGTTAGGCCTTCAGGGAGTTACGTTGCTTTTTTAGTCAGTGCAAGGGTTACTGCGCCTGCAATTTGTGGCGAGATAAGAATGGAGTAGATTCTCTGAATTCTGAGCGCGTAAGTCCTTACGCTGTATATTGGATACCAAATTGTGCGGCTGTTCTATGTTAGTCTATGGGTAAAAAAAAATACGTCCGAAGGGTGAAATATACGCGCATAACTTGTATGCTACGCCGTATATGTAATACCAAAATCGCATAAAATCTGGCGGCGGAGGATTTTGCGGGCGACGCTGCATATGTAATGGAGGCCCTGAATTGTGTAGTGTTTGCTTATTCCTCTGATTAACTGTTTCAATGCTGGGCTGCTCACAAAACTTAATTAAAAAATACTTTATCGCTAAAAAATGCTATCATCTGAGCCTTCAGTGAGTCATAATCTTTTTGCTGGGGGTGTGTATATATATAGGTGTTTTTATATGTGTATTCATGTGTATTTATGTGTATATATGTTGGATAAATGGTGCTGATAGACTTGCTCGACACAGGGTTGACAAACACCTTCAATTTGTAAATAGAGCAATATCTGCAAAGCTCAATAAAGCGAAGCGCAATAAAACGAAGTATGCCTGTATACATATATATATTTGTTTCAATATGTAAATAATCATATACATATATATTTACAATTTGCTGCCATCATGCGGAACTTACCCCCTTCGATGCGCTAGTTCTCATGCCATGTCTCATGAGCTTGCATTGCGGCTAACTTCTAATACCAGTGCGCATTTCGTGAAAGCTATATTTTGTGCTCCACTTGTAATCTAGCCCTAAATGTACTACAGTATAGTGTTAATATAACTTTTATATGCACTGGGAAACAAAAAAAATTAGTGCAACTCACTTTATTGCAGTGAGGGAGGGAGCTCATCCCAACTTAAAGGGCCACTGTAAGTAAATATTTTCTATGCCTGTTACTAACTAACTACCCCAAATACGCTTTTTATCAATAGCATTTCATTAACATATCTCTACCGTATATCAGAAATCTTGTCTGCAAATTTAATTGTTTTCCAAACCCACTCCGTGGGTATCCTTTGCTCTGTACCAATCCGTTTACAATACCTAGGTTTCAAAATGGCGCTTTAAGCACAAAGTTATTGGTTTAAGTATTATGAACATGCAGTGCTGAAAATAGTGGGCAGGATAACGTGACATCATCGGCGAATAAAAGATATAACTTTTAGAACGTTATGAAACTTCGTTTTGGAGAAAATATAGGTTAGTAGGTTTTAATTAATGTTTATTAACTTTAATATGTTAGTTGTTTAGCTTAAAAATTATAACAGAAAGTAATCCTTTAAGAAAGGCTTAAGATAGGATGAGCTCCCTCTACTTCAAGATGCCCACATGAGGTGTGGAAAGCCAAATATGGTAATCATTCACCTAGTAGGAATGGTCTGGGCTCTGCTTTGCACCTGATATGGAGAATGGTGTCAGATATCAGGGGGTTGTGTGCTTGGATGCTTGGTGTGTGAGTTGGATGGTCCAGTGTCATAACTAGGTTGCATTGAAGGTTAATTACATTTCAGATGGCTGCATACAACTTCAGAAAAAGGGTGAACAGAGAGATGGTAAGGGTGGTCATGGTCACAGATCTTGGTAGTTTTGTAGTGAGGCATGATAATATCACAGATGACCAAATGTACCTTTATCATCTGGATGGTGTCCATCTCACTGATCAGAGCCTGAAGGTGTTTATAGGTAATTAAAAAGTGCTTTACAGTCTTGCATAACAGAGCTGTGACCCCTCCCACTCTCCCAGAATCCCTCAGTCAGTCATACATATGACCAAGTAGATGGAAGGAAATCAGAAAGTATGAAAGTCAAGTGGGTCAAATGAAGTGCAAAACAAATTCTGCCATAAACCGTACAAAGAAGTGTAGGTCTTGTGGACTCTTACCATTTACTTTCATAAGCTGGGGAAAGTCCATGACATCATCACAGTGAAGTCCATAAGACCATCATGTTCGGGGAGGGGGCAATACAGGTAAGGCAGGAATCTTACTGCAGCCCAGAGTGTTTTCCTGCCAAAAGCCGCCTCAGAAGAGGCATACACATTAAAATGGTAACATTTAGTTAAAGTGTGAAGAGAAGACCAAGTAACCACCTTGCTAATTTGGTCTATAGAAGCTTCATGGTGAAAAGACCAAAAATTAGCTACTACCCTAGTGGAATGAGTAGTAATGCATTCAGTGGGAGTCTTCCCTGTAAACAAATATGCCTCGCAAATCAAAGTTTTGAGCCAAGTGACTAAGATAAAAACTTTACCTTTATGACCCTTTCAATGTCTAGAAAAATACACAAACATAGAAAAAGAAAGTCTAAACTTTTGTGTGGTCTCAGCATAAAATGTTAGTGTCCTCATAAGATCAAGGTTATGAACAAGAAATGTCTTAAGAGCTGGGCATAAAGAGGGAACCACAGTTTTTTGGTTGACAGTATCTGTAGATACTACTTTGAGAAGAAACAAACTAAAGGAGGTTAGCAGGATAAAGCTGAAAGTTCAGAAACTCTTTTTGCTGAAGAATTGGCCAAGAGAAAAAGAACCATCCAAGATACAAGTTGGAGGTTCAAACAATGCATAGTTTTATATGGAGGGGTTTGAAGGACACTCTGGACCAATTTAAGATTCCAAGGAGGAAATTCTAAGATACTAAAAGAATTCCACCTGTATCCCTTTGTTGTACACAAGGATAAAATGGTTTTCAAAAATGTATAGTAGGTATGCCTGGTGATGGGTCTTCTAGTGTGTATCGAGGTATCAATCAACTTATCAGAAAAATATATCTTTGTGACTGGACTAGGTGTTCAATCACTAGGCAATCAAATTCAGAATCTTGAAGCCTTGTTGAAAAAAGGTCATAAGGACATTTTAATAAGGTCTGCATACCAAGTCCTGTAAGGCCATGCTGGAGTAATCATAACTGCTGATGCTCATTCCTGTTTGATGTTGGCTATAACCCTGGATAGCAATATAAATGGAGGAAAAATATAAATATGATTAAAGGACCAAGGAACCACTAGAGCATCTATCAGCTCTGCCTGGGGGTTTCAAGACCTGGCACAATAGCAAGAAAGCTTGCTCAAATGAGAAGCCATGAGGTCTATCTCTGGTTAACCCCCCCCCCCCCTTCTCACTATTTAATGAAATACCTCATGGTTTAGAGCCCATCCTCCCACGTAAATGTGCTGATGATTTAGAAATTCTGCCTCACAATTGTTCACTGCAGTATTGTGAATGGTATAATTCAGACAATGGTGATGCTCTACCCAGGATAGAATGTGAGATACTTCCTTCATCGCTAAGAAACTACGAGCTCCTCCATGTTGATTTATGTATGCCACTGCAGTAATGTTGCCCAAATGGAAATTAAGGAAAGACTGCCTGAAGTTGGTCCAAATCTGAAGAGCCCTGAAGCTGGCACAGAGCGATATGATGTTTATTGGTAACCTAAATAAACTCCTAAACTCCTTGCACTTTCAGAGACCCTCAGATCATTCCCCAAACTGTCACGCTGGCATCTGTGGTAATCACAATCCAAGTGGGATAAATTGAGGATGCTCTCTGTTTTAGGTAGAGGGGAGTCTTCCACCAAGTTAAAGACTGTCTGATCTAAAGAGATCCTTTGAGACAAATTATCATAGTCTCAATTCCATTGCTGGCATATTGCAAGCTGCAGAGGTCCAGGTGAAACCGGGCAAATGGCACCGCATGTGAAGCCTCTACCATTAGACCAAACACTTCCATGCAATGAACAACAGTAGGAAGTGGATTGACTTGAAGAAGAGAACAGGCTCTCTGTAGTTTGAGTTTGTAGTTTGAGTTTGCTTTGCTCCATTAGAGATCGGTACCTTGAGTCAATGATGGACCCCAGAATGGAATAATGAGATTGAGGAATTAAGAAACTCTTTTGTAGATTGATTCCCCTACCATAAATAAAAAGCAGAATGAGAACAGCTTGAGTGTTAGTCACCACCAGTTGAAGAGAAGGAGCCTGTACCAGAAAGTCATCTAGATATGGAGCTACATATATTCATTGAGCTTGCACCACTGATAAAAGGGTTCCCAGTACTTTGGTAAATACTCTTGGGTGCTGTAGCAAAAATGAATGGGAATGCCACAAATTAATAATGCATGTTGAAGCAAATCTGAGAAATCTTACACAATCTCTGAATATGGATATGTGGCTAGGCATTCTTTAAATCTATCATAGACATAAATTGACTCTTCATTATTGCAAATAAAAATTTGAATTTTATTCAAAGTCTTGAGATCTGGGATAAGCTGAAAGGTGTCATTTTTATTGGGATAAACAGATTGGTGTAAAATCCATGATGTATCTCTGAGGCTGTAACTGGAACTATGACTCAAATTGAGTAACTCAAGACAGGAGGAATCTTCCTTTGGGGTTCTTTGAATGAAAGCCTATCAGATATTTTTAATAAATGATGTCTAGTACCAATGGATCCTGAACAGATCTCTTCCAAGCTTCCATATAAAGATTCAGATTTTTGTCTGGACTGGGGGCCTCATCTTGATGCAGATTTGGAGGCCAGATAGCAAAAGACTTGGGGAAACCTGAATGCTTGGTGGAGAAAAAAGATGCTTTCTGATTTTTTTTTGCCTGCCAAAAGGAACAAAAATGTCTTAAAGGCCTCTGTTTGTCTTTAGATTTAAAAAAAAAACAGCTGTTTTGTTCATGTTACATTTAAAGTAAAAATATGTTGACCAGTGTTTTCAAAAGGTAAAACAAAAAAAGTCAATGAAAAACTAGAAATAATAATATATATGGGGAAGATTTTTAAAACTAAAGGGAGAGTCAAAACCATAAAAAAAAAATGTTATTTTTATGAGTTGGGGTTGGTAGAGAAAAGGTAGCAGTCTCTAGTGAAGCTGTAAGGTAACTCAATTGCAATTTCCATATCAAAATGGTAGCCACCCTCAGAGAAATAAATAAATGTATATCAAATTAAGTAGGCCACACATTTTTTGGAGAAGCCAGGGAATTGGGGGGAAGCATGGGGGGGGCAATAAAACAAAAGCAATATAAATATAAATTAAATTTAAAATATTAATGAGGAAAAAAAAACGTTATAAAGGAAAGCAGCAAAAAGTTATTTGATGCATGATTCATTTTACAATCTACTGTTTATTATAATATAAATTGCAGTTTTAATGGTTTACATCTTTCTGCAATTTACATAATACTGATCTTTTTCACTTAGAGCTTACTAAATATCAGCAGCAGTTTATTATCATCTTCCATTGACATCAAAGGGAACCAATGTAAATGCAAAGTATCATGAAGGAACTTAAAAGAAATGCAGAAGTATATAAACTGTCCATTACAAAGAACAATTACAGCGGCTGCCACCTTTGAAAAGGCCTAATACGGGCAAAACGCGTCAGGAAGTTAGGGGCTAATGGGAGCTCCTTAAATTTTAACTAGTTTCCTCATTAGAGTTGACTCTTTCTATTACGGCATTAATGTTATTAGTACAAATGCTGCCAGTATGATATGATGATATATCGCTACATACTCTGCAGACTCTTACTCTTAACATTTACTTTAAGGCTACTAGTCATAATAAAGTAACCTAACTTACCAGGGTTAATCACCTATTTCTTTGGTTACCATTAATTCATTAGCTGTTTGAAACGCTACTGTGTAATTTTTTCCAGTAACGTCAGTACAAGGTAAAACACTATCCAATAGGTTGATATCTATGTTACTGTGAATTTTTTTCTAGTAACCCTAGCACTATTATATTGCATGCCGAGTGGTAACCTTTACACAACTGGTTTTATCGAAGTACCTTTACATAGATACTGCGAACAGCATATAATAGTGGTATTCTGCTAGCTTGTTTTATTCTAAGCCCAATAATTATTTTGGAGTATTATCCGAAGCATACACTTTTAGTGGACATCACATGTATGTTACAATGTTATTTCTCTTAGATACACTGATTAGAATAACTGAACTGCTCAAGTAAGGGAGTAAATTGGATATCAATTCTGTGAGACAACCGTTCTAATTTAATCAACAGCTGGTCTCATTACTATATGTACTTGTTACTACAGTATACTATAGGCAACTAATAGTCGTTTATACTTTAATTCATACCGGCCCCTGGCTAGCTATACAAATCAGCTCAACACACAGCAGGGGTTGATTCTAGACCATCATTTATAGTAAACAATAGTGATGCTGCTGTGAAAATTGTTCCAGCAACGTGGAATTTTACAATTCGAGACCAGAACCCTGATACTAACTACAGATGATTTAGTTCAAGCTTATATACTTAGCTTATCCTATACATCATAAGTACCCTTCTTATAGTGGGGAATAATTCTGTCCATAACTTTAATCAGCAATCCTAGCACCAAAGCAGGGCATTAGTTCTTTAAACTCAAACTTCAATCCTTTGCGATTTACAAAGAAACTATAATATCTCTATATAAATAAAGGGTTGATTTTAACTCCTTAAAAGCCATTATTATCAGAGGACTTATTTATGTCATTTTTAGGTGTGACTAGTAACCCCCCTTTTTTGTCTACATACATACATAGTTTATTTTCCTGATTATCTCACTTGATTATTAACCAAAGGCAATACTGTTATACAATCCGAAGGTTATTTATTGTCAGCTCTTTTGTTTTTGTTTTCGGTCCCTTCTTTTAATTTCTATATTAAAAGCTATGTGTTATTCTATTATGTTCCTCTCTATTTTAGTCTTGACATAGAATGCTAATAGTGCAGTCTTTTATGTGGGTTTCTATTTCCCACAATCTGTATTCTCAAATATCAGCAGTGGTTTATTATCATCTCGCATTGACATCAAAGGGAACCAATGTAAATGCATTATGAATGAACTTAAAAGGAATGCAGAAGTATGTAAACTGTCCATTACACAGAAGACTATGAGAGATTTTGTGAAGTGATCATTTTAAAGCTTTACAACTGATAATTATTAGCAACTATGTGCATGCAATCTATGTTTTTTTACTCCAGAAAGGGGTTAAACACATAGCTAGAGTGCCGGTCAACACACAAAACATGGTTAGAGAGCCATTCAGGAGCAGTAGTCACACCTAGCCACATTAAACTGTGCTGCATGGGAGCTACAATGCTTGTGATTTCTGACTGTACCTATGTGTTTAACCTCTTTGTGGGGGTTAAAGCATAGCATGCTAGGTTTGGTAATACAAAAATGTAATGTTGTAACACATTAGAGCATGTAGTTTTTTAATTAGAATGTCACATTATTTAAGATATGAAACCTCCTATGTTGTAATAATGGCAGTGCTTGTGGAGAACCCCTAGTCAGTCTGAAACTCACCCTTAAGCCTGGATTCAATGTGGTGTGCTGTCATTTTTCTTCAATGTCAGGAGCCAGGCTGAACATACCAGATATAAGGCTGGGTTGAAGAAGTTCAGCCTTTTTTCCTGCTCCATCTTTACAAAAATGTACTCCCGCCCTGAGAAGAGTGTAGTTGAGTGGTGGCATTGTGTAAGCAGCTTTGTTAGGGTTGTAGTTAGTCAGTCCCAGCAGGGGTTAAGTTAGTTGAGGTAGCTCTTTAATATAGGTTTCACCTTTTCATGCTTATTGGGACAATTTGCACAGCAGGATTGCACTACTGGCTTGGAATATGTATACTCTAGCTGGCTGTGGGTCATGGCCTTAGGGACAAGCAGAGAGAGAGCTCATTTAGGGGTGACACCTGCTAGGTGGTAGCCTATATCCCTCCTGGAGATGTGGTAGACTGAATAGCTCTCCAGAAAATCTAACCCTCTCTGCTGTTGGGTGAAATAATAGATGCTTCCTTGCAGGTACCTTAACCATATGCTAGTATGTGTTAGGTTAGGTACTCAAATGCTGCCAATTTGGGCTTTAAATTACATAAAAGTTTAAGTTAGCATATTTTGCTTAAGAATTATAAAAAATCTGACAGTGACCAGTCATCTTCCAACTCTTTGAGACTGTCACCTAGATTACAAGTTTTACGCTATAGATGGTATTTAATGAATGCAACAAAAGTTGTGTTATTTCAGCCTCCATAGTGCTGCCATTACGAGTTTTTAAAAAGCCGCCTTGTGCATGCGATATGGTTGCGTTGAGCTCCATACCGCACAAAATACAAGCGCTGCTTTGACGTGCTTGTGCACGCTTTCCCCATAGACATCAATGGGGAGAGAGTGTTAGAAAAAATACTAACACCTGCGATCGCAGAATAAAAAGCTCCATAGCACAGCCCCATTGATTAATGGGAAAAAAGTTATGTTTAAACCTAACAGCCTAACATAAACCCCACGGCTAAACACCCCTAATCTGCTGCCCCGACATTGTTGATACCTACATAAAGTTATTAACCCCTAATCCTCCGATATCGTCGCCACCTATTAAATCTTTTAACCCCTAATCTGCCGCTCCCGATATTGCCACCACTATACTAAAGTTATTAACCCTGTTCCCCCGCACCCCAACATCGCCCACACTATAATAAAGATATTAACCACTATTCCGCCGCTCCCCGACATCGCTGCCACTAAATTAAGTTATTAACCCCTAAACCTCTGGCCTCCCACATCACTACCACTTACTAAACCTATTAACCCCTAAACCGCCAGCCCCCACATCGCAGCAACCTATATTAAACTATTAATGCCTAAACCTAACCCTAAATCTAACCATAACCCTAACCGTAACCCTAACCCTAACACCCCCTAACTTTAACATAATTAAAATAGAGCTTAATTAAAGTTACAATTATTAACTAAATAATACCTAAATACATACTTACCTGTGAAATGAAACCTAAGCTAGCTAATAGTTATATTGTAGCTAGCTTAGGTTTTATTTTTATTTCACAGGTTAGTTTGTATTTATTTTAACTAGGTAGACTAGTTAGTAAATAGTTCTTAACTATTTGCTAACTACCTAGTTAAAATAAATACAAATTTACCTGTGAAATAAAACCTAAGCTGAGTTACACTAACACCTAACATTACACTACAATTAAATAAATTAAATTAATTAAATACAATTACCTAAATTACAAAAAAAACATTACAAAAAATAAAAAACACTAAAATTACAAAAAATAAAAAAAACTACCATTACAGAAAATAACAAACAAAATAATCCAAAACAAATTAAAATTATTACTATTCTAATACCCTGTTTAAAAAAAAAGAAACCACCCCAAAATAAAAAACCCTAATCTATAATAAACTAACAAGGGCCCTTAAAAGGGCCTTTTGTAGGGCATTGCCCTAAAGAAATCAGCTATTTTTCTATAAAATAAAAACAAACACCCCCAACAAACCCACAAAATAAAAATAAAGTAAAACCTAATCTACCCATTGCCCTGAAAAGGGCATTTGTTTGGGCATTGCCCTTAAAAGGGCATTCAGCTCTTTTTCTAACCCTTAAAAGGGCATTCAGCTCTTTTAAGAGAAGCACAAACCCTATATATAAAAAACCACCCCAAAAAGAAAAAAAATTACACAAAATAACAAACGAATTATCCAAAATAATAAAAATTATTCCTATTCTAATACCCCGTTTTAAAAAAAACACCCCAAAATAAAAAACCCTAATCTATAATTAACTACCAATAGCAATTAAAAGGACCTTTTATAGGGCATTGCCGTAAAGAAATCAGCTCTTTTTCTACAAAAAACAAACAAACAAACACCCCCTAACATTACAAACCATCAACCCCTCAAACCCACAAATTAAAAAACCTAACTAAAAAAAACTAATCTACCCATTGCCCTGAAAAGGGCATTTGTATGGATATTTCCCTTAAAAGCACATTTAGCTCTTTTAAGAAATGCCCCAATCCTAATCTAAAAAAAAATAAAAACACCCCAAAAAACCTTGTTTAGGTACTCGCAGTTGCTGAAGTCCCGCTTGATATTATATTGAATATTCTTCATCCCGGCAGCTCCATCTTCATCCAGGCGGCTCCATCTTCATCCATCATAGGACCTGCATCTTCTTCATCCCTGCAGAGGTGGAGTGGTCGATGCACAGAGGCGGTGGTCCAGGCGAAAGTCCAAGGCGGACGTCGAGGCGGAGGTCCATCGATCCGACGTGGAGGTCCTCTTCATGCAATCGTCCACCACACACTAAGGATTTAAATGCAAGGTACCCCTTTTATACTGGGGGTACCATTGCATTCCAATTGGCTGAAAAATTTAAATCAGCCAATAGGAATGAGAGCTGCCAATATGATTTTAGCAGCCCTAATTCCTATTGGCTGATTTACATTTTTCAGCCAATAGGAATGCAATAGTACCCCCAGTATAAAAGGGGTACCTTGCATTTGAATCCTCAGTGTGCGCCTGGACCTCTGCCTTGGACCTTCGCCTGGACCTCCGCACATCGACCGCTCCGCCTCCACAGGGATGAAGAAGATGCTAGTCCCGCGAAGGATGAAGATGAAGACGCCTGGATGAAGAGTGTGATTAAAGAGGGGCTAGTGTTAGGTTTTTTAAGGTTTTTTAGGGTGGGTATTTTTTTTAGATTAGGGATTGGGCATTTCTTAAAAGAGCTGAATGCCCTTTTAAGGGCAAGAAAAAGAGCTGAATGTCCTTTTAAGGACAATGTCCATACAAATGCCCTTTTTAGGGCAATGGGTAGATTAGGTTTTTGTTAGAGTTAGGTTTTTTTATTTTGGTGGGTTGGTTGAGTGGTGGGTTTTACTGTTGGGGGGGACTGTTTTTTTCAGGAAAAAGAGCTGATTTATTTAGGGCAATGCCCTACAAAGGGCCCTTTTAAGGGCTATTGGTAGTTTGTTGTAGGCTAGGGGGTGTTTTTATTTTGGGGGGGGCTTTTTTATTTGATAGGCCTATTAGATTAGGTATCATTTCTTTTATTTTGGATAATTTTGTTTGTTATTTTTAAGGGCTATTGGTAGTTTATTGTAGGCTAGGGGTTGTTTTTATTTGGGGGGGGGGGCTTTTTATTTTGATAGGGCTATTAGATTAGGTGTAACTTTTTTATTTTGGATAATTTGTTTGTTATTTTTCATAATTTAGTGTTTGTTATTTTTTGTAAAAAAAATATTTTTGTAATTTTTGTATTTTAGTATTTTTTATTTTTTGTAATTGTAGATTTCATTTTTTTAGTAGTGTTAGGTTTTAATGTGTAATTTAGTTTAATTAATTTGTAGTTAGTTTATTTTTAGTATAATAGTAATGTTAGTTTAATTTATAGTTTAAACTTAAGTTTTTAATTTCCCAGGTAAGTTTTTATTTATTTTAAGATAGGGATCTTGTAATTTTAATTTAAAGTTAGGGGGTTGTAAGGTTTAGGGGTTAATAGTTTAATTTAGTTTTTGGCGATGTGGGGGGCTGGTGGTTTAGGGGTTAATAGGTTTATTTAGTGGTAGTGATGTGGGAGGCCAGAAGTTTAGGGGTTAATAACTTTATTTAGTGTCGGCGATGTCGGGGAGTGGCGAAATAGGGGTTATTATATTTATTATATTGAGGGCAATGTTGGGGTGCGGGGGAATAGGGGTTAATAACTTTAGTGAGCAAAAGACAGGGGTGTCCGGAACACGGTCAGACCATCGATCCGTGCATGCAAAAGAACAACTCATCAAAAGTACATTCTGCTACTTATAGAACTTGGAGTGCCATAGCATAACGGCGGATCAGGCCGTAAAAATGAATAGAGAATTCGATATTAGCTTTTTTACTGACAACTAATGCGTGTCTAGTCTCCATACTTAAGTCTGGCATTTGGCATAATTTTATGTAGTAATTTGGCAGTTGTAGTTTTCATAACAATGCTATATGCTTATTTACATAGTCAGGTTTATGTGGCTCCACAATATAGGCTACCTTCACTTGTAATACATTAATGCATTTTTTTAGTTACTTGATTCCCTATACAATATATATCCTTAAATAGCCTCAATGTATACAGATTAAAAATTTGAAATTTACAGCTGTTCTATTAGTTTATCTATAGACATTTGTAATACTATTTGCAAATTAAGTGTATTATTACATCTCTTCAATGCAATTACATTTTTATTGTTGTTGTTTTTAATTATTTCTTTACACAGTTTTTTTTTCACATACTAAGTAGGAGTAATAAGGGTTAATTGATTTGTACCTTAGGTATAAATTGGTTGCCTTTACCATCCCTCGCGAGTCTATAAATAAACACCACTAGGGGGCGCGAAACGCGTCAGCCTGACCTTGTCCATGTGTCTGCCCTCTGTCTGGGAACTCTGTATGTTTTAATCTGTCCTAATAAAGGTATGTTTTACGATTTTTTCTAACCTGCAGTGCCTGTTAATAACTTTAGTATAGTGGCAGCGTTGTCGGGGAGCAGGGGAATAGGGGTTAATAAAATGTTTTAGTGGTGGCGATGTCGGCAGCAGCAGATTAGGGGTTAATAGGTTTAATTGAGTGTTTGCGATGTGGGAGGGCCTTGGTTTAGGGGTTTATAGGTAGTTTATGGGTGTTAGTATACTTTGTAACACTTTAGTTATGAGTTTTATATAACAGTTTTGTTGCGTAAAACTTATAACTACTGCTCTTAGATAATGGCACGGATCGTGTCGGTATAGGGTGTAATGCAAGCTTTCTAGCCTCGTCGCAAAACTCGTCATGGCAGCGCTATGGGAATACCATGAAAAAACGTCATTTTTTTGAGTGCGGGACTGACATTGCGTTACAGGCTAAAAGGCTTGCGGTATAGCTATACCGACAAGACTCGTAATGGCTGCGTTGCTGTTTTAATGCTGAAATTACCATTTTTTCAGCGTTAAAACACGAACGCACAACTCATAATCTACCTGTGTGTCTTTGTTATTATGCATACATGAAGATAGATATTATGTATCAAAAGTACAAAATGGGTCATTTCTTTGCTTATGTCTCATTCCAAGATTTTTTTCCCCAGATTAAGCACAGTCAGAGTGTGCTGGTCTCATCTTATATTTGTTTATTTATCAGAAGAAGTAGAGACACTAAATTCAGCCACAAATATGCTCTCCATTAAAACTTGCCTACCTGAGGTTTCACTGGTGTTTGTTGGGCAATCATGATTTGCTGATAAGTTTATTTCACTAAACTCTTATTGGAATAGTCAACCTTTGTGCAACAAGTAAGAAATTTAAAATTATATCATTGAAATCTGAAAATATGGTTTGATGGATGCAGAATGTCTGTTTATGATAATTGTATTTAAAAGTTCCATCGCACCTTCTTATCTTATAGATGTGTATGTTTTGTAAAGAATACTTGGTGTGCTACAGGACATGAAATTAGTTTTGGTGAAAAAATAGACTGCAAGCAGAGAATGAAACAACGTAATATCCCATATTTACAGATGATTAACAACTTCTGCTTAGAAACTTAACTGCGGTCCACTTCCTGGTTAAAAAAAAATATAATTATTCTTGTTATCTTTGAACAGCAATAACCATCAGAATCTGCAGTTACCTTTAGCATTGCTACAACAGAGACATAAGATATAGAAGCAGCATGGACACTAGAACCATTGGTCTGTATTCATGTATCGGTTTTGGCATATTGACACTATACTCTATAGGTGAGTATTAGGACTTATGATTGCTTAATCATTCAGAGCATAGTTGCCCATAATTATAGATTATTATGCTGCAGTTATAATATTTTAATCTGTTAATATGTGTGTTACATGAAAGCAAAATTACTACAACATGAAGTATAATGTATTGTGCAAACTTAGTATTTCAGGTGATTGAGCTGGCTTAACAGTGTTTAGCAATCTAATGTGTTTGCTTGACAGTTATATGATTTGCTAGTATTTACATAAAGTTTCTTGAAAACAAATACATTTCACAAATATCTAATTTTATAATTATTATTAGTTGTAAATTGTCAGGGAACAGGTCATTGGTAATGATGAAATGTATATTTTATAACAGGATCTATCTATATGCAATGTGAGTGTTTGTGAGGCATCTGATTCTAACTTCCAATATCTTCTTTTTTGAAGGAGCTGAGAAAGAGGTTATTGGAGTTGAGGGGGGATCTGTATACCTATACAGAGATATTTACATTCCTCAAATAAATGAGCTAGTGTGGACGTTTCAAGACAAACCTATTGCAAGTCGTTACGCAAGTAGTAGTACTACATATGGTCAAAGATGTCTGAAATTATCGTGTGAGCTATTTGCTAATACAACTCTAAGGATGGATCAAATCAGTGCTTCAGATGCTGGAAATTATTCAGTAGTAGCTAAGGATATGACAGGAACTATGCTCACACAAACAGTGCAGCTTTCAGTTTACAGTAAGTGATGAATCAATGACAATTATCATACGACAACATTCTAAATCTATTTCATGCCACTAAATTTGTCAGTAGGCTAGAAGAAAATTAACATATGTTAGTACTGAGAGCAACATATATTCATACATAAATTAGCACACATTACAGAAATCATTTTCTCATTCTCATTCAAATAAAAATACTAAGTAATCAATGTTGTCTGTAGTTATAAGGTTCCCAACCAGGGAGAAGGTTCCCAACCATACCCTGGCCGCATTTATCATTGCAATAGTCATCTAGAGTAACTTTACCCCCTGCTCTCTCACATTTCATTGTCAATCACATGATCAGTCAAGGGTGATTTTAATCCCCAACTCCAAAGCTGCCTCTACAGCTTGCTCAAAGGAACCCATAAAGGAAAAAGGGTTTTACTGATTATAGGAGGGTGTTATGGAAAATAGGAAAAGTTGTAACAAGCATTTGGATATATTACCTAACTCTGCAGAATTCATAAAGATTTTAGTGTCCCTGTGATGTATCTTGTCTCACATTCACCAAGATTACAAGTGGTGCGCTAAAACCGGTGCGTAAATAATGCTAACATTTTAGCGGTATTGCACTTTCCATAGCATTGCCATTACAATTTACAAAAAAACCTTCTTGTGCTGTGCATTATGGTGCAATAAGCTCCATACCACACAAAAGTCAAGGCCTGACTTGACGTGTTCATGCCCGTTTTCCCCCATATACATCAATGGAGAAAAAGTGTTAGAAAAAAACTAACACCTGCGATTGCAGAATGGCAATAGCTATAAAGCAATCCCCATTGATGTCTATAGGGACAAGAAGATAATGTAAACACCTAACACCCTAACATAAACCCCTATTCTAAATACCCCTAATCCACCGCCCCCCAACATCACCGACAGTAAATAAATATATTAACCCCTAAACCGCTGCCCCTTGCATCACTAACACCTAAATAAACCTATTAACCCATAAACCGCCGACCCCCCACATAGCAATTACTATAATAAAGATATTAACCCCTAAACCACCGGCCCCCCACATCACACTTATTAAAAATAAAGCTATTAACCCCTAAACCGCCGGCCCCTCACATCGCAACTACTAAAATAAAACTATTAACCCCTAAACCCCTGGCCCCCCCCACATCGCAACACACTAAATTAAACTATTAACCCCTAAACCTAACACCTCCCTAACTTTAAATTAAAGTTACAATATAATTATTTTAAAATAAATATAAACTTATCTGTGAAATAAAAAAACTAAGATTAAACTATAAATAAACCTAACATAACTATTTTAAAAAAATATTAACAAAAAATAAAAAATTAATTATTTACAAAATTAAAAAAGCCTAACACTACGAAAAAATAAAAAAAATAATATTACAAAAAAACCCTCTAAAATTGCGGGAAAAAATGCTAAATGAAGTTATCCAAAATAATAAAAAATAAAGCTAATCTAATACCCCACTAAAAACAAAAAAGCCACCACAAAATAAAAACACCCCCTAATCTAACAATAAACTACCAATAGCCCTTAAAATGGCCTTTTGTAGGGCATTGCCCTAAGTTAAACAGTTCTCTTACGTTAAAAAAATACTAAGTCCCCAGTAACAGTAAATCCCCCCACCCAACCAATCCCCCAAAATAAAAAAAGCTTTGTCTAAATAAACCTAAACTACCCATTGCCCCTTAAGGGGCATTTTTATGGACAATGCCCTTAAAAGGGCAATCAGCTCTTTAGTGCCCATTAAAAAATTTAAAAAATCCCTTACCTAAAAAAAAACAACCAAAAAAAAAAAAACTAAATCTAACCCCAAAATAGGTACTCACCATTCCTGAAGGTCTTCTTCCAGGCGGCTCCATCTTAATCCAGCACGGGGACATCTTCTGTCTTCATCCAGAAGCGCGGAGGTGGCCACGGAGCAGTAACAGCGGCCTTGCAGACATCCAGGGTGGAGGATACTCTTCATGCGATCCGTGCCGTAATCTGAAGATGGAATGGAAGATACCCGTTTTATATTTGGGGTACCTTGCATTCCTATTGGCTGAAATTTTCAAATCAACCAATAGGATGAGAGCTACTTAAATCCTATTGGCTGATTTGAACAGCCAATAGGATTTAAGCAGCTCTCATCCTTTTGGCTGATTTGAAAATTTCAGCAAATAGGAATGCAAGGAAATCCAAATCTAAAAGGGTACCTTGCATTCAATCTTCAGTGTGCAGCGGAAATCCTATGAAGAGGAGCCTCCATGCTGGATGTCGCTGTCGCCGTTGATTCTGCTCTGCTCCATGCCACCGCAGCTCCGTGCAACCGGAATAAAGATAGAAGATGCCCCCGCGATAGATGAAGATGTCACTGCCTGGATGAAGACCTGTCGCCGCCTGGATGAAGATGGATGTCCGGACTTCAGGAACGGTGAGTACAATTTTGGGGGTTAGTGTTAGGTTGTTGTTTTTTAAGCTTAGGGCTTTTTTATTTTTTAATGGGCAGCAAAGAAGCTGATTGCCATTTTAAAGGGCAATGCCCATACAAATGCCCCTTAGGTGCAATGGGTAGATTAGACTTTTTTAGACTTGGTGGTTTTACTGTTAGGGGGTAATTTGTAATTTTTTTTATGTAAAAGAGCTGATTGCTTCAGGGCAATGCCTTACAAAAGGCCCTTTTAAGGGCTATTGGTAGTTTATTGTTAGATCAGGGGGTGTTTTTATTTTGGGGTGCCTTTTTGTTTTTATATGGGTATTAGATTAGGTTTAATTTTTATTATTTTGGATAATTTTGTTTATTATATTTCGTAATCTTAGATTTGTTTTATTTTTTAAACTGTTTTTTTTTGTAATTTTAGTTCATTTTTTGTAGTGTTAGGATTTTTTAATTTTGTAACATATGGCTAGATTACGAGTTTTGCGTTATGAGCTGCGCGGTGCTAACTTGCACGTTATTGTCACCGCTCACTTACCTACAGTGCTGGTATTACAGGTTTTCATAAACCCGGCGTTATCAGGCAAGAAGTGAGCGTAGAGCAAAATTGAGTTCCATACCGCACTCCAATACCAGCACTGCTTAAGTCACCGGTGAGCTGGTTTTACGTGCTTGTGCACGATTTCCCCATAGACATCAATGGGGAGAGCCGGCTGAAAAAAAGCCTGACACCCGCAATAAAGCAGCGTAAAGCTCCGTAACGCAGCCCCATTGATTCCTATGGGGAAACAAAATTTATGTTTACACCTAACACCCTAACATGAACCCCGAGTCTAAACACCCCTAATCTTACACTTATTAACCCCTAATCTGCTGCCCCGACATCGCCAACACCTACATTATACTTATTAACCCCTAATGTTGCAGCAACCTACCTACACTTATTAACCCCTAATCTGCCGCCGCCACTATAATAAACATATTAACCCATAAACTGCAGCACTCCCGCATTGCAAACACTAGTTAAATATTATTAACCCTTAATCTGCCACCCCTAATATCGCTGCCGCCTATCTACATTTATTAACCCCTAATCTGCCGCCCCAACCTCACCGCCACTATACTAAATTTATTAACCTCTAAACCTAAGTGTAACCCTAACCCTAACACCCCCTAACTTAAATATAATTAAAATAAATCTAAATAAAAATTACTATCATTACCTAAATAATTCCTATTTAAAACTAAATACTTACCTATAAAATAAACCCTAAGCTAGCTACAATATAACTAATAGTTACATTGTAGCTATCTTAGGGTTTATTTTTATTTTACAGGCAAGTTTGTATTTATTTTAACTAGGTAGAATAGTTAGTAAATAGTTATTAACTATTTACTAACTACCTAGCTAAAATAAATACAAATTTACCTGTAAAATAAAACCTAACCTGAGTTACACTAACACCTAAAATTACACTACAATTAAATAAATTAAATTAATTAAATACAATTACCTAAATTACAAAAAAACCCACTAAATTACACAAAATAAAAAAAAAAAATATCAGATATTTAAACTAATTACATCTAATCTAATAGCCCTATCAAAATAAAAAATTTATAGGGCTATTCTCGAATGAAGGTTCTTTTAAGTGACGTCATCCAAGATGGCGTCCCTTGAATTCTGATTGGCTGATAGAATTCTATCAGTCAATCGGAATTAAAGGTGAAAAAATCCTATTGGCTATTACAATCAGCCAATAGGATTGATCCAAAGTAGAAAAGATCTGGAGCGCAAAAAGAAAAGGGAACTGCAATAGTGTGAGATCCAACAACACTTTTTATTAGCACGCAATTAAAATCTACTCACAAAATTTCCAAATAAGTCAAGCACATAGCATCAAACATGAAGAGTATTCCGGTGCTTCTCTCACGGCTGTATCCTTGCAAGACTCGGCGTGTGACGTCACCACCCGATCTACTGCCGCGAGATTTCAATCACACCTCTCTACTTCGTCAACTGTCAAACAGTTCAGATTCAAGCATTCGGCACCTCAACGCGTTTCCCCGCCCCTTCTGGCGGCTTTCTCAAGAGTACCAAATGCTTACAAAAGGCTCCTATTTGTACTAATGCGATACTAGTGCCCCCTGCTGTCAAAAGAGTAGCTCTTCAAATGAAAACTATACTTAATTTGATATTATCCTTTTGTATCAGCTTCGGGCAATACACCAATACATTGTAGTACAAAATATAATACATTATTAGCTCCAACTTAGGCAATAATTATAACATCATATATAGTACATTCAATTACATCATTCAATATACTTTAAAAACACCTCATTGAATAAAAACATATATTTTTTGGTGATTGACGTTGTGCATAAAAACATTCAATTGTACAATAATTAATATACACCAAGTGTTTTAAAAAATTATTTTAAAATAAATTCTAACTGTATGTTAATATGTACACGTCAATCCTATTAAAAAGTTAAAAATAATTAATTCATTTACAGAATTGATTTATAATCTAGATTTTGTGCAAAACATTAAAACATTAAAAGTATTCATTCAAAACAGAGTTAGAATATTTCATTTAAATAAGTTACTTATGTTAAAATAAATAATAAATTATAAACTCTGAAATGTCAAAGAACTTTTTAAGGGATGTCCCATACTTCTCTACACCTTTATCACATTTCTAGAGATAGTGAATACTAATAAATTTTTTCAGACACTATATAAACGCTGTAATATCTATATCCACATTCAAACCCTTAGGAGCGAGGGTGCCTAATTTGTGGATCCAAAAGGTTTCCCTCCTTCTCAATTTTAATAAGCGATCACCCCCCATAGGGTCTTTGGGAACAATTTCTATCCCCTTAATGGTCAGACTAGAAGGATCACAATTATGTTTTTCTGCAAAATGTCTTGGGACACTATGTTTTAAGAATGATTTTTTAATATTTGCAGAATGTTCACTGAACCTTTTGGATAGAATTCTTTTGGTCCTGCCCACATATTGCAGGCCACACCCACATTCTAATAAATACACTACATACACACTTTTACAGGTGATGAAATTTTTTACTTTAAATTCCTGCCCCGTTGTATTTGATTTAATTATTGATCTTTGTGAGCTAATATTCTTGCACATTGGGCAGCGAGATTTATTGCATTTATATGTTCCATTTAGTTTTAAAAACATTTTTTGGGGGTTAGTTTTCGAGTCTCTATTTGTTTTATTTACATCTCTAAGTTTACTTGGGGCAACTAAATTCTTTAAATTAGTATTCTTTTTAAAAACCAAATTGGGTTTACTGTCAAGTACTTTATTCAATAATGGATCACTTGTTAGCACCGACCAATATTTATTGAGAACCCCTTTTACTTTGTTCACTCCCTCCCCATACTGAGTTATAAATTTTACTGTTGGTGGATTTTTATTTGCATCTATCAATTTTTTCTTGTTTCCCAGTAACTTCTCCCTATCATCCATTTCAACAGCAGACATTATTTTGGTGAGATCTGTCTCATTGTATGATCGTGATACAAATTTTTTACACAAAATATCCGCCTCTTGTTTGTAATCAGTGATTTTAGAACAGTTGCGCCTAATTCTTGTAAATTGGCTTTTTGGGATATTTTTTATCCATTTACTGTAATGTCCGCTTTTCGCATGGAGCAGACCATTACTGTCTACATCTTTTCTAAAAATTTTTGTTAAAATTTCATTATTTTCTATAAAAATACTTAAATCTAAAAAATCAATGCATTGGGTTTGGATGTTACTGACCAGACTTACATTATACTCATTAAAATTTAAATACTCTAAAAACTTATTAGCTTCATCCTCAGACCCTCCCCAAATCATAAACACATCATCAATGAAGTGCTTATAAAATACAATCTGTTCCTTATAAATATTACCTTCATTCCAAATTAATCTATCCTCAAACAATCCCATAAACAGATTTGCATATGATGGGGCGAATTTCGTCCCCATCGCTGTACCGCATTTCTGATGGTAAAATATTTTATCAAATAAAAAATAGTTATGCTCTAACACATATCTGATGCATTTCTCAAGGAATTGTATTTGTTTGTTTGGGAACGTACCTTTTTTTGTTAGAAAATATTTACATGCCTCTACACCTAAATCATGTTTAATTATAGTGTAGAGGGATGTAACATCACATGTAATAAGGTACATCCCTTCTTTCCACTTCACATTCTTTAGTTCATGTATTAGATGTATACTATCCTTTAAGTGTGATTTCAAATCTAGAACTAGTGGGTTTAGGAAATAATCAACATAACTAGAGATATTTGCAGTAAGGGAATCAATCCCAGAGACTATGGGCCTACCAGGTGGATTTATAAGCGTTTTATGTATTTTTGGTAGGTGATACATTGTTGCAATTTTTGGATGGTCCTGGTATAAAAATTTGAATTCATCATTAGTTAATATTTTTTCATCCAAACCATTTCTTAACAATGTTTCTAGATCTTTCAAAAATATATTAGTTGGATCACTTTTTAATTTGTTATAAGTTTCAATATCCCCTAGCAAGCGTAGTGCTTCCATTACATATGTATCCCTATCTTGGATAACAATACCCCCGCCCTTATCTGCAGGGCGTATACTTATATTTGTATTATCCATCAGTTTTTTCAAGCTCACTCTTTCATTTTTAGTCAAATTATCAGCTATCTCTGTGTCCACATTTAATTTCTCCAAATCCTTTTCCACTAGATTTTTAAAAGTTTTAATATATTCTCCTTGGGCATAAGTTGGATAAAAAGTGGACTGTTTTTTCTTATCACTATGGATACAGATTTCATTTTCCATTTCACTGCTTTGTTCCGTATTGGATTCTTTTTGTAGTGCATTTAGGGATTCTAAAGCATTAACATCATCCCCCATCAGAATCCCCTTATGTTTCTCTGCATATTTAGTCTCCTTATTAGCAAAAAACCTTTTTAATGTGATATTCCTAATAAATCTTTGAAAGTCGATATAGACTTGGAATTTATCAATACTTTTGTTAGGGGCAAAAGACAATCCTCTACTTAAAAGGGTAAGTGAGCTATCATCCAGTGGGTGCTTGGATAAATTATAAATACTGGCTTGATTTTGATTCTTTAATTCCACCTTGCACTTTTTTGATTGCTTCTTTCTTCCCCCTCTACATCCCCGTTTTGACTGAATCTTCTTTTCCTGTGTTGTCTCTCTTGTTCCCTCACATAGTTCCCCTCCCCCCAGTATCTGTCTCCCCTGGGGTATTGGTTCTGTTCCCATCTCTGTTCCCTCCAAGATTCTGCATCTGCTTTCCACCTGGTCATGTTCCTTGGAGACTGAAAAGGGATTACAGGGGTTCTATTATTATATCCATTATTACTATTTCTTGGTCTAGCTCCCTCATTATACACATCCCTATCAGGTACCTGCAATACTTCAAATCTATTTTGATAATTGTTACCAGATTCCTTATTATTCTTTTCTCTGTTTCCTGGTTTGTTTTTATTTTTGTATCCAAACTCATTTCCTTTTTTCTTTGGTACATTATCCATAGATTTATTATCTATATTGTCATTTCCTGGTTTATTGGTATCTTTTGATTTTTCTTTTTCTGATTGGAACAGCCAATAGAATGCAAGCTCAATCATATTGGCTGATTGGATCAGCCAATAGGATTGAAGTTCAATCCTATTGGCTGATTGCATCAGCCAATAGGAATTTTTCACCTTTAATTCAGATTGGCTGATAGAATTCTATCAGCCAATCGGAATTCAAGGGACACCATCTTGGATGACGTCATTTAAAGGAACCTTCATTTTTCGTTAGACGTCGGAAGAAGAAGATACTCCGCGCCGGATGTCTTGAAGATGGACCAGCTCCATGCCGGATGGATGAAGATAGAAGATGCCGTCTGGATGAAGACCTGCCCATCTGGAGGACCACTTCTGCCGACTTGGATGAAGACTTCTCCCGGCTTCGTTGAGGACTTCTTGCTACTTCGTTGAGGACTTCTCCTGGCTTCATTGAGGATGGATGTCTGGTCTTCAAAACTGTAAGTGGATCTTCAGGGGTTAGTGTTAGGTTTTTTTAAGGGTTTATTGGGTGGGTTATATTTTTAGTTTAGGGTTTGGGCAGCAATAGAGCTAAATGCCCTTTTAAGGGCAATGCCCATTCAAATGCCCTTTTCAGGGCAATGGGGAGCTTAGATTTTTTTAGTTAGGCTTTTATTTGGGGGGTTGGTTGTGTGGGTGGTGGGTTTTACTGTTGGGGGTTTGTTTGTATTTTTTTTACAGGTGGAAGAGCTGATTTCTTTGGGGCAATGCCCCGCAAAAGGCCCTTTTAAGGGGTATTGGTAGTTTAGTTTAGGCTAGGTTTTTTTTTTATTTTGGGGGGGCTTCTTTATTTTGATAGGGCTATTAGATTAGGTTTAATTAGTTTAAATATCTGATAATTTGATTTTTTATTTTGTGTAATTTAGTGGGGGTTTTTTTTGTAATTTAGGTAATTGTATTAAATTAATTTAATTTATTTAATTGTAGTGTAATGCTAGGTGTTAGTGTAACTCAGGTTAGGTTTTATTTTACAGGTAAATTTGTATTTATTTTAGCTAGGTAGTTATTAAATAGTTAATAACTATTTAATAAGTATTCTACCTAGTTAAAATAAATACAAACTTGCCTGTAAAATAAAAATAAAACCTAGGCTAGCTGCAATGTAACTATTAGTTATATTGTAGCTAGCTTAGGGTTTATTTTATAGGTAAGTATTTTGTTTTAAATAGGAATAATTTAGGTAATGATAGTAATTTTTATTTAGATTTATTTTAATTATATTTAAGTTACGGGGTGTTAGGGTTAGGGTTAGACTTAGGTTTAGGGGTTAATAAATTTAGTATAGTGGCGGCGACGTTGGGGCGGCAGATTAGGGGTTAATAAATGTAGGTAGGTGGCAGCGATGTTAGGGACAGCAGATTAGGGGTTAATAATATTTAACTAGTGTTTACAATGCTGGAGTGTGGCGGTTTAGGGGTTAATATGTTTATTATAGTGGCGGCGATGTCGGAGGCGGCAGATTAGGAGTTAATAATTTTATTTTAGTGTTTGCAATGCGGGAGGGCTTTGGTTTAGGGGTTAATAGGTAGTTTATGGGTGTTAGTGTACTTTTTAGCACTTTAGTTATGAGTTTTATTTTACAGCTTTGTAGCGTAAAACTCATAACTACTGACTTTAGAATGTGTTACAAATCTTGCGGGATAGGCTGTACCGCTCACTTTTTGGCCTCCAAAAAAAAGCTTGTAATACCAGCGCTATGGAAGTCCAATTGAAAAAAGACTTTACGCAAATTACATAAGTTATTTTGCGGTACGGCCAAAAAAGTGTGTGGGACAGCTGTACCTACCTAATAGCAGCGGTAGTGAAAAAGCAGCGTTATAACCCATAACGCTGCTTTTTTACTCATAATGCAAAACTCATAATCTAGCCATTAGTTTTTTATTTTTAGTTGATTTTATTTTGTTAAAATAGTAATGATAGGTTTTTGTATAGTTTAAGCTTAGTTTTTTTTATTTCACAGGTGTTTTTATTTATTTTAAAGTAGTTATATTGAAAGTTTGATTTAAAGTTAGGGGGTGTTAGGTTTAGGGGTTAATAGTTTAATTTAGTGTGTCGCGATGTGGGGCGGCGGTTTAGGGGGTTAATATGTTTAGTATTTGCGAGGTTAGGGGTCGGCAGTTTAGGGGTTAATATGTTTAGTGTTGGCGATGTGGGTGGGCGGTGGATTAAGGATTTAATTTTAATAAAGTATGCGCAATGCAGGAGATGGCGGTTTAGGGGTTAATAGGTAGTTTATGGGTGTTAGTGCACTTTGTAACATTTTTGTTTTTTTTTGTGAAACATTTTTGTTTTGCAAAATCCATAGCTACTGGTTTCTGATCGCAGAATGGATCGTAGCGATATAAGCTATAATGCTAGTATAATAGCCGGACCGCACAACCTTTAATACGGGAGAACTGAAAATTCCACACTCAAAAGCAATTTTTTTAGAGCGGAATGGAGAGTTGCGGTACAGGATAAAACGCTAGCGGTATAGCCGTATCGCTGAGACTTGTAATACGGGAGACCTGCCAATCCGAGCGCAAAGGCCAATTTTTATAGCCGTACCATAATACTTGAAATCTTGGTGATTGTGTCTCGCTATTTCAAAGCTCAAATGGTTTTCTTGTGTCTATATATTGTTTATTTTTCTTTTACTTTTTTCAGTGTTTTCTGTTGTACAAATGCTTAAGTAGACTGTTTTCTAGCGGGTGTGTTTTTTACTGTTTTAGTTTCATTTGTAAGGATTTGAAGGTATTTTTGACATGCCTTTAAAGTGGAACTTGTTTTAATTGGCAAGGAGTGAATGGCAGCAAGACAGATGTGGCTTCTTTGATTATAATACAGCTGTGAGTATGTACGGATACAATTTTTTTTTAATTCTGCAATTTTTTGAGTTACGATGTTTATGCAAGTTGCAGCAAGGGCTGACCAGATATAACCTCCCAGAATGGTGTCTAGAAATACACCTGATAAAATGCCATTTAGCCCCTGGCATGGTTATGGAAGGAGAGGGAGCTTAGCCTTAGCAGTGTGCATTCCTGAAGTTCAGATTAGTCCAGGCGGAGCAAGGTCTTCATCCAGGCGGCGAAGATCTTATTCCAGGGCGGAACCATCTTCTATCTTCCTTCCGGAGCTGCAGAGCACTCTTCAGCAATGCACGGATCCAGAGTACGGGTCGTCAGAAGCGCTGGCCCTCTTCAGATGCGACGGTCTTCAGCGATGTGGATCCTTCTCTTCATGCGATCGTCCGCAGCACACTGAAGCTTAAATGCAAGGTACCCCTTTTATATTCAAATATATTCAAATCAGCCAATAGGAGAGAGCTGCTTAAATCCTATTGGCTGTTCAAATCAACCAATAGGATTTAAGCAGCTCTCATCCTGTTGACTGATTTAATTATTTCAGTCAAAAGGAATGCAACGTTACCCCAATATAAAAGGGGTACCATGCATTCAAGCTTCAGTGTGTGGCGGAAGATCACATGAAGAGGAGTCACGCCGCTGAACACCACCACCGCTGAAGAGGACAATCGCTCCAGATGACGACCAGCGCTCTGGATCCATGCATCAGTGAAGACCGCTCCGCACATCCAGGAATAAGATAGAAGATGGTGCCACCCTGGAAGAAGATCTTTGCCGCCTGGATGAAGACTTTGCTTTGCCTGGACATCCAGACTTCAGGAACGGTGAGTACATTTTCTGGGGTTAGTGTTAGTTGATTTTTTTATTTCTTTGGGTGGGTTTTTTTTTTTAGATTAGGGCTTTTTTATGGGCTCAAAAGAGCTGATCGCCCTTTTAAGGGCAATGTCCATACAAATGCCCCTTTAGGGGCATTGTGTAGCTTAGGTTTTTTTAGACTTAGGTTTTTTATTTTGGGGGTTGGTTGGTTGGGTGGGGGGGTTTAATGTTAGGGGGGACTTTTTAATTTTTTAGGTAAAAGAGCTTATTGCTTCATGGAAATACCCTACAAAGGGCCCTTTTAATTAACTATTTTTTTTTAACTATTGATAGTTTATTGTTAGCTATAGGGGATGTTTTTATTTTGGGGTGACATTTGTTTTAATAGGGGTGTTAGATTAGGTTTAATTTTTATTATTTTGGATAATTTAGTTTATTATTTTTTGTAATCGTAGTGTTTTTTATTTTTCGGAATTTTAGTGGGGGGGTTTGGTAATGTGTGTTTTTTTGTAATGTTATTTTTTTTTTAATTTTTCGTAGTGTTTCTTAATATTGTAGGAGAGACAAGAGGACCTGAGTAGATGATCGAACAGACCAAAAACTCGGGGACTGCGCTTGTGGCTTGCCCAAATAAAAAGAGAGAGTGCTAGTGGGACCTACCCTAACTATATACTCAAGGGCTAGAATTTGACTGTATTTACCAGACAAATAGTAAAAGAAGGTAGCTGAAAACAGGTTAGAGCAACCAATTCACAAAAGAAGGAAGTAATATCCCTATTAAACTTTCTTAATATTGTAATTTATTTTTTTTATTTTTATTTTATTTTTTTATTTTTAAATAGTAATGTTAGGTTCGTTTATAGATTACTCTATAGTTTTTTTATTTCACATGTTTTTATTTATTTGAAGGTAGTTATATTGTAAATTTAATTTAAACCTAGGGGGGTGTAAGATTAAGGGGTTAGCAGTGTAGTTTATGGGTGTTACTTTGTAACATTTTTGTTATGAGTTTTGTGAAACATTTTTGTTGCACAAAATCCATAACTACTGGTCTCAGATAGCGGAATGGATTGCGGTGGTATAAGCTATAACGCTAGCATTATAGCCGGACCGCATAACCTGTAATACAGGCGCAATGAAAATCAAAAGTAATTTTTGGAGTGCGGAATGGAGAGTTGCGTAAAGGCTAAAATGCTAGTGGTATAGCTGTACCTTTTAATACGGGAGACCTGCATATTCCGCGCGCAATGGCCAATTTTTCAGCGGTATAGCCGTACCGCAAAACTTTTAATTTTGCTGCATGTGTGCTCCGTGTTGAATATATCAATGTTAAGGTAACTTTAACAGGGTTTTAATTCCCTTAATCATTGATATATTCAACATACGGCCAATAGTTGTACACTTTATCTATTCCTAATTGCCTTCATCAAAATAGCTTAGAAAATGGGAACCTACGTTTCAACATGGCGATACCAATTACTTTAAAGCAATGCAGATGAATTGGAAAGCACACAAAATTCAGAGTTAAATTACAGGAAAGGGGGATAAAATAAATATAGAAAGTACATTGCAAAGAGGTTTTTATATCACATAATTAAACATTTCAAAGTGCAATCTCAAAATGTCCCTTTAAGAGATGTAACAAGTAGGGGTATAAAGAGGGTATAGACTGTTGCTGTAAACCCTCCTTTGATGTGAATTTTTAACTCTAGTTACAAATAAAAAGTGCTTTTAATCCCAAATGTAGACATTCTGTTTGAAATTATAAGGCAGTGAAATCACCACTGCATATGCATTCTGGTCAATCAACAGGTTAAAAAAATCAGGCCTGCATTACACAGCAGTGATTTAACCTTTTGATTGTATGGGGCCTATTTATCAAATGTCTGTCCGACATGATCCGATCAGCAAATCATGTCCGACAGACATCGCTAAATGCGGACAGCATATGCTCTATGCATTCAGCATTGCACAAGCAGTTCTGGTGAACTGCTGCAGCAATGCTGCCTCCCCGCCAACTGCAGATTCGTGGCCAATCGGCCGCTAGAAGGGGGTGTCAATCAACCCGATCGTATCTGATCGAGTTGATTGCTGTCTGCGGCCTCAAAACAGGCGGACAGGTTATGGAGCAGCGGTCTTTAGACCGCTGCTTCATAACTTGTGTTTTCTGGCGAGCCTGAAGGCTCGCCAGAAACACGGGTCATCAAGCTCCATACAGAGCTTGATAAATAGGCCCCTATGTGTAATTGTGACACTAAAAACGTTAAATTACAACTGAATGTGTTTCTGACAAGCTCTTCTGAAAATGTGCTATAGAACTTTGTTTTAAGCATTTGATTCCAGGTGTGATGTCCAGTCAATTATGGGGGTATTTCACTGTTGTGTTTGAGTTACTAGTTACAGCAGAATTGTATTATTTGCATGTGCATAAAAAAAGACAATGCAATATCACTTATTCTGAATTTCAAATGAGCAGTAGATTTTTTATAACAAATGTAAAAGTTGATTTCACCCTGTATCATGTGACAGCCATCAGCAAATCACAGACTCAAATGTGTATAAATTGTGAACTCATGCACATGCTCAAAACGTGGCTAGTGCCTCAGAAAGTTTGCATATAAAAACAGTGTGATGAAATTAATAATAGAAGTAAATTAGAAAGTCTCTTAAAAATGCATTTTCTATTTGAATCATGACAGTTTAATTTTGACTTTAGTGTCTCTTTAAGTATATTACTGCACTAGACTTACTGTGCTAAACCCGAAATGAGTTAGGGATACTTTACATTCCTATGTTCTGTATATAGAAGAAAATGTTCTTTTTATTTTTAAATATTTTTTTTATATATATATTTGTTGTAAAATCTATATCTATACCTATATATCTATATCACTATATATAGCTGTATAGTGTGTACTATAGTATATATATGAGGGTAATACTTGATTTAGTATGTTTTGATGTGTTTTGTGAGAATTTTTTTTAACCTTTACACTTTAATTCTGGTCTCAAGCCTTGCTATATATTCAAGCACAGTTTTGGCTTTCACTCAAGCTCAGCCTGTAATGTTCAACTTGTAATATGTGCTCTAATTGGCATGTTTGCAGTATCCATTGAAAGAAATGGGTGGTCTAGAGCAGCGGTCGCCAACCAGTGGTCCATGGACCACTGGTGGTCCACGAGAAGATGTTTGTGGTCCTTGACACTATCAAGCAGGAATTAATATCCTCTGATAGTGTCACACCCGTCGTGCCGCAACTCCCTACAGTCATGAGAGGGGAACCCCTAAGGGAACCGTGATCGGGGTGCGCTAAGATAAAATGTTAATAAATGATATTGGTCTAAGAACAAACCATAAAGTTCATATGGGATGATGGTGCTAAATCTTGTGAGGCAATCAAATGTGCTGGCGGCAAGAGCTCCTCTGGTCTTCGGGAAGGAGATATCTGTAATTAGAAATAAAAAAGAGGGCGCCACATAGCGTGATATTGTTGACTCAAAATCCAAATGAGTAGTTATTATCGTCGCTTACCAGAGATCAATGCACCGTATTGTAACCGGTGCTGGCAGGCAGGCTAACACTTTCAGTGGTTAGCACACTGGGTGGCCTCAGGCAGGCTGTACACAGATGGTACTCAGCGTTTACTTGATTGGTGTGCGTCTATGCAGCTAATGAGTCAGACACTGTGGTGGATCGGACACTTTGAAACCTTTCTCAGGAAGGAGACACTGCGGTAGATCGAACACTTTGACACCTTTACCAGGAAGGATCGAAAGAGAACAAAGGACAACTTCCGTGTATAAAATAAATGAGTTTTAATCCATAAAAACTGCTACGCGTTTCTAGACCTACACCGGTCTTTTCTTCAGGCATACAAACAATGGATACAAATTTCTTAGGATAACAATCTTATATACAATTAAAAACGGAAGTTGTCATAGTTTTCGGCAAGAACCAATGGGCAGTAGATGGATACTCTGTATCCCATTTGTGCTAATTTAGGCTTGGTCACCTGTGAACATCATTAACCTTAGCATTGTATCTCCTAAAGAACCCATAAAAATAAATAAAACAATTTAAAACAATTTAGGACAATTTAAAGGTTCCCATCACAATCTGCTACAATCATCGCCAATGTGTTAAAGTGTGCCTACATAAACATTTGCAATATAATGTATGATTCGCAAGTCTTAATGAAAGATACATAGTATATGATTCTCATATAAAAAATGTGAAAGAGAAAAACCTACTGACTAAATAGCTCATGTTTGAAATAACTTGGGGAATATATTGTTTTTATCTTATTCTAAAAAAATGAATGAAAGCTGGTGCGTATGTGAGTGTGTGTAGAAAATGTGATGTGTATTGAACCTGAACCAGAAATGTTGTTTGAAACAAATAAATACAATGATGTGTGTATGTAAATAAAATAAAATAAAATAAAATGTAAATAAAATAAAATGTATGTACCCAACTTCATTTGGTTTTTAAATAATAAATAGAAAGAAAAAGGTGATTGCAAAAATTGCAATGTATGAATCGTGTTTTATTAATTCAACGTTCGATTTCGTATGATGCACCCAATTGATTAGTGTAATAAAATTAATAGCTAAAATGAAGTGCGACCCCCAGCTGTGGATCATAATACACAGTGGTTTTTTAGCATGCAAATATTATAAAATGAACATACATGTTCATAGCACAACTAGTGTTATCTATCCCTACAGAAGTATTTCGCAAACAAAAAATTAGTTAAAGACCAACTTCATAACAATAATTCACAAATAATATTAACTGACAACATGCCGTCTGACAAATCAACACCATGTGTTATAACAAATATTGAAGACATAACTGATCACCTATTTGAAGGATATATACATACCAATGTGAAAAACAAATCAAATTTCAATCCCAATATTAGCAATAATAAATATATAGAATTATATCAAAATATGGTTCTAGAAGATTGTGAAAAATTATTAAAAACAACAGCTAAAAAAACCAATTATTCTTTTCACAGACATAAAAAAGCTTTACACAGTTTACAAAACAATCCTAATATCATCATTCGTGATGCGGACAAGGGGGGGGGGCATTATAATTCAAGATTACAAGGATTACATTAAAGAAGCAGAGAGAATCCTGGGAGATGTTAATTATTACAGAATTCTACCTAGAGATCCTACCCCTATTTTCAAATTAACGTATCAGAAACTAATAGACAAAGGCGCACTACAGGGCATTTTAAACAAAGAAGAAAGAGAATTTTTGAAAACAGATTACCCCAGCATAGCACATTACTATCATCTTCCAAAAATCCATAAGGACAAAAATAACCCCCCCGGACGTCCTATCATAGCAGGGATTGGCAATTTGACCTATAATTTATCTTTTTATATTGACAAATTTTTACAAAAATTTGTTACCACACTTCCTTCGTACATTAGAGACAGTACACATCTTTTACAATTATTACACAATCTCACTTTCACCAATGAAAAAAAATTTTGGATCACATGTGATGTCAGTTCACTTTATTCGAATATCACCCATGATTTAGGATTGATGGCAGTTTCTCATTTTTTGGAACAGGATACCTTTTTACCTGAAGACCAAAGAACATTCATTCTGGAATGTATCAAATACATTTTACAACATAATTATTTTTTATATCTGGATCGATATTATTTACAGACAAAGGGAACGGCCATGGGTACCAGGTTCGCCCCAAGTTTCGCGAATCTCTTCATGGGTTTTTTTGAGGAGATTTATATACATCAAGCGAACCTTGGGGAGAGCCTGGTATTCTATGGCCGTTACATAGACGATCTCATTCTAATTTGGAATGGCAGTTTTGAAGCAGCAGAATCATTTATAACACAACTCAACGATAACAATATGGGGATTACGTTTACAGCTAACATTCAACCAGATTCAATAGAATATTTAGATCTGATACTCAGTTGGGGCCCTAATTGGTCCATCACATCAAAAACATTTTTTAAAGATGTTGATAGCAACAGCTATTTAGAATACCACAGCAACCACCACAGAAGCTGGATTAACAACGTACCGTATAGTCAGTTCAGACGCATTAGGAGAAATTGTTCAGATTTTAACATCTTTCTTGAACAAAGTCAGATTATTTATAATAGATTTATAGAAAGGAATTACCCAGTTAACATTTTAGACAATGCACTAACAAGAACAAAAAGGTTAAATAGAAATGAGATTTTATCTGATAATAACAAAAACAAAAGAACAAATAATAATTCAAGAAACCAAGATGAGATTATGTTCATTACACAATACAATAACAATTTTCAAAAAATAAATCAGATAATACACAAACATTGGCATGTTATCCAAAGGGATCCGGTCTTAAAAAACATTGTACAAGATAGACCTAAGATAGTTTACAGGAGGGCTCCCACTTTGAGAAGTAAACTAGCACCAAGCAAAATAGTCAAACATATACAACACCGATCTAAGAACAACACACAAACCAAAAACGGCATATTTGGTCTACAAGGAACATACAAATGTGGTAAAACCAGTTGTAACTCTTGCCAATACATTAAACATGGCAGTAAATCTTTCAGGTCCCACACCACTGGTGACACATATCCCATTCAGGGCTTTTACAACTGCAATTCTTCTTTTGTGGTTTACCTATTGGAGTGTATATGCGGCCTACAATATGTAGGCCGCACCTGTAGAAAAGTCAAAACGAGGTGGGGAGAACACCTGCGTAATTGTAAAAACTGTAAAAAAACGAAAATAAAACACAGTGTGCCCAATCATTGTTTAAACAAACATCAAGGCAATCCATACACTTTCAAATACACACCTATAGATTTTATCCCTAGGTCTGTAGATTACAATAGAACGAATAAACTCAGACAACGAGAAACCTTTTGGATTTTTAAGTTAAAAACACTTTTTCCTGATGGCTTAAATGCAAATTTAGATTTAGCAGCATTTAATTAACAATCGAACTTAAGACAAACGATAGAATTTATTTGCTTGAACACTCATACAGCACACTGAACTAGTCTGAATAACGTTGATATACTGGTCATTTTAAATATATCAGAACAATTTGAACATCTTAAATCAGCCTATATACCTAGTTGCTATAACATTAAATCGACTCCATAAATTCATGAACTAATTCTGTTTCACAAATATCAATAACACATTATACAAAACAACACAAGTAAAACATCGACACTAATATCTCACTAATAGTAATCCCATTGGACATTACCATTGTCTGATTAACTTAGGCCTACTAGCCATATTAGACACATCAGATGCTTACAAACTTTTTTAAAAATTAATTCCTCAAATAAAGAAATTAAATAAAAGAGATTTATACCCTTTTACATTGATTACAAAAGTTTAGACATTACAGGATCAAATTCAACAAAATAATAAAATCAGCAAAACAATAAAAGGACTACGCCATAACCATTCATTACAGATGCGTTTGACTATATACACACATAGAAACACTAGTTGTTTTATGAAACACTAGTTGTGCTATGAACATGTATGTTCATTTTATAATATTTGCATGCTAAAAAACCACTGTGTATTATGATCCACAGCTGGGGGTCGCACTTCATTTTAGCTATTAATTTTATTACACTAATCAATTGGGTGCATCATACGAAATCGAACGTTGAATTAATAAAACACGATTCACACATTGCAATTTTTGCAATCACCTTTTTCTTTCTATTTATTATTTAAAAACCAAATGAAGTTGGGTACATACATTTTATTTTATTTACATTTTATTTTATTTTATTTACATACACACATCATTGTATTTATTTGTTTCAAACAACATTTCTGGTTCAGGTTCAATACACATCACATTTTCTACACACACTCACATACGCACCAGCTTTCATTCATTTTTTTAGAATAAGATAAAAACAATATATTCCCCAAGTTATTTCAAACATGAGCTATTTAGTCAGTAGGTTTTTCTCTTTCACATTTTTTATATGAGAATCATATACTATGTATCTTTCATTAAGACTTGCGAATCATACATTATATTGCAAATGTTTATGTAGGCACACTTTAACACATTGGCGATGATTGTAGCAGATTGTGATGGGAACCTTTAAATTGTCCTAAATTGTTTTAAATTGTTTTATTTATTTTTATGGGTTCTTTAGGAGATACAATGCTAAGGTTAATGATGTTCACAGGTGACCAAGCCTAAATTAGCACAAATGGGATACAGCGTATCCATCTACTGCCCATTGGTTCTTGCCGAAAACTATGACAACTTCCGTTTTTAATTGTATATAAGATTGTTATCCTAAGAAATTTGTATCCATTGTTTGTATGCCTGAAGAAAAGACCGGTGTAGGTCTAGAAACGCGTAGCAGTTTTTATGGATTAAAACTCATTTATTTTATACACGGAAGTTGTCCTTTGTTCTCTTTCGATCCTTCCTGGTAAAGGTGTCAAAGTGTTCGATCTACCGCAGTGTCTCCTTCCTGAGAAAGGTTTCAAAGTGTCCGATCCACCACAGTGTCTGACTCATTAGCTGCATAGACGCACACCAATCAAGTAAACGCTGAGTACCATCTGTGTACAGCCTGCCTGAGGCCACCCAGTGTGCTAACCACTGAAAGTGTTAGCCTGCCTGCCAGCACCGGTTACAATACGGTGCATTGATCTCTGGTAAGCGACGATAATAACTACTCATTTGGATTTTGAGTCAACAATATCACGCTATGTGGCGCCCTCTTTTTTATTTCTAACTCCCTACAGTGCCTGGCTGGACATCAGTGAAAACTAACCAAGGAGGAGTTAAATTACAATCTCCCTACGCACGTTGCATAGTACTGCGCAACTTGCGTAACTAGATTGTAATTTTAACTCCTCCCGTCCAGCGCGCTGCTCAGAGGAAGATGCTTCCATTCTAAAGCCAGCAGAGGTTGGTATAGTCTTGGCTTGAAATAGTGGAATTAAATATATAAAAAAGAAAATCTTAAAAAAACTATTTCCCTCTTATATTTCATTTATTTTCTTCCCTTTACCTGTCTCTTTGGAGTAGTTTTCCTAATTCCTTTAGATAGACTTACATCACTGTTTGTCTTCCTCCCCTCCATCTTCTTTTTTTAAAATTAGATATTATTTTTCATTCTAATAATTGTATTCCACCTGAATTCCAGTAATTGCCATCCAGCAGATCAGCCATATCCCACCAGTATTATAGTAATTGCCAGTAACATCAGTCGTGCTTAGCTCACATCCATATTGAGAGCTTTCTGATATAAACTTAATTTATGACTCCAATGTCTGTCCATGATCATAAGTAGTTTTGAATAATTCCTAACTAGGGAGGTAACATGGAAGTCTTGCGGTCCTTTTAAACATAATTCTTTTTTTCCCACTTTCTGCCTCTCAAAAGTTGGCACTCACCCTTCATCTGTCATTTGGAAGTCTTCTCTCAGTTCTGTCATTCAGTTAGTTAATTCCAAAAAATAATTCTTAAAAATGTGTAAATATATACATAAGGTAAACTTAGCTATAAGTATACTAGTTATGTAAAGTATGTGTGTGTGTGTATGTATGTGTATGTATGTATGTATGTATGTATATGTATGTATATGTATGTATATGTATGTATATGTATGTATATGTATGTATGTATGTATATGTATGTATATGTATGTATGTATGTATGTATGTATGTATATGTATGTATATGTATGTATATGTATGTATGTATGTATATGTATGTATATGTATGTATGTATGTATGTATATGTATGTATATGTATGTATATGTATGTATGTATGTATGTATGTATATGTATGTATATGTATGTATATGTATGTATATGTATGTATGTATGTATGTATGTATGTATGTATGTATGTATATGTATGTATATGTATGTATATGTATGTATGTATGTATGTATGTATATGTATGTATATGTATGTATATGTATGTATGTATGTATGTATATGTATGTATATGTATGTATATGTATGTATATGTATGTATATGTATGTATATGTATGTATGTATGTATATGTATGTATATGTATGTATATGTATGTATGTATATGTATGTATGTATGTATGTATGTATGTATGTATGTATGTATGTATGTATATGTATGTATATGTATGTATGTATATAGGTATGTATGTATATGTATGTATATGTATGTATATGTATGTATGTATGTATGTATATATATATATATATATATATATATATATATATATATATATATATATATATACATATATATATATATTATGTAGAAAAGTGAAGGCGCCTAGAAACAGTGCACACAAATCAGGTGCAAACAAAAAAGAACATACAAAAATTTATATATCTCAGTTTCCTTTGTACCTTCTTCAACAAAGGACAAGGAATTCGAGATGTGCGTGATGTAAATTCACAACTATACTTATTGTGTGATATAGAACTGGTATTGGATATATATATATATATAGAAAAAAATATATATATAAAAAATAAATATAAAAAACAATATGGTATATGTGGACTCAATTTAGCGTAATATACAGTGCCAAAAAGTGATCTATAATGTGTCCTTCTAATAGAGAGCACGATATCAATATACCTCAAACAACAAACACAATGTTGCTAAGACCAAGTAACTATCAATGTGAGTGATATTAAAAACACACAATAGTAACAAGTGATATTAAAGACACATATTAGTGAAGATATTGCATAGCAATACAGGATACATACAATAAAGTACCCAGGTACTATAAAGTATACGTATAGTCCTCATGCACAGTTCATGTAGTGGAGATTATTCCCTCCAGATGTCCACTAATAAGCGGGTATGCGGCAGCAAACACTCCTTCCAAGGCTGATGGCACCAGCGACGATCTGCAGATACAAGGGAGAGAAAAGGAGGCGCCACAATAGTGTGAGATCGTAGGTTTAAGGGACCCCCACAAAACGATACAAGATCACTTACTAGATTATAAGCACTTGAGAAGTGCCACAGGTGCAGGCTGAACTATTAAAAGCTGTCCAGCGAGCTTATCCTCACGATCCAATAACCAAAGGGTAAAATTCAGATTTCCCCATATGTACTGGGGTCGGAGATGAGCCAAGTATTGATATGGATTCCCACTCGGGGCAAGAATACAGCTCATATAGAGCTAAAAGCTGGTTTGAATTCAAAACGGCTATTAAAAGCAATAGTAAAAACAAGCGTGATGACAGATAGGTTAAAATATAACATATAAGTTTATTAAAACCTAATACACTACGCGTTTCCCGGTCACAACAACCGTTTCATCAGATCGTGAGGATAAGCTCGCTGGACAGCTTTTAATAGTTCAGCCTGCACCTGTGGCACTTCTCAAGTGCTTATAATCTAGTAAGTGATCTTGTATCGTTTTGTGGGGGTCCCTTAAACCTACGATCTCACACTATTGTGGCGCCTCCTTTTCTCTCCCTTGTATATATATATATATATACATACACATACACAGAGGTTTGTACCTTTTAAAAAAACAATCATGTTAGTGGTCCATGGGATTCAAAATTGTGAGTTTAGTGGTCTCTGAGGTCCGAAAGGTTGGCGACCCCTGGTCTAGAGTGATGTCGGCTCTGTTAACTCTTCTCTGGTAAATGGGATTTACCATAAACTTTTAATATCAAGTTGCTTATCACGACCTGCGCTATCATTATTGCCTCACTTTTAACCTGGGCCTTAATATTTAAACACTATCGACCAGATTACCAGTTTTGCATTATGAGCTGTGCGGTGCTAACGTGCAGTTTTTTCTCACTGCTCACTTACCTGCAGCGCTGGTATTATGGGTTTTTACAAACCCGGCGTTAAAAGGCAAAAAGTGAGCGTAGAGCAAAATTGAGCTCTATACCGCACTCCAATATCAGCGCTGCTTAAGTTAGCGGTGAGCTGGTCGTACATGTTCGTGCACGATTTCCCCATAGACATCAATGGGGAGAGCCAGCTGAGAAAAAGTCTAACACCTGCAAAAAAGCAGCGTAAATCTCAGTAACGCAGCCCCATTGATTCCTATGGGGAAACTAAATTTATGTTTACACCTAACACCCTAACATGAACCCTGAGTCTAAACACCCCTAATCTTACACTTATTAACCCCTAATCTGCTGCCCCCGACATTGCCAATACCTACATTATACTTATAAACCTCTAATCTGCCGCTCCAGACATCGCCGCCACCTACATTATATTTAATAACCCCTAATCTGCTGCCCACAATATCGCCGCCACCTACATTATATTTATTAACCCCTAATCTGCCGCCCCCAATGTCGCTGCAACCTACCTACACTTATTAACCCCTAATCTTCCACCCCCAACGTCGCAGCCACTATTCTAAATTTTTTAACCCCTAAACCTAAATCTAACCCTAACACCCCCTAACTTAAATATAATTTAAATAAATCTAAATAAAAATTACTATCATTACCTAAATAATTCCTATTTAAAACTAAATACTTACCTATAAAATAAACCCTAAGCTAGCTACAATAGAACTAATAGTTACATTGTATCTAGCTTAGGGTTTATTTTTATTTTACAGGCAAGTTTGTATTTATTTTAACTAGGTAGAATAGTTACTAAATAGTTATGAACTATTTAATAACTACCTAGCTAAAATAAATACAAATTTACCTGTAAAATAAAACCTAACCTAAGTTACACTAACACCTAACACTACACTACAATTAAATCAATTACCTATTAAATAAAATTAAATAAATTAAATTAGCTAAATCACAAAGAAAAACACTAAATTACAGAAAATAAAAAACAAAATACAAGATATTTAAACTAATTACACCTAATCTAATAGCCCTATCAAAATAAAAAGCCCCCCCCCCCCCCCAAATAAAAAAAACCCTAGCCTGAACTAAACTACCAATAGCCCTTAAAAGGGCCTTTTGCGCGGCATTGGCCCAAAGAAATCAGCTCTTTAACCTGTAAAAAAAATACAAACAACCCCCCCAACAATAAAACCCACCACCCATACAACCAATCCCCCAAATAAAATACTAACTAAAAAAAACCTAAGCTCCCCATTGCCCTGAAAAGGGCATTTGGATGGGCATGTCCCTTAAAAGGGCATTTAGCTCTAAAATTTGAAGGTAACATTGGCAACAAGTAATGCGAATTCCTGGTCAGTAGTAACAGTCCACAATCAATTTTTCTTTTTAAAATGAAGTCTACAAATATTTGATAGAGCCAATATTATTTTCAAAGAGAAAAATATACAAAGAAATCTTTAAAAAGGCTTGTGTTAAAGCAGCTGCAGTAGTTTTTGTGCTGACCTAAGCACTGGAAAATTTACAGACCCCAAACTCCCACGCCAAAAATGTTAGCTCATATTTGCTTCATATTTCTCATGCTCCTCTTCTAGGGATCTAACAATTATTGATCTGAAATAAAATTAATAAATAAAACAAAGAATATATCCATCAAAATATGCTGTCCATCCTAGATTATTGTGTCCTACCAAAGGCTTAGCTAACCTAGGCCGAAACAAACCCCTTGCTAAAGCTATTTAAAATAATGTAAAAACTGGAAGTGCATTTTTGTGCACTACTTACCTATATGGACCAATTGCTCACTGGGGGCCTGATATTCAAAAGCTCCCCGCTCTGGTGAGATGATCTAAGACATCTCGTCAGTATGGAGAGATCCCTACAAAATGTTAGAAACACAAATTTTAATTGAAATATATTTATCTCACTATGCAGGGTTCTTTTTGTGAAGGAAAAACGCCTACATTAGAATATAAGGTCTAAAAAATATCCCAAAGATTTTCCATGATTTCCCTCTATGCCGACGGGCTTTTGAATATCAGGACCTGGGTGATAAGAACTCTCCCATAGCACTATCGCTGCACAGTGACACACCCCATAATACAAAGCATGTTACAGGAACATGCTTTTCTAAAGGAAAAATAATAACGATGATAATGATAATAATAATAATAATAATGCATTAAAAAAATTTATAATGTTACCACATTCTCTATGCAATATAATTGTAAAGTTAAAAAATAATAATTGCTTTGTGTCCAAAAAGTAAAGGGCACAGATGATCTTGCTATTGAACTGAACTTAATAATTAGGTTCAAATCCCTGTCCAGGCAGTTTGCATTTTTCATTTTTAATTGCAATCATAATATAACAAAGCTCAGACAAAAACCTCCTAAATTTGCAAAGTGACTCACAGCTCATTATGCAGATGCTTTACATAGAAAGATTGCATTCAAACACATTTAGACTGTTTATAGCTGTTACTATGAAATGTAAAACTGCTTAATAAGTTAAAGGGACAGTCTACTCCAGAATTGTTATTGTTTAAAAAGATTGTTAATCCCTTTATTACCCATTCCCCAGTTTTGCCTAACCAACACTGTTTTATTAATACTAGTCCAAAAGCCCGTGTACACGGGCCATTTTTTGCAGTTCAGCGGTCCCACCCCTTGCTCTCTCTCTACCCCCCTCTCTTTTGCTCTCTCTCTCCCCCCTCTCTTTTGCTCTCTCTCCCTCACTTTTGCTCTCTCTCTCCTCTCTTTTGCGCTTTCTCTTCCCCTCTCTTTTGCTCTATCTCTATCCTCTCCTTTGCACTCTCTCTCTCTCCCCCTCTCTTTTGCTGTCTCTCCCCCCTTTTTTGTGCTGTCTCTCTCTCTCTCTCCCCTCTCTTTTGCTCTCTCTCTCACCCTCTCTTTTGCACTCTCTCTCCCCCTCTCTTTTGCTGTCTTTCCCCCTTCTTTTGCGCTCTCTCTTCCCCTCTCTTTTGTGCTCTCTCTCCTCCCTCTCTTTTTCTCTTTCTCTCCCCTTTCTTTTGCTCTCTCTTCCTCTCTCCTTTGCTTTCTCTCCCCTCTCCTTTGCTCTCTCTCACCCTCACTTTTCCTCTCTCTCTTCCCCTCTCTTTTGCACTCTCTCTCTCCCCCTCTCTTTTTCTCTTTCTCTCCCCCTCTTTTTTGCTCTCTCTCCCCCCTCTTTTGCTCTCTCTCCCCCTCTCTTTTGCTCTCTCTCCCCTCTCTTTTGCTCTCTCTCCCCTCTATTTTGCTCTCTCTCCCCCTCTTTTGCTCTCTCTCCCCCCTCTTTTGCTCTCTATCTCCTCTCTTTTGCTCTCTCTCCCCCCTCTTTTGCTCTATATCTCCTCTCTTTTGCTCTATCTCCTCTCCCCCTCTTTTGCTCTCTCTCCCCCCTCTTTTTTTCTCTCTCCCCCTCTTTTGCTCTCTCTCCCCTCTCTTTTGCACTTTCTCCCCTCTTTTTTTCCTCTCTCTCCCCCCTCTTTTGCTCTCTCTCCCCCTCTTTTGCTCTCTCTCCCCCCTCTTTTGCTCTCTCTCTCCCCTCTCTTTTGCTCTCTCCCCCCTCTCTTTGGCTCTCCCCCCTCTTTTTCTCTCTCTCCACCCTCTTTTGATTTCTCCCCACCATCTTTTGCTCTCCCCAGTCTTTTGCTCTCTTTCACCCCTCTTGTGCTCTCTCTTTTCCTCTTTTGCTCTCTCTCCCCCTCTTTTGCTCTCTCTCCCCTCTCTTTTGCACTCTCTCCCCTCTTATGCTCTCTCTCCCCCTCTTTTGCTCTCTGTTCATCCTCTTTTGCTCTATCTCCCCCCTCTTTTGCCCTCTCTCCCAACTCTTTTGTTCTCTCTCCCCTCTCTTTTGCTCTCTCTGCCCCCTCTTTTGCTCTCTTTCCCCCTCTCTCCCCCCACTTTTACCCTCTCTCCTCACTCTTTTGCCCTCTCTCCCCACTCTTTTGCTCTCTCTCCCCACTCTTTTGCTCTCTCTTCCCCCTCTTTTGCTCTCTCTCCCCCCTCTTTTGCTCTCTCTCCCCTTCTCTTTTGCTCTCTCCCACTCTCTTTTGACTCTCTCCCACTCTCTTTTGACTCTCTCCTCCTTCTTTTGCTTTCTCTCCACCCTCGTTTGCTATATCTGCCCACTCTTTTGCTTTCTCTCCAGCCTCTTTAGCATTCTGTCCCCTCTCTTTTGCTCTCTCTCCCCTCTCTTTTGCTTCCTCTCCCCCTCTTTTGCTCTCTTTCCCCTTTCTTTTTGCTCTCCCCCCTCTTTTGCTCTCTCTCCACCTCTCTTTTGTTCTCTCTCCCCATCTTTTGCTCTCTCACCCCCATCTTTTGCTCTCTCTCTCCCCTATTTTGCTCTCTCTCCCCTCTATCTCTCTCCCTCTTTTGCTCTATTTCCTCTCCCTTCTCTTTTACTCTCTCTCCACCCTCTATTGCTCTCTCTCCTCCCTCAATTGCTCTCTCTCCCCCTCTTTTGCTCTTACTCCTCTTTTTTTGCTCTATCCCCCCTTTTTCTCTCCTCTTCTCTCCCCCCTCTTTTCCTCTCTCTCCATCTTTTGCTCTCTGTCCCCTCTTTTTCTCTCTCTCCCCCTCTTTTGCTCTCTGTCCCCTCTCTTTTGCTCTCTCTCCTCTCTCTTTTGCTCTCTCTCTCCCCTCTTTTGCTCTCTCTCCCCCCTCTTTTGCTCTCTCTCCCCCTCTCTTTTGCTCTCTCCCCCCTCTTTTTTGCTCTCTCTCCCCCCCCTCTATTTTGCTCTCTCTTTCCTCTCTTTTGCCCTCTCCCCTTTCTTTTGCTCTCTCCCCCCATCTTTTGCTCTATCTCCCCCCTCTTTTTCTTTCTTTCCACCCTCTAATGCTCTCTCTCCCCCCTCTTTTGCTCTCTCTCACCCTCTTTTGCTCTCTCTCACCCTTTTTTGCTCTCTCTCCCCCTCTTTTGCTCGCTATCCCCCCTCTTTTGCTCTCTCTCTCCCCTCTTTTGCTCTCTCTTACTTCCCTATTTTGCTCTCTTTCCCACTCTTTTTCCCCTCTTTCCTCTCTCTCTTTTCCTCTCTCTCCTCCCTCTCTTTTCCTTTCTCTCCCCCTCTCTTTTCCTCTCTTGTCCTCCCTCTTTTTTCCTCTCTCTCCTCACTCTTTTGCACTATCTCTCGGCCACACCCCTCTCTTTTGCTCTCTTTCCCCTTTCTTTTTGCTCTCCCCCCTCTTTTGCTCTTTCTCCACCTCTCTTTTGCTCTCTCTCCACCCTCTTTTGCTCTCTCTCTCTCCTCTTTTTTGCTCTTTCTCCCCCCTCTCTCCCCCTCTTTTGCTCTGTCTCCTCTTTCTCCTCTTTTGCTCTCTCTCCCCCCTCTTTTGCTCTCTCTCCTCCTCTTTTGCTCTCTCCCCCCTTTTTCTCTCCTCCTCTCTCCCCCTCTTTTGCTCTCTCTACCACTCCTTTGCTCTCTCTCCCCTCTCTTTTTCTCTCTCTTTTTCTCTCCCCCCCCTCTTTTGCTCTCTTTCCCCTCTCTTTTGCTCTCTCCTCTCTCTTTTGCTCTCTCTCCCCCTCTTTTGCTCTCTCTCCCCCCTTGTTTGCTCTCTCCCTCCTCTCTTTTGCTCTATCTCCCCCCCCCTTTTGCTCTCTCTCCTCTCTTTTGCCCTCTCCCCTTTCTTTTACTCTATCTCCCCCATCTTTTTCTTTCTTTCCACCCTCTATTGCTCTCTCTCCCCGCTCTTTTGCTCTTTCCTCCCTCTCTTTTCCTCTCTCTCCTCCCTCTCTTTTCCTTTCTCTCCCCCTCTCTTTTCCTCTCTCTCTTCCTTCTCTTTTCCTCTCACTCCTCCCTCTTTTGTGCTATCTCTCGACCACGCCCACTCCAATCTGACCATGCCCCCACTTTGGCTCCCATTGGTCATGTCCCATTATGCATGCGCTGGACCATGCCCCCTCATCATGCCCAGCCATTTTTTCCACACAATTTTTTGTTTTTATTTTTTGTTTTTCATTTTTCTAATACTTTTTTATCATTTTTTCACTTTATATTTCATTTTTATTATCATTTTTATTTTCAATTTTTGAGATTATACATGTATAAGTTTTTTTTACCCTAGCATTTCAACCCACAAACATTAGTTATTGCATTTATTAGTTAAGTTTTTAAATAATTTTAATAGAAAAACACCGGTGTTTATTTCTTATTTATTTCTTATATATTTCCTATATATTGTAGGCTTCCATTTGTGTTTCTTTAATTTTTATAATGAACTCAATTCTTTTCAACCTTACCATTCTTTTGATTGTTCTTATGAATTCATTTATGTTACTATGAACACTACGTCACTCTAAGATTATTAGCTTTGTCACGCCCCTAACCCCCAATTGTTGTATTAAATCTGTATTCATCGGTGGAGAATGGCCGCACACCTTTAGAGCTCCTGCTTAACCGTCCTCTATGTGGCAATTTACGAAGCCTTTCTATGTCCTAAATTAAGATTTTTTCAGTCTATGTGAAATTAGCTAAACCCCCGTTTATAAACTTTGCTACCCGCAAGCTGTACAAAGGATTACAGTAGAACCTGCACATAATGAAACGCACCTGGGGGCAAGCAGGATTTACACCTGTGTAAGGTAACCGGCAATCCTCCATGGTTCCAACACTGCAGGAGGAGGAGGGAAGCAGAAAGTGCTTTACACAGTGGAAGGAGAAGAGGTGAAGCCTATGCTGCCGGGAGCGTCCTTAGCTGTATGCGGGAGTAATTACTCGAACAGAGACTTTACCGGTAACTCTAATACAGTTTTTACCCCAGTGAAAGGCAAGACTTGAAGGCATACCGCTCCTGAAGCAGTCCGGTGAAACGCCGCAGGAGGAGGAGGGGATCAGGTCTAGCGGTACGCTATAGTTGGAGGAGGAGAATCCCCGTTCATAATCTTTGTTACCTGTACGCTGTTTTAAGGCAGAAGCTGCACACAAAGAAACGCACCTGTGGATGGGCAGAATTTCCTCCTCTGTGGGGTGGCCGGCTTTCCTCCACGGAATTAAGACTGCAGGAGAAGGAGGGGAGCAGAGAGCGTCTCGCCCAGAGGAAGGAGAGAGAAGTTCAGTTCATGCTGTCTGAAGCTGCCGGGTAGAGCAGGGGAGAAGTCGGAAGAACAGAGACGTTACTATCGCCTATGACACAGCTTTTGCCCTAGCACCTGGGGAGCTTGGGAAAGCTAGACCCGGAGGCACACCGTATGTATAGCAGCACGGGGATACAATAGCATATAGCCCCTCAAGTAAGCCTTTGCTCCGTGCTACTCATGAAGGAGAGTAGGTAGCAGGAGGAGTACTGGTATTATACAAAGAGGAGAAGCGGACATTGAGACCCTCAGTACAGACAGTGGTATCCCAGCCAAAAGGATAACTTATGGGGTAAAATCCCGTTATATCTTAACTGGCTCATAGGCCCTCTCACTGCTCCTTTTTGGATTACAAATAATCAGAGTGGCATTAAGGCAGATAAAAGCCTACGGGGGTTACCAAAGCCGCAGAGGAGGTACAGTCTTTTTCTACCCGGTTCTGGAGGAGAGAGGACAGGGAGAAAAGGAGAAAAGGAAGAGGGTAAGGAAGTAAAGAGAAGAAAGGTAAAGTTTTTTTTTTCCTTCCCTGTTCCCCTTCCTCCTGGGACAATTTAAAAACTTGGCTGCCTCAACCATTGTAAATCTGAGATATTACAGGCAGCAGATGGGCCTATAGAAGGGAATATATAAGATCGTTTAAAAAGCCCTTTTATTAAATTCAGCAGTACTTATATATGGGCTAACACAATAGAGCCAGTACCCCTCCAGCTTGTTAAATTCTAGCACAGAGTGACATAACCTAAATTGCTTACAGCATCTTAAGCCTTAGGTAAAAGTGTCCCATATATTCTCAGATTCCCAGGAGACAGACAGTAATCAGGGCCCAGAATGGCCTCAAAGAGAGCAGCCAAACAGGACAAAAATGGGAAATCTAATTCAGCTCATGTTTCAAAGGTAGATTCCTTTTTTAAAGCCACTGAATCTTCCTCACTGAATCAATCTGTAGAACGGGTCTCACCTAATACTTCTATAAGGTCTCCTGAACCAAATATACCCCCTCTAACGAAAGCTGACCTGCAAGGTCTACCCACAAAAGCTGATATTCAAACCCTGCTGGAGGAAATCAGTCAGGTGAAATTATGCATTAAAAACGAATTCAGTGCAATGAAAAAAGACATAGGGGAGATAGGGAGCAGAGTAGCCCAATTGGAGGAAGACAAAGAAGTATGGGTTAACCATATAGATACTCTGTCTCTTCAGATTCATCAGCAAGGTGAAGTTATAACGTCCCTACAAAATCAGCTAGAGGACATGGAGAATAGGCAGAGGAGGTCTAACCTAAGGATTAGGGGAATATCAGAAGACATACCCCCAGTAAACCTTGAAAAATTTCTTCTAAAATTCTTCACTACCCTAACAGGGGATGAAAATTATTCAGCTAAGACTCTGGAAAGGTGCCACAGAGCTTTAAAGCCCAGATATAATAAAGGTGAGCCTCCCAGAGACGTAATAATTAAATTTGCACATTTTAAAGACAAAGAGGCCATTTTACAGGCGGCAAGACAACATCAAAATATTACGTTTGAAGGTCATCACATTCAAATTTTTACTGATATCAGTCCAAAGACTCTACAAAAAAGAAAAGAGCTTAGATTTCTCACTTTGCACCTTAATGAGCTAAAAATTCCCTATAGATGGGGATTCCCCTTTGGTCTAAGAGCCACAGTGGATGGAAAGTCTGCGTCCCTAAACTCGCCGCAAGATCTCAAAACTTTCTGTGACACCTTGGGAATCAGTATTCCTGTATCGGATAGACTCAATAATCAGGAAAGAGGGGAGAATATCCATCCATCCAATTTAAGTGTAACACAGAGACTAAGGGGCCCACAATGGATAAAAGTCCCAGTTAGGAGAAAGCAGCTGGAAAAGTCTAATACTCAGGAAGAGTTAATTCCTAATAACTGTGTTGGGACATCTCCAAACTCCAATATGTGATGATACATAGATATAAGTTTGCTGCCAATTGTTTTGAATAACCATAATATGTGCCCCCCCCCCTAAACTCAAATTTGGATTTTTTTTTTTTTTATTTTTTTTTTTTTATTATTTTATTTTTCTTTCCTTAGGTTTCATGTGAATTGAAGGTATAAATATGCTATATAAAGCACACAATTTAGTGTCTAAGAGTGTCCCTCCACCCTCTTCTCCTTTTGAGGGGGGAGGTAGTAGGGGCACTAGGGTACTTGCACAGGGAAAGAGAAAGAAAGAAAGAAAGGAAAGGAGGGGGAGGGGGGAGGGAGGAGGAGGAGGGAAGGAAAAGAAAAAGAAAAGATGTTTTTTTTTTGGTGTGTGGAAATTTTTTCATTTTTTGTATGTATTTTGCACATTAATTTTATTTTTATTTTTTTTATATATATTTATGTTTATAAACAGATATAATAGTGTAATGTTAGTAGATCACAATTTTATTATTAGGGTGTTATGTCAGGTGTAGGGATAAATGTGTCGAACAATGTATTTTTTTATATGTTTTTAGTATGTCCCCCCCCCCCTTTTTTTGCCTCCTGGAGGCGGGGAGGGGGAGGGGTACTAGAGCACTAACCCAAAACTTTGTATTATAGAAACTACTTGCACAGAATATGGATTTTGTATATTATTCCCTAACGGGCATTTTTTTGCCAGAAGTAGTTATACTAGGGATATGTTTAAAATGGTTACACATGGGTAGCACAATAATGTTATGATTTTTTTTTTTTTTTTTTTTTTTTCTCCCTCTTTCACTTAGGTCTCACTTTGATTGTATTCAAATGTTTTTAGAACTAACATAGTATAGTGGTTAGGTGGAGTTAGTGGTATAACTGGTTATTCAAGAGTATTACATTTACATGTATCAGTTATAATAAGAAATTTAGTAGGGAGTCGCTAAGCCGGGCCTCCGGTTCAGAAGGGCAGGGACCAGTAGGCTCTAATCATTAGGGGGTATCATAGGGACATAGAACACTTTTAATAAGGATATTTTTTGCATATTTGCCACAAGGGGAAAATTCATCTGTCGGTTTAATTTTCCCTAACATTTCGTTCTGGGTAGGTTATGAATGGATTGTGTGTGTTTTTTTTTTTTTTTTTTTTTCTCTTCTTTCCCCCTCCTATCGTCCTGCCCTTGCCTCCCCGGCACCCCTTTTTTTCATCTTTTCTTACATGCATTTTTTGGACTTGTGCATTTATTTAAAGAATGACGTTAGATAAAAGAAAGATTTGTCTATTATCTCAAAACGCTAAGGGGCTTAATAGTCCGCAGAAACGTAATAAAGCCCTTCACAGCTTTCTTAAAGAAAAGGGAGACATCATTTTTGTACAAGAATCCCATTTTAATAGAAATAAAGTACCCAATTTTTCTAATAATCATTACCCTACCATATATCAGAGTTCCAACAATTTAAAGAAAAATGGAGTTTGCATATTATTTCATAGAGACTCCCCATTTCAACTTACCCAGATGGATAAGGATGAAGAAGGGAGATTTATTTGTTTGGTGGGATTACTGTACAACAGACCAGTCACATTAGTAAACATTTACGCCCCAAATAGAGGGCAGAAACTATTCTTTAAGAAAATACATAATCGGATACTAGATGTACAAAAAGGTACCTTAATTATGGGGGGCGATTTTAACATACCTATGGAGCCCAGGGAGGATTGCTCTAAATTTAAAAGTAATATTTCTAAACATATCATTAACTCAGTTAAGTCAAATCTTCTTTCTCTGTCATTAATAGATGTATGGAGGACACTGCATCCATCTATTAGGGACTACACTTATTACTCCCCACCCCAAAAATCTTATACACGCATTGACTATTTTTGGATTGACCAAAACAGTTATATATTAGTCCAAGAAGCCAAAATACATAATATCACCTGGTCAGACCATTCTCTTCTATCTATGCAGCTATGTTGGCCCCAAAAACCAATAGTTCCTTACCAATGGCGCTTAGATGATAATCTTTTAAAAGACCTTCAAATAAGACAGTCCATTTTAAAATCCATAGAATCCTATTTCGAAAATAATATCATAGAAGATACTTCTCCTAGTACTTGGTGGGTCGCTCATAAAGCGGTAATAAGGGGTGAATTCATAAAATACAAATCTAGATTAAATAGACAAAACAGGGAACAATACGCACACCTATTAGAGTCACTCTCTAGGGCAGAAGATAAACAAAAGAGGGACCCATATAATAAACAATTAGCAGATTCCCTTAAAAAAGAAAGAGAAAATTTGAATGGCTTCTTGGAAAAGGGAGTGCAACGTAGAGCGTTACAGCTTAAAAAGGTATTCTTCAATGGTGGCAATAAAGCCGGCAGACTATTAGCACGAGCGTTAAAAAAAAGAACATTACAAACATATGTATCTAAAATAACAGACGGGACGGGGACCCTTAAGTCAGGGAGCCAGGACATCGCTAATGTATTTCAGAGTTACTATCAACAACTATACAATTTGGATACACAAAATGAAGATAAAAAATTTCTATCAGATAAAGCTAAATATATCGATGATACAAAGATTCCTACTATAACGGACTCTCAAAAAAAAAATGTTGGATGAACCCTTCTCCCTACAAGAGATCATACAGACCATTAAAAAATTTGCTTTAGGGAAAAGTCCTGGAATAGATGGATTTACCTCTATTTATTATAAAACATTCAGTGAGACTTTGGCCCCAAAACTTCTACTATATTTTAACTCAACAAGTGCAGAACCTCTCTTAGCAAAAGAAATGCTTGAAGCAAAGATTATTGTCTTACATAAACCAGGTAAAGATCCCAAAATACCAGCAAGCTACAGACCTATTTCATTATTGAATAACGATGTTAAAATTTACGCCAAACTCATAGCGAATAGAATTAATAAAATATTACCGGAAATTATAAATATAGATCAAGTAGGTTTTGTACCGTGCAGAGAAGCAAGAGACAATACCATCAAGGCTCTATATTTAATAAAGTATGTTAAAATATATAAGATCCCGGCGGTCATGCTTTCATTGGACGCAGAAAAGGCTTTTGACCGGCTGGACTGGTCTTTTTTTTACGATTAACACTTAGTAAATTTGGTTTTGGGGAAAAAATTATACAACGTATTTTCCATCTCTATGCATTACCATCGGCTAAAGTAAAAATCAATGGAGTACTTTCTTTTTTTTTTTACATATATTTATTTTATTTAATTTTTAACAGAAAAAAGAAAGAAAAAAGTATCAACAGAGCACATTCGCTCGCATTTGTGTACCACGCAGGGTAAATCAAGATACATACATAATGCCGTGATCGGTTAATCAATACATAGTACATTTAGCCTTTAGCATATTTATCTAAGCGAGAAGAAGAAAGAGAAAAAAAAAAAAAAAAATATAGATTATTAAATTTGTCTCCTCTCCCCCGCTACAGGCTCTCAGAACCATGCCACTGGGAACACTTCTCTCAAAATTAAACCTTCAAAGTATTCTGTTTTATGTAGTTCTTTAGTAAGAATATACTGTATATTAAGCGGATATGTTTGAATAATTGTGGTCCATTTATTAAAGAATCTTTGAATTTGTTTGTTATGCATTGTAGAAATATTATATTGTTCAAAAATTATCTGTTGTTTTACCGCTTCCAAAAATCTAGTGAAGGGGGGGGCTTTTCTGTGTTTCCAATTTTTTAGTAGGAGGTTGCGGACAATTAGTATAATTGTATTAATCAGATCAGTATTGTGGCCTCCCGAGTCTAAGAAAACCATCATTTTTGGACTAGCAATAACATACTCTGGGTCCAACTTGTTTAACCAAAAATTAACTTTCTGCCAGAATTGCCACACTTTCGGGCAATGCCAAAAACAATGTAACAGATCTGCCCAAGGTAAAGAGCATTTATGGCAGAGGCCCATGCTGTCCTGCGACCACTGTGCTAATCTTTTCGGTGAAATGTATGTATTATTAAGTAATTTTAGATGGGATTCATGCCAGGAGGAGCGAAGGGGCGCTTTCATCAACCATTTAATACTTTTTTTAATTAAATCATAATTAACTCCTTCAAAATACCTCGACCAATGCGAGATATGTTGGTCAGAGTATAATTGACCCTGCTTAGCCAACAGGATATTATATAAAAGAGAAATAGAATGTTTACCTTGCTTATATAACTTTATATACCCTCCAATTTCCGCGAAACATTCCGACCAATTTCCAAGCTGTAATTTCTTAATCAGAAAATTTCGTAGCTGTAAATAGGCGAAAAAGTGTTTATTGGGAAGATTAAATTCATTAGCAATACTTTCAAAGGTTCTTATATTGGCTTGCTCGTCTAAGAGCTGTGTTATCTTAGAGAGCCCTTTATTATCCCATTCTCTAAATAACTTATACGAACACCCAGGTAGAAACTCAGGATTTCCTCTGATCAACAGAAAAGATGATATGTGGGAATTAATCTTAAGCCGAGAGCATAAAAGTTGCCAAGCTTTAACTACATTATAGATACTGATATACAACTTTATACTTTTTGGTAATTGGATACTGACACAATGAAGAATTGTTTTACAAGAAAACGGATGTATAATAGTCTCTTCTAGCCTTAAATTCGTCAATATCTTGCCATCATACAGCCAATCTATCCCATAACGTGCCAAGATAGCTAAGTTATATGCCTTAATGTCTGGGAAAGCTAGGCCACCTTGTTCCTTCTGTTGAGATAGTTTTTTAATTGAAATCATCTGTCTAGACTTATTCCAAAGGAACTTGGCACAGGCCTGGTTAAATATTTTAATATCTTTAGCTTTAATAAATAGAGGGAGATTATTCATTACAAATAATATCTGTGGAAACAAAATATTTTTTATCATTATGATTTTAGCTGATAAGGAAATTGGAAGTAGTGCCCAGCGTTGTAATTTGGCTTTCATATTAGAAAAAAAAGGAGTAAAATTAAGTTTGTACCAACTATTTGGATCTCTGTGTAGAATAATCCCAAGGTATCTGAGCGTCTCGACCTCCTTTAGGTCATATTGAATCCTGCTATCCTTCTTTTTATATATCCATAATATCTCGGATTTAGTTGTGTTTACCTTATAGCCTGAGATTTTACTGAATAGTTCTAATGCACCAAACGCTATAGGGATATTTTTATATGTATGTTTAAAGTATAGTAATAGGTCATCTGCATAGAGCGACAGCACTAGTTTCTGTTCGCCTATATTTATCCCCTCGAGTTCTTCACGTAAATAGATTGCTAGGGGTTCAATGGCCAGATTAAATAAAAGAGGGGACAGTGGACAGCCCTGACGTGTACCTTTCTCCATTTTAAAAAAAGGCGTTTGGGTATTATTAATCGCTATTGAGGAGATTGGATAATTGTATATAGTTTTGATAAATTCTATCAATTTTCCTGTAAAGCCGAATTTTGACAGGGCCACATATAAATGATCCCATATTATGGAGTCAAATGCCTTCTCCGCGTCAATCATAACCATAGCAATATCGTCTTGATATGTTATTTTCTCCTTATTGATTTTATTCCAAAAATATTCTATTAGCGTATATGTTTTTCTAATGTTTTTAGTAAGAGATCTGTTACACATGAAACCCGCTTGGTCTTGGTGAATAATTTCTTGAAGTACTACCTTGAGACGATTCGCTATTATAGATGTTAACAATTTATAATCTATGTTCAACAAGGAGATAGGTCTGTATGACCCTAAATCTGTTGAATTTTTGTCTTTTTTTGGTATAAGTGTTATGACTGACGCGGAGAAGAACCTCGACATTGATTTTCCCTCCATAAAGTATTCATTGAATAGACAGGTTAAATTAAGCACAATTTCTGATTTTAGGAGCCTGTACAACTCAGCTGGTATTTGATCTGGTCCAGGTGCTTTACCTAATTTCGTTGCCTCTATCGCTTTTATGACCTCATCTGGGGAGATAGGCAAATTCAATCCCTTCGCTTGATCTGTAGTAATCTGTGGACAAGTGATAGTGTTCCAGAATATCTTACTGGCTTTTTTATCTATAGCTTTCGAGGTATATATGTTCTTATAATATTCATAGAAAGCTTTACTAATATCTTCAGTTTGTGTATAATTATGACCCTCTACTATCACATTCTCAATTATATTCTTCCGATTCCTGCCTTTCTCTAACTTTGACAGATATTTTACTGATTTACCGTATCTACCACCATAAACAGAATTTGCTCTGGCTTCTTGCTTTATCATTTTAGCCAGGAGAAACGAATCTCTTTCTTGCTTGGCCTTTCTATACTCTAACCAATATTTCCTTAGAGTGTTGTTTGTATAGTTATGGAGAGCCCTAGCAACAGTTTTTGTTAAATGAATCTCGCGAGCTATGACCTTTTTTTTTAAAGTGATCATATATAATTTAATCTCTCCCTTTAAATATGCTTTGGCTGCTTCCCAAAATATTTCATAATTATTAGCATACTCTTGGTTATTAACACAGTATTCGCGCCATTTACTTTTTATCCATATTTGAAAGGGTCCATCATTAATCATATGCTTTGGAAAAAAAAAATTATTTCCCCCCCGTATATATTGCTCACGTACCCCTACCTCCAGTGATATTGTAGCATGATCTGATATTATAATTTCACCAATGTCTGTACCTATCTCTTCCTGCAATAAAGCATTTGAGACTAGAAAAAAATCAATACGCGAGAGAGATTTATGTGCTTGGGATTCACAAGTGAAACTTTTTCCCCCGGGGTGCTGCACCCGCCATATATCATGTAAGCTTAATTCTTCACATAATTGGAAAAATATTTGAGAATTTTGCGTAGACCTTCTATTTTGTCTATGGGACAACCTATCTAATGCTGGTATAGGGGTTAAATTAAAGTCTCCAGCGAGAATTATATTTGGGTCTTCTTTCAACATTAATCTTGCTATCATGTCACTCCAAAATGGTTGGTCTTTGACATTGGGCCCATATAGATTGCACACTACATATTTTATTTTTTTAATGTCCACAGTTAGAATTATCCATCTGTCATTAGAATCTATTTGACTCTCTCGTATATTATATTCCAAATCTTTGTTAAATAGGAATGCGACCCCCCGTTTCCTCCTAGAACAGTCTGATGCTATTACGTGTCCTACCCAGTTACATTTGAGTTTCTGAGCTTCAGTGTTTTTCAAGTGTGTTTCCTGCAATAGGACAATATCAGGTTTAAGTTTAGCTAAGTGTCTGATTATCAACTTTCTTTTTCTTGGTGTTGTTATCCCTCCTACATTCCATGAAATAAATTTGATCTTCCTCATCTTATTGTTAGCCTTTTAATTTTTGCCCTTTTCCCTCTACCATTACCTTCTGATAGCTGCAGCGTGGGAGAGAACACAAAGCGCAATACAAGAGAGAGGAGAGAAAAAAAAAAAAAAAAAAAAAAAAAAAGAAGAAACCACACACCTCCACATTATTTAAAAAACAACATAAGTCCCCTATAACTAAAATTATAATCAATTAGGATCTCTTTTTCAACCCTTTGTTTACCTTATCTGTCTAGTTTTACAAAAGTCTCTCACTTCTTCTGTATTAACCAGAGTGACATTGCCCTCCGCTTCCTCCACTATTATCTTTGCAGGATATGTTAGTCTAGCCTTCAGGCCGGCATTGATTAACCTAGTACAATAGGGGGCTAGCTCTTTTCTTTTCATTGACGTATCACTGGAGAAATCTTGGAAGAGCAATAATTTGTTTTGATTAATTTCTAACTTTCCTATTTTCCTATATGCCCTCAAAATGCTGTTCTTATCCTGATAATTTAGATATTTTACAAGGACCGGCCTGTTGTAGTTCTTCTCTCTTAGGTTGTCTCTAGGCATCCCCAACCGGTGAGCCCTTTCAACTAAAATTGGCGTGTCACTGGATATAATACCCAATGCCTTGGGTAGGGTAATGCTGGCAAAGGTTATTAAGTCTGGGAATTCGCCCTTATCTGATAAACCTATAATTTTCAAATTATTACGTCTTGATCGATCTTCTAGCTCATAGATTTTATCTTGTAGTCTACTTAGTGTCCTGCTATTGTCTGTTATGATTTTTTCCTGCTTATAGATTATATCCTCATTACTAGATACTCTGTCTTCAACTTCTATGAGACGGCTGTTAATTTGTTTAAGTTCTGTCATTATGTTAGCTGTTTGACTTTTAAGCAATTCAAATTGGGGCAAGAAAATTTCGGACATTTGAGATACTAAGAGCTGGATATCGTCCTTTTGCATTATGTGATCAGAAGTGCTTTCTATATGTGTATCTGAAACCCTTGTTTTCTTATCTTTTTGCCTGGGAGGCATGGCCAGGGAGTGACTTTTATTGTGCGTAATAAATTTATCCATGTACAGTATAGTAACTGTACTTCTGTGACTGTGCTTCCTTTAACTCTTTCTTTAGAGTAATATGACCTTAGCCTTTGTGTGTCTGTGCTTACAGTTTATTTGTGTGTTTGACTAAATAATAAATAAAATAACAAAAGTGAAAAAACAAGAACAAGAAACAATAAGAAACCTTGATTGTGAAACAACCCTATGTGCAGTGACAATCTTTTAAATTTAAATCTCCTGGCCACCCACCCCTCTCTCTGATTGAGACCAAAGTTTTTCTCGTAATAACTCCTTACATCCTATTTTAAATTAACATATCAAAAAGGACATATCAGTTTGATAATTAGGCTAGAAGATATACAAGAGATTAGAATGAAAGCGACCTATTTTACTTGATTCACCTTAGGCCCTCAACTCTCTTGTATATAACTTTTTTGCTTTGTTCCCAGTACCTCCGGCTATCTTATTTTAACCAAACACATCTCCTAGACAACAAACATTATATTGTAAACCGTCTAAAACTCTCAAAACCATTACATTTTTTCTCTCAAAATTGTGGTTTTATATTTATAACTTTCCGGTGAAGACTGTTTTTCTCTCCTATCTTCCTCTTCCTCTGCCTTTCCACCCTGTATCCAATACCACACTGAGAAAGTCCCAAAAAAATAGCAACAGACCTAAGTTATAGCTCCGGCAGTTCAGAGAGAGAAAAAAAAGGAATATAAGCCTGTTGTGTCCGAAAAGATGAAGGGGAAAAACAAAGCAGGGCAGAGTAGAAACATGTAAGTCAAAACAGTTCTTTTCTTATATATACTTGCGTATGCTTAGGTATGCTTAGGTATGTCCACCAGATCTGTACATTAATTTCGAGAGTATCCGATTCCTTTTTTATGTGAAGAGAAAAAAAACCTTACTGGCCCAGGCTTTGCTGTACCTCACCGTACTGCTGGGTTATCTTCAGGTTATCTTCAGGCAGCAATCACTATATCTCCTGTGATAGCAGGGAGGTCTAAGTGTGTAGTGATCCAGCGCCCTTTCGTTCGTGACCAAGTTAAACCTCCGCTTCACACGACATTCCCATCCGCCTAAGCGGTGCTCTGTGCTTAATAGTGCTCCAGCGATTGAGGTCTGTTCTTAGCATCACCTCACAGATCCCTTTGGCAATATCTGTCCCTCGCGGTTGGTCTGCAGCTCTTTATCAGCTCTTTACCAGCAATGTCTCTTGGGGCACCAAGTCCACTCTCGCGCCCTCACACCAGCCTCTGGATCATAGGTCCGACCTGGGTTAAGTCCAATGCGGTACTCGACTTAGGGGGCTGACTCATGCAGCTGAGTCGCGCTGCTTGCTCCGGCGTTCCGCCACCCGCACCACCGATATGATGCACTTGCCCTAGGGAGTATTGATTCACTCCAACAACGGGCTTGTGGAAGGGAAGATTTTCCTAACTCGAGCTCTTAGCGTCCAAACTCCACCATTACGACGCTAGCTCCTCCCAATTACGACGCTAGCTCCTCCCAACGGAACCGGAACCTCTGGAGTACTTTCAGAGTCCTTTAAGATTACAAATGGAACGAGAAAGGGCTGTCCCCTGTCCCCGTTATTATTTGTCCTCTCCATGGAGATTTTAGCTGCAAAAATCCGCTCAGATGTAAATATTACTGGCATAAAAATAGGGGACCAAGAATTTAAGATATCTTTATACGCGGATGACGTGCTACTCACAATATCAGATCCAGTCAGGTCCATTAAAAAATTGGACCAGATACTGCAGGAATTTGGAAGCTATTCAAATTTTCTTATTAATAAGAATAAATCAGAAGCACTTAAACTTGTAACTTCATTAAGAGATTACCGTGAATGTAAGGCGGGTAGTGCATACGCTTGGAAAGAATCCTCTTTAAAATATCTAGGGGTTCAATTATCAGTGGATGACACACGCCTTTTTTCGGAAAACTACTCTATGTTAGCTACTAAAATCCAATCAGATCTTAGTTCATGGAGATCCAAAACGATATCATGGCTAGGTCGCATACATACTGTTAAAATGAACATCCTCCTACGTATTTTATATTTGTTTCAGACTATCCCCATTAATATCCCTTATACTTATTGTCTTAATCTTCAGAAAATTATAAATTCTTTTATTTGGAACCAAACTAAACCAAGAATTAAAGCTTCTATACTTTATAAGTCAAGATCAGAGGGAGGGCTAGGAGTACCAAATATTAGAAATTACCACAGAGCAATTACTTTACAAAGGATTCTAGATTGGCATATAAATTATGAGAATAAAGCGTGGGTACAGCTAGAAAATAATATTATAACATTTCAACCAATGAATAAATTAATATGGTCATCAATTAAAGGTAGACCCCTAAAAATTATGCAGTTCCCGATGATTAAGCATATTTTTTCAACTTGGGGGAAAATTATAACAGAGCACCCCTATATCTCAACTATTCCTTCACCCCTCCTCCCGATTACTAACAATGTGGAGTTTCAGGGCGGGCATATAGCTAGCCATTCTAGCCCACTGAATTTAAATCAATCTACACCAATATGTCAATTTTTAGATAATGGGAAGCTCAAACCCCAACAGGAGCTGTTGAACTTAGCCAATGGCACTTTTGGCAACTGGTTAAAGTATTTACAATTACAAAATTTTGTAGCACTGCATTCAGAGAAAGCAAAATTGGTCAGACAACTGACTAATTTTGAAAAAATCTGTTATAATGAAACTCCTATTAGGAGAACTGTTTCATTTAGTTACAAACTTCTTAACACCTCAACAGATTTTATAAAACTTAGTTATATGCAAAAATGGGAGTTAGAGACAGGACGACAAATAGAAGACTCAGACTGGCGGTCCATATGCATTAATGTTGCTAGATCTTCCTCTAATATCCAGGAATTAAATTATAAGATACTCACCAGATGGTATTTAACACCAGCCAGATTGGAGTGGGTAGCATGCAACACATATGGTGGGATTGCCCCAGGGTAAAAAATATGTGGGAATTAATTATAGGATATATTCAGCAGTTGAGTGGGAAGGAAGATTTAGAGCTGGACATATACACAGCCCTATTAAATAAACCCATTAAAGGTCTATGTAAAACAAGAGCCAAATTAATAATGTATGTACTAAATGGATTTAAATCTTTACTGGCTAGAAATTGGAAAAAACCAAATGTTCCGGATGAGGAAATGCTAATCACAAGAATTAATGAGGTTTTGTCGCTGGAAGAATATACATATTTGAGATCGAATAGAGAAGAGGTCTTTCAGTCGATACGTTCCCATTGGGAGGAATTTAAACATATAAATCAAATCTAATGCTGAGTGACAGCAGGGTGTAAGGGGGACGGGGCAGGAAGGGATAGGAGTTTTTATGTAATTTCCCCTTCTTTTTTTTTCCCCTCTTTTCTTTTCTTTCCTCCTTTCTCTTTTCTCTTTTTTCTTTATCCTCCTGTTTTCTTTCTTTCTTCTTTCCTTTTTTTTTATTTTTTCTTTATATTGTCAATATTGGGTGACTGAGTATTGGATGCTTGTAGTAAGTGTTATCTTGTTAAGAATTCTGTGTAATAAGATCCTTATAGAGATGATAGGTTCTTAAAAAGGGTTCACATACTGGTGTAACTCCAGTCTCCTTAAGCTTCTCTATAGATTTTTTTTTTTGTATTAATATTAAGTGATTGTTTTTGTTTTTTTGGTCATTTGTGTCTCTTTTTCTTTTGTATTGTGTCCGAATAAAAAAATAAAAAAAAAAATAAAAAAAAAAAAAAAATAAATCTGTATTCATCATAAACGTACACTACATTTCAGTGTTACTATGAACACAAAAAGTCATTTTGAGTATATAACCTAATTGTTGTTATTTCAACTTATATTTATCTTATACACAAACCATTATTATACACTTAAAATTGTTTTTGTCACTTGGGACAGATAGCCTTAAGGTGCCACCTCCACCCTTGTTTCTTTGTTTGACCATATATTGTTGCATTTATTGTGAAAAATGCAACTAGTGAGGTAGGATATTCTGTCTTTTAACAATCACTTACACCATCTTTTCTTTATCATTGAAGAAATTATACTTTTCTACAATGTAAAGTATTGAGTGTACAGCCTGTATAACAGTGTAAATTTGCTGTCCCCTCAAAATAACTCAACACACAGCCATTAATGTCTAAACCGTTGGCAACAAAAGTGAGTACACCCCTAAGTAAAAATGTCCAAATTGGGTCCAAAGTGTGAATATTTTGTGTGGCCACCATTATTTTCCAGCACTGCCTTAACCCTCTTGGGCATGGAGTTCACCAGAGCTTCAAAGGTTACTACTGGAGTCCTCTTCCACTCCTCTATGATGACATCACTGAGCTGGTGGATGTTAAAGACCTTGCGCTCCCCCACCTTCCGTTTGAGGATGCCTCACAGATGCTCAATAGTGTTTAGGTCTGGAGACATGATTGGCCAGTCCATCACCTTTACCCTCAGCTTCTTTAGCAAGGCAGTGGTCGTGTTGGAGGTGTGTTTAGGGTCGTTATCATGTTGGAATACTGCCCTGCGGCCCAGTCTCTGAAGGGAGGGGATCATGCTCTGCTTCAGTATGTCACAGTACATGTTGGCATTCATGGTTCCCTCATTGAACTGTAGCTCCCCAGTGCCGGCAGCACGCATGCAGGCCCAGACCATACCACTCCCACCACCATGCTTGACTGTAGGCAAGACACACTTGTCTGTACTCCTCATCTGGTTGCCGCCACACATGTTTGACACCATCTGAACTAAATAAGTTTATCTTGGTCTCATCAGACCACAGGACATGGTTGCAGTAATCCATGTCCTTAGTCTGCTTGTCTTCAGCAAACTGTTTGCGGGCTTTCTTGTGCATTATCTTTAAAAGAGGCTTCCTTCTGGGATGACAGCCATGCAGACCAATTTAATGCAGTGTGTGGCGTATAGTCTGAGCACTGACATGCTGACCCCCACCCATTCAACCTATGCAGCAATGCTGGCAGCAATCATATGTCTATTTCCCAAAGACAACCTCTGGATATGACGCTGAGCACATGAACTCAACTTCTTTGGTCAACCATGGTGAGGCCTGTTCTGAGTGAAACCTGTCCTGTGAAACCGCAGTATGGTCTTGCCCACCGTGCTGCAGCTTAGTTTCAGAGTCATGGCAATCTTCTTATAGCCTAGGCCATCTTTATGTAGAGCAACAATTCTTTTTTTCAGATCCTCTGAGAGTTCTTTGCCATGAGGTGCCATGTTGAACGTCCAGTGACCAGTATGAGAGAGTGTGAGAGTGATAACACCAAATTTAACACACCTGCTCCCCATTCACACCTGAGACCTTGTAACACTAATGAGTCACATGACACTGGGGAGGGAAAATGGCTAATTGGGCCCAATTTGGGCATTTCTACTTAGGGGTGTACTCACTTTTGTTGCCAACAGTCTAGACATTAATGCCTGTGAGTTATTTTGAGGGGACAGCAAATTTACACTGTTATACAGGCTGTACACTCACTACTTTACATTGTAGCAAAGTGTCATTTCTTCAGTGTTGTCCCATGAAAAGATATAATTACATATTTACAAAAATGTCAGGGGTGTACTCACTTTTGTTAGATACTGTATATGATACAGAATAACTAGCAGTTTCTAACTGTCAAAAACTGTCAAAATGCACTGAGAAATGAGGCAGTAGCATATGAACCTACCTATGTTTAGCTTTCAAGAAAGAATAATAATAAAAATAATAAAAGAGCAAAGCAAATTTGATGATAAAAGTAAATTTGAAAGTTTTTTTAAAATGGCACGCCCTAACTCAATCATTAAAGTTTAATTTTGACTAGACTGTCCCTTTAAGTCTCAAATTCTGATTAGGAAAGAATTGATTTCCCTAATTGTCATGTTGTCTTTTAACCCCTTCCCTTTTGAGACATTTTTACACCCTATGTTGGAGTTGTTTTATTTACATTTAACCTTTTTCAATGAGGTACCCACACTTTCTATCTATCTATCTATCTATCTATCTATCTATCTATCTATCTATCTATCTATCTATCTTGATAGATGATAGATAGATAGATAGATAGATAGATAGATAGATAGATAGATAGATAGATAGATAGATAGATAGATATGCACACACACATGAGCATGTGCACACATACACACAGAAACCAGTTCAATAGCTTGTTAGCTTGGTCTATGGCAATTTACCATCTGGGTGCAGCTTCTTTTTAGCTCAGTAGTGCCAGTCTAGTGCCAAAATATCAGGCTAATCATCTCTAAACAAGGAACACGGCAACCCAGACGATCGTTTCGGCCTTCATTTTTGGGCTTGTCAGTGAGGTGAAGCAATTTTCCTCTAAGCAAACTGAACAAGGAGTCCACATCTGGTTGCCCCTTTTTTCTACAGAGAAAAGCGCACTCTCAGGAACAAACAACCAGCTTAACAACTTGTTAACTTGTTCTATGGGAATTCAACACCTGGGAACTTCTTCTTTTTAGCCCATTAATACTTCTCACAGAGTAGAACTTTCCTGTACTATATCAGTCATATCCCATTTATTAAAGGGATAGGAAAGTCAAAATTAAACTTGCATGATTCAGATAGAGCATGTTATTTTAAGACACTTCCCTTGTTTAAAATGAATACACACATATCCTACACTAGTGGGAGCTAGTTTCTAATTGGTGTCTGCACACATTTGTCTCTTGTGATTGGCTAACTAGATGTGTTCGGCTAGCTGTCAGTAGTACAATGCTGTGCAAGACCTCGCTGAATGCGTAGAACAATACGCTCTCCGTATTCAGCATTGCACCAGCAGCTCACAAGAGCTGCTGGTGTAAAGCCGCCCCCTGCTGACTCGCGGCCAATCGGCCGCCAGCAGGGAGGTGTCAATCAACCCAATTGTATTCGATCGGGTTGAATTGCGGCGATTCCTGTCCGCCTCATCAAAGCAGGCGGACAGGGTTATGGAGCAGTGGTCTTTACACTGCTGCTTCATAACACGTGCCCGCAAGCTCCGTTGATAGATAAGCCCCAATGTCTGTTTTGCCCCTATATATAGTTACAGCATGCTAAAAAAAAATCACATTAATCTAAAAAGCAAAAACAGATTTTTTTATTACTTTTGACAATTTTATAAAAAGAAGAAACTGAAGTATAACATTGACATAAGTATTCAGACCCTTTGCTATGATATATGAAGTTTAGATCAGGTACATCCCATGGATCATCTTTGAGACGTTTTTACACTTTGATTGGAGTCCAGCTGTGGGAAATTTTATTGATTTCACATGATTCAGAAAGGCCTGATTTCACCTATCTATGTAAGGTCTCACATATCAGAGCAAAAGCCAAGCCATGAGGTCAAAGGAACTGCCTGTATAGCTCAGAGACAGGATTGTAATTAAGGCACAGATATGGAGAATGCTACAAAAATTCCGATGCATTGAAAGTCCAAAGAGCACCTTGGCCTCAACAATTATTAAATAGAAGTAGTTTGGAACAACCAGGACTCTTCCTAGAGCTGGCCACCCAGCCAAACTGAGCAATCTGGGGAGAGGGGCCTTGGTAAGAGAGGTGAGCAAGTACCTGATGGTCGCTGTGGTTGAGCTCCAGAGATCGTGTTTGGAGATGGGAGATACTGCAGAAAGAAAATGATCAATAGCTTGTCAGCTTGGTCACTGCAACACTCCACTGATATGAGATTTATGGCAATATGAAAGCCTCTCCTCAGTGCAAGAAACATAAAAGCCTGCATGGAATGTGCAAAAAAGCACCTAAAGGACTCTCAGACTTGGAGAAATGAAGATTGAACTGTTTGGCCTCAATTCTAAATGTCATGTCTAGAGTAAACCAGGCATTGCTTATCACCAACATAAAGTCATCCCAATGTTGAAGCATGGTGGTGATAGCATCAAGCCATAGGGTCGGGGTTGAGGGATAGCTGAATGCAGCAAAATACATACATATCCTTAATGAAAACCTGGTCCAGAGTACCCAGGACCTCAGACTGGGCTGAAGGTTTGCCTTCCAACAGCAATATGACCCTAAGCACACAGCCTACACAGCACAAAAGTGGCTTAGGGTCAACTCTGTGAATGTTCTTAAGTGGTCCAGAGCCCAGACTTTAACACAATTGAGCATCTCTGGAGAGACTTGAAAATGGCTGTCCACCGACGGTCCCCATCCAACCTGACAGAGTTTTAGATGATCTGCAGAGAAGAATGTCAAAAAAATCTCCACATGAGGCTGTAATCGCTGCCAAATAGGCTTTACTAAGTACTGAGTTAAGGGTCTGAAAAATTATGTCAATGTGATATTTTCATACCCCTGTCCAAACTCATTCAAAAACAACAAAACAATTAAACATAAAATTGTTGTACCAAAAGTCAGCCTATGTAAAATTTCACAAAATATCACATATTTTTGCATTCTCCCATTTATGTTTACTCTTAATTTTTTTATATTAGTTAAATAACCATTACATACAGTAGAATTGCATAATCGACAAATGCATGATAAAAAGGACAGTGCAATAGCCCTTACCCTCTGTATCGTGTGACATCCATTAGCCAATCACAGACTCATATACATATACACTGTGACGTTTTGCACATGCTCAGTAGGAGATGGTGCCTCAGAAAGTGTGCATATGCAGAATTTTATAATGAAAGTAAAATGGAAAGTCTCTTATGCTCTGTCTGAATCATGAAAGTTTAGTTTTGACTTATTGGCCTCTAGTTATCAAGCTCCGTAAGGAGCTTGATGGCCTCTGTTTCTGGCGAGTCTTCAGACTCGCCAGAAACAGCAGTTATGAAGCAGCGGTTACAAAGACCGCTGCTCCATAACCTGTCCCCCTGCTCTGAGCAGGCGGACAGTCATCACTGGAAATCAACCCGATCGAGTACGATTGGGTTGATTGACACCCCCCTGCTGGCGGCCTATTGGCCGCGAGTCTACAGGGGGTGGCGTTGCACCAGCAGCTCTTGTGAGCTGCTGGTGCAATGCTGAATACGGCGAGTGTATTGCTCGCCGTATTCAGCGAGGTCTGGCGGACCTGATCCGCAGTGTCAGATCAGGTCCGCCAGACCTTAATAACTAGAGGCCAATGTGTCCCTTTAAGACAAACATGAATATATGAGCCCTAACATCAACAGCACAACAAAATGAGACTATAGGTTACTGCCCGGTTATCATAATTAAGATAATCACTTACTAGCTATAAGGACTTGAAACCGTGAGACCTCATTCTTTCAAATGATATATTTTTATGTTGAGCGGTTAACAAAGGCCTCTTTAAAATTGACAGAACCCCTGAAATAAAACTAATGCTGTGGGGTATTTGACATTTGTATGACAATTAGCTGTCAGTGAGGTAAACACAGCAGGATTGTTGCTTACAAATACCCCCTTGATGTTGTTTCTTATGCTTATTGTCAGGTGATCACCGATGCTATGGTTATGCCACCTGCCTATGTGATCCCTCCTGTGGAAAAAGGGTCTCTCTGTTTAATCAAGAGAGGTCAATTGTCCCACTATAAAGCTTAGTTTGTGGTGCCAGTGCCTCTTTTATAGCCCAGAGTACTGTAAAAGACACCTGAAAATAGGTTATTGCCATTTCTATAGCAATCAATTGCCAACTAAAGGGGTATTATAGTAATTTAAAATGGACAATTTGTTCTTTCATGTGTATATGTATTGTATATGTACTGAGAGGGAGGAGTGAGAGAGTAAGAGAACTAAAGCTAAAGTACTAAAACCACAAAAAATATATATGTGATATAATATCAGTGGTTACAGCCAAATGCCAAAAATAAACAAATAAAGTGGTAGTCATTCTCTATGTAAGTATATTAGACTTAGTTTAAACTGAGTTAAAGGAGGAGGTAGAGTGCAGCCTCCTGCGGTATGTGCAGGATAGGCTATTACCCAGTATTACCCAGTATATATGTGCTTCTCAGCACTGTCGTGCACGGTTATAGCAATGTTAAAGCACTGACATTACACCTTCACTCTATTCTGAATTGCGTAAGCTTTTCTTTCACAGCTGCCTATGATGCTACTTGTATGTAGCGTGTGGAATTTTTACTGTTGTTTTTACGCTGTTTTACTATATACTAGATGGATATCGCTCCTCTCTTTTCATCACTGCTCTTGTATATGTACATACAATATGTTTTCAATAGTGAAAACAACTTTACATAAAAAAAGCTTTAAAAGTTAAAAGTCTCCACACTTTTCAAGTAAAATTGCCTTTTTCAAGTACATAAAAGCACATAAAAAAAGAGTACATTCTATTTAGTATTTAAAGTTGTACCTGCAATATTGCACTATTGGCGGATTCTCTTCCTATGACAGCACATTATCTAGAAAGTTCTCTCTAAAGTGTCTCTAATTTGAATTAGCCAATAGAATGAGAGCTGCTTAAATCCTATTGGATGATTTGAATAGCCAATAGGATTTTAGCAGCCCTAATTCCTATTGGCCGATTCAAGTTTTCAGCCAATAGGAATGCAAGGGACGCCATCTTGAATCGCGTCCCTTGCATTGAAGATTCAGTTTATGGCGGCGACCGAATGAAGAGGATGCTCAGTGCTGGATGTCTTCAGGTTGAACCTGCTCTACGCCTGCTGGATGAAGATCGAAGAGGCCGTCTGGATGAAGACTTTTTGCTGCATGGATGAGGACTTCGCCGGCTGGATGAAGATAGAAGAGGCCGCCTGGATGAAGATTTCTTGCCACATGGATGAGGACTTCGCCGGCTGGATGGATCCTTCAAGCGGGACTTCAACTACTGTAAGTGGATCTTCAGGGGTTAGTGTTAGGTTTCTTTAAGAGTTTTTTGGGTGTTTTTTTTTTAGTTTAGGGTCTGGGCAGTAAAAGAGCTAAATGCCCTGCCCATACAAATTCCCTTTTCAGGGCAATGGGTAGCTTAGGTTATTTTAGATAGTTTTTTTTATTGGGGGGTGGGTTGGATTGTGGGTTTTACTGTTGGGGGGTGTTTGTATTTTTTTTACAGGTAAAAGAGCTGATATCTTTGGGGCAATGTCCCACAAAAGGCCCTTTTGAGGGCCATTGGTAGTTTATTGTAGGCTAGGGTTTTTTTTATTTTTTGGGGGGGGTTATTTTGATAGGGCTATTAGATTAGGTGTAATTCTTTTTTATTTTTGATAATTTGTTTGTTATTTTGTGTAATGTATTTTTGTAGGAGGTTTTTTTGTAGCAAAAGAGCTGTTTAACTTAGGGTAATGCCCTACAAAAGGCCCTTTTAAGGGCCCCTAGTAGTTTGGGGGGTGGGGGTTTGTTTAGTGTTAGGGGTGTTTGTATTCTTTTTTGTAGCAAAAGAGCTGTTTAACTCAGGGCAATGTCCTACAAAAGGTCCTTTTAAGGGCCCCCCAAAAGGCCCTTTTAAGGGCTCTTGGTAATTTATTCTAGAGTAAGGTTTTTTTATTTTGGGGTGTTTTTTTAAGGTTATTAGAATAGGATTAATCTTTATTTTTTGGATAGTTTCATTGTTATTTTTGTAATGATAGGTTTTTTTTTATTTTTTGTAATGGTAGGTTTTAGTGTAAGGCAGGTTAGGTTTTATTTCACAGGTAAGTTTGTATTTATTTTAACTAGGTAGTTAGCAAATAGTTAATAACTATTTACTAACTACTCTACCTAGCTAAAATAAATACAAACGTACCTGTGAAATAAAAATAAAACCTAAGCTAGCTACAATATAACTATAAGTATGTATTTAGTTTTAAACAGGAATTATTTAGTTAATAATTGTAAATTTAATTTAGATCTAATTTAATTATGTTAAAGTTAGGGGGTTAAGGTTAGGTTTAGGGTTAGGGTTAGGAGTTAATATAGTTTAATTTAGCTTGTTGCGATGTGGGGGGGGACTGACGGTTTAGGGGTTAATAGGTTTATTTAGTTAATAATTGTAAATTTAATTTAGCTATATTTTAATTATGTTAAAGTTAGGGTTACGTTAGGGTTAGGTTAAGTTTAGGAGTTAACATAGTTTAATTTAGCTTGTTGTGATGTGGGGGGCTGGGGTTTTAGGGGTTAATAAGTGTAGTATAGTGGCAGCGATATCGAGAGCGGCAGATTAGGGGTTAATCATTTTATTTAGGTAGCGGCGATATCGGGAGCTGCAGATTAGGGGTTAATAACTGTAGGCAGGCATCAGCAATGTTGGGGGCAGCAGATTAGGGGTGTTTAGATGTAGTGTTTATGTTAGGGTGTTAGGTTTAAACAGTATTTTTATTTCCCCATAGACATCAATGGGGCTGCGTTACGGAACTTTTGTTTCCGCGATCGCAGGTGTTAGTTTTTTGGGGTTTTTTTTGCCAGTTCTCCCCATTGATGTCTATGGGGAAATCATGCACGAGCACGTCTCAGCAGCGCTCTGATTGTGTGCGGTATGGAGCTCAACGCAACCATATTGCATGCAAAAGGCGTATATGTTTGAAAACTTGTAATGGCAGCCCTATAGGAAATTAAATAACATAACTTTTGTTGCGTTCGTTAATTTCACTATAGTGCTTAAAACTCGTAATCTAGGTGATACTTAGGTATCTCTTCAACAAAGAATAGCATTGGGTACAAAGAAAATTTGATAATATAAGTAAAATGGAAACTTTTTTTTAAATTGTATGCTCTGTCTTAATCCCAAAAGAAAATGTATGGGTTTCATATCCCTTAAATTTTCTTCACTTGCTCATACCATGCTCTAATAAAAAAACAAATGTGCTACTAGAAGGGCAGTTTTGTTACGTGCTCTGTTGATAAGGAAGTAAACTTTGATTTGGATTAATAAATGTTTCATGATATTGATGTAAGTTCATCCCAACAGTTGACACATGAAAATGTTTCACAGGGCAATATTTTCCTCATTAACCTTATCAGTTGGTTTAATGATTGTGTTAATAATTATTCGTTCCGTTCTTCCTTGTAAACCTTTGTATTCACAGATACAGTTGGGAGTCAGATTTCTATTAACATGATTATTATTTCCCTGGATTAGAAAGTGTTTTTTTCCAAGCAAAATAGAGCAAAGTCAAACATTTCAATCAGATTTCAAAACAGTTTTGTTTGAAAGTATTAAAGGGGCATGAAACCTAAAAATTGTCTTTCATGATTCAGATAGATCATGTGATTTTTAACAACTTTCCAATGTACTTCTATTATCTCATTTGGTTTGATCTCTTGGTACTCTTTGTTCAAAAATATACCTAGGTAGGCTCAGGAGTTGCTGATTGGTGGCTGCATGTATATTCCTCATGTTAATGGCTCACTTAAGCATTCAGCTAGCTCAGAATAGTGCAAGTCATTACTACTAAACAAAAATAGAGGGAGCTCAAAGCTATAGGATGATGGATACAATTATAACAGTTTATAAAACTCACATTCGATACCTTTTAAGTATATTTGAAACAGTTACTAATTACAGCAGAAAATAAACCTGTATCTGGATTTTGGAAACACTTTATTCTAACATGAACATAAATAATACATAGGGGGGAAATAGAGTTGAAACTTCATAAAAATAGTAAAAATGAGTGTAAAAAAATGTCTTATTGTTGTGCACTAATTGTTTTTTGCGTGATATCACTTCCCTTTGTTTTTTCTTTTTAAAAAATATGTAAAAAGATCTCATAAAAAACACATAGATAAGGTCATATATAAAAAAAATCAATTGATAACAACACAATTAAGGTCACTTCAGTTCTTGCATTAACTAATAAATTAGAAAATGCTCTGAAAAACAAGGGCCTTGTATATAGTTTGGTATATATTTTTTCTTATGTCAAACTTTTGTAATCGGTCACACCAGTGGCGTATTTAGGTTTTTGGGCTGCCCTAGGCACTTTCTATGCATTTCTCCCTGTCTATAGGACTTTTTCAAGATCTTGAAAAAGCCCTATAGACAGGGTCAAATGCGTAGAAAGCTGAGTGTGAGTGACTGGAACAGAGAAACCGAAGAATACATATACCCCAAGAGGATCCGTGTCTGTAAGAAATTCCCAAAGACGTTCTGCGTACACATAGTACTAAAGTGCAGAACCCTAGGGAAGTAGAGGGTGGTTTGAGCTTTAGATTACTTGTGCAAGTATATTGAATTCCAAACGATACCAAAGAACACACTGACGCAATTAGACGTCAGCTGAATCAAAGGAATACCGCTTTGGCGGGTAGAGAACAACGTCAACTGACAAGTAAAGAGGAATAACACAAAGGAGCAGTCCTTTTTTAAACAAAAAACAGAAAAAAAACCCAAAGAGAAGGTCTGGTAGGCTAAAACTATCAATAAATCCCAATAATAGGAATACTCAGTATTATCGAACTGTGATCTGATAAAAAGTAAGAAACTTATGAAGTCAAGGGGATTTATATAAAGACTTGGAACAAATGAAAATAAAAGGGACTGGTGATCAGTGAGAACTATGTGACCGATTACAAACGTTTGACATAAGAAAAAATATATACCAAACTATATACAAGGCCCTTGTTTTTCAGAGCATTTTCAAATTTATTAGTTAATGCAAGAACTGAAGTGACCTTATTTGTGTTGTTATCAATTGATTGTATTTATATATGATCTTATCTATGTGTTTTTTATGAGATCTTTTTACATATTTAAAAAAAAAATTACTATGGGAAGTGATATCACCCAAAAAAACAATTAGTGCACAACAAGACATTTTTTACACTAATTTTTACTATTTTTATGAAGTTTCAACTCTAATTCCCTGCTATGTATTATTTATGTTCATGTTAGAATAAAGTGTTTCGAAAATCCAGATACAGGTTTATTTTCTGCTGTAATTAGTAACTGTTTCAAATATACTTAAAAGGTATTGAATGTAAGTTTTATAAACTATTCAACTGTTATAATTGTATCCATCATCCTATAGCTTTGAGCGCCCTCTATTTTTGTTTAGTAGTAATGACTTGCACTTAATATCTTGGAAGGAGATATTTATTTTAGAGTGGCCATATAGGTTAATTTGCACTTTAAACGTTTAGCAATCCCCTAGCTCAGAATAGTGCATTGCTGCTTCTTCAACAAAGCATACTAAGAGTAGGAAACAAATTAGATAATAGAAGCAAATTAAACAATTATTTAAAACTAGTTTTAAAGCCTGTGTGCACGGGCCATTTCCTGTAGTGCAGTGGTCCCACCCATTCGCGCTCCCGCCGGCCATGCCCCCTATATGCCCGCTACCGCCGGCCACGCCCCCCACCATGCTTGCTGTTGTCGTCAGGCCCAATGCGTGCTCCCATCTGGCCACGCCCCCACCACGCCCGCTCCCGCGCACCCTCTCTGCTGTCTGATCCGCACTGACTGATCCTTCCTTACGGCCAGGTATGTTTGTCCTAGCGCAGTCTCTACTGCTCATGACAGCTTCGGACAAACATACCTGGCCTTTTATTATATAGGATAGTTTTTTCTATCTGAATCATGAAAGAACATTTTTGGGTTTCATGTCACTTTAAGATATGGATTAATTAGCTATAAGAATACACTGTAAGGATTTAAAAGAACACTTGCGTTTGTTTCTACATTATCCTTCAAACTAAAATTTTCTATTTAAACAATAGAACCATGTGTTCAACAAATGTAAAGGGGTTAAAGACATTGTGAAAGGAACACTAAAGTCAAAATGAAACGTTCATGATTCAGACAGAGCACACAATCTTAAACTTTCCAATTCACTTCCATTATCAAAATGTGCACCATATTTTATATGCACACTTTCTGAAGCACCAGCTCCTACTAAGATGCGTAAGAAATCACAGTATATATGTCATTACATTTTCTAATTGGCTAATGGCTGTCACATGATGCAGGGGGAAGGAAAATCTAAAACTGATTTGAAATTTAGACTATGGCCCTGATTTTCAAAGATTCTCCAGCTTGGAGAGAAATTGTAGTTCAGAATTTACAGGGGCTGAACTCACTTAAAGGGACACTGTACCCAAATTTTTTCTTTTGTGATTCAGATAGAACATGCAATTTTAAGCAACTTTCTAATGTACTCCTATTATCAAATTTTCTTCATTCTCTTGGTATGTTTATTTGAAAAGCAAGAATTTAAGTTTAGATGCCGGCCCATTTTTGGTGAACCTGGGTTGCCCTTGCTGATTGGACAGCACCAATAAACAAATGCTGTCCATGGTTCTGAACCACAAATGTGCTGGCTCCTTAGCTTAGATGCCTTCTTTTTCAAATAAAGATATCAAGAGAATGAAGAAAAATTGATAACAGAAGTAAATTAGAAAGTTGCTTAAAATTGCATGCTCTATCCGAATCATGAAAGAAAAAATTTGGGTTCAGTATCCCTTTAATTTTCAAAAGAAAAAGGGTGGAACTCTCCAGTACTGTGAGATCTCTTTAATGTATGTATGTGAAGCAGAGACAAGCCCAGGGCAATATAGCACTACATGATATAAGAGTTGTGTTACACTTACCCTTTGTGCATTGTATTTTATATCACTTTTCACTTTACATTTCAGATTGAGTCTTTTCAGTATTATTGCATTTAAGATTTGCACTTTCTTATTTATATTTGAATACATTTAAATTTAAATCCAGCAGTGATTTATTCTGATTATGCTTTTAAAGTTTCTGTGTTACTTTAATAACTTAGGATCATACTTTCCTAACATTTCTATTTTCACTGCTATCCCCTTGAACTCCCTAGCATGTAAGCCTATGAGCGCAGCTGTTTGTAGTTCACCTTCATAAGAGCCGACTACAACAGTGCAAGTCTCCACAGGGCCCTTTACCCATTTGATCACTGTAAATGTTATCTTGTATGCTACCTATGTTTATAGCACTGCGGAATCTGTTGGCGCTCTACAAATACCTGCTAATAATAAATAATAATAATAATACTTTGTATATTTCTGTGTATATATATTACAAATTACATTGCACTTTGTATATACTCCATTCTAAACTAAAGTTGGCAGTTTCAGAAAGTGAGATGGACAAGGAAGTTCCCTGGGCTGAACAGGGGAGTTCCCAGGATATGTCTGAAGTGCTCTCGCAAGTCTTGTGAAATTTTGTAAGCATTTTAAACAAGCTGGTCTCACTGGTTTATCTTGGCAGCTGTATGCAGGTGAAGTTTACTCAAGTTTCCCATTACACTTATTTTAACTAAAAGAAAAGTAATATTTACTAAAATATAGATGAAAGCAAGTTAAATTGTAGCGAAAACATTTCAGTTTAATTTGAAATTGATGCAAACTGAGCCATGGGGGCCAATTTATTAATGTGAGGACGGACATCGATAAATGCCGACAGCATACACTGTCGGCATTTATCATTGCATAAGCATTTAGTGTGAAATGCTTGTGCAATGCCGACCCCTGCACATTCACGGCCTCCGGTCGCTGGAAGGGAGAGTCAATCAACCCGATCGTATCCGATCGGGCTGATTGCTGTCCGCTACCTCAGAGGTGGCGGACGAGTTAAGGAACAGCAGTCTTAAAGGGGTTGATTTATGAAGCAGTATCTGCTGCTTCATAAATCGACCCCTTTATATCAGTCCCAGGGGTTCTCCAGTTACCTCCTCTCTTCCTTGTGGAATGTTGAATCATAGAGAACTTCATTACTTTTGATGGAAAGCACCTCTCATCTCTCTGATATTTCCAGGTTCCTTCCCCTTTCTTAGAAAATTCAGTGAGTTCTGCCCCTGTGGATTCAGCACTATAATCTCTCTCCAAACTAGAGAAGGATTATCTGAACCATACAAAGTAATTATGCTCCCTGGGAAGCAAAAACTGTAATTTTTTCAGTTTTAGTTTAAATAAGACATACAAAGAGCAATGCGATTTGTTAAAGTTACACAGAAACTGTGAAAGCATTATCAGAATTTGTAAAATCACAATCCTAAATACATTACTATATACAAAATAAAATACAAAATAAATAGTGCAAAGTTTAAATGTAATAAATGTATTTTAATTGAAAAGTGATATAAAATACAAAGCACTAAGTGTAAATGCAGAAGAACTCATGTCATGCAGTGCTATATCTCTTTTTCACATACATAAATGCAGGGCACACCCCTTGGAGAAGTAAAGCAAAATCATCCTTTTGAAAATTTCTCTAGGGATCTCGCAGTGCTGGAGGATCATTTTAGAATATCTCACCTGGGCAGAGAAGTTTTGAATATCAGGGCTTGAGTGCTTTTGCATTGACTTTGTAAAATATTTTTTTTGATAATGCAATTCTACTCTGTTGAATGGTCATTAAAAGTCAGCTAAACATGCCTGCTACGCATAGAGTGGTGTCTCCAGAATAACAATATAGGGGGGCAATCTCAAAATATCCACCTGCGTTTTGGGAGTGGGGTGGTGATGTGGCAGCTAGGCTGCAACAGGAGGGTCAGGACCGGGTGGAGCTGGGGGAGGGCCTAGTGGGAAAACAAATGGCACCACACCTCAGACAATTCACCTCCCTTACAAAGTTCAGAAAGGACCTCAAAACCTGGTTCTTTGACTGAACGCCCATCCCCTCCCCCCCCTCCTATCTGCTTCCCTTAGCACCCTGAGACCCTCACAGGTGATTAGTTCATGTTCTATAAGTACCCAATAGATCGAATAGAAAAGCCATGTTAAGCAAAGGATCGACAATGTATTGTCACTCCAGAACAGACTTTATTTATATATTTAACCTATATGCAGGAGCTGAAGCAATAGTGCAAGTATAAAATGTTTCAGCACATTAGGGCACTTTATTATTGTCCTTTTACATCCCTTTAACCCCTTAACGACCAACGACGTATGGGGTACGTCCTGCAAAAAAATGCAGTTAATGACCAAGGACGTACCCCGTACGTCGTTGGTCTTTGAAAGCAGTGGAAGCGATCCTGATCACTTCCAACTGCTTTCATGTTATAGCAGTGATGCCTCGATATTGAGGCATCCTGCTATAACATTTTTTAGCCGTCCGATGCAGAGAGAGCCACCCTGTGGCCCTCTCTGCATCGGCCATCAATGGCTATGTTCGTTGGTGGGTGGGAGCTGATCCAGGGAGGCGGGTGGGTGGCCATCGGTGGGAAGGGGGGCGGGATCGAGTGCGCGCACGTGCGCGGGTGCGCGCGCGTGCACGTGAGCGCGGCTGCGCGCGTGCGGGAGTGGGAACCCTACACTATGGAACAACAAGTAAGGTGGTACTTGGTGGGAGAGAGGGTGGGAATATTATACATTCTAACGATGTGGGAGGTTGGGGGTTGAGGGGGGGGGCAGCTACACTACAGAAAATAGTAGTTTTAAAATAATAAAATAAAAAATTTGATAAAAAACATTTGATTTCAAACTGGGTACTGGCAGACAGCTGCCAGTACCCAATATGGCGCATAATAAGGCAGAGAGGGGGGTTAGAGAGCTGTTTGGGGGGGATCAGGGAGGTTGGGGGCTAAGGGGGGATCCCACAGAGCAGAATTATTATTTTATTTTTTTTTTTAAATCCCCAAAAAACTCTTATTTTAGTACTGGCAGACTTACTGCCAGTACTTAAGATGGCGGGGACAATTGTGGGGTGGGGGAGGGAAGAGAGCTGTTTGGGAGGGATCAGGGGTGTGATGTGTCATGTGGGAGTTTGATACCTACACTAAAGCTAAAATTAACCCTACAAGCTCCCTACAAGCTCCCTAATTAACCCCTTCAATGCTGGGCATTATACACGTGTGGTGCGCAACGGCATTTAGCTGCCTTCTAATTACCAAAAAGCAAAGCCAAAGCCATATATGTCTGCTATTTCTGAACAAAGGGGATCCCAGAGAAGCTTTTACAACAATTTATGCCATAATTGCACAAGCTGTTTGTAAATAATTTCAGTGAGAAACCTAAGATTGTGAAAAATGTAACGCTTTTTTTTATTTGTTCGCATTTGGCGGTGAAATGGTGGCATGAAATATACCAAAATGGACCTAGATCAATACTTTGGGTTGTCTACTACATTATACTAAAGCTAAAATTAACCCTACAAGCTCCCTACAAGCTCCCTAATTAACCCCTTCAATGCTGGGCATAATACACGTGTGGTGCGCAGTGGCATTTAGCGGCCTTCTAAATACCAAAAAGCAATGCCAAAGCCATATATGTCTGCTATTTCTGAACAAAGGGGATCCCAGAGAAGCATTTACAACCATTTATGCTATAATTGCACAAGTTGTTTGTAAATAATTTCAGTGAGAAACCTAAAGTTTGTGAAACAATTTGTGAAAAAGTGAACAATTTTTTTTATTTGATCGCATTTGGTAGCGAGATGGTTGCATAAAATATACTAAAATGGGCCTAGATCAATACTTTGGGATTTCTTCTAAAAAAAAATATATACATGTCAAGGGATATTCAGGTATTCCTGAAAGATATCAGTGTCCCAATGTAACTAGCGCTAATTTTGAAAAAAAGTGGTTTGGAAATAGCAAAGTGCTACTTGTACTTATTGCCCTATAACTTGCAAAAAAAAACAAAGAACATGTAAACATTGGGTATTTCTAAACTCAGGACAAAATTTAGAAACTATTTAGCTTGGGTGTTTTTTGATGGTTGTAGATGTGTAACAGATTTTGGGGTTCAAAGTTAGAAAAAGTGTGTTTTTTTTCCATTTTTTCCTAATATTTTATAATTTTTTATAGTAAATTATAAGATATGATGAAAATAATGGTATCTTTAGAAAGTCCATTTAATGGCGAGAAAAACGGTATATAATATGTGTGGGTACAGTAAATGAGTAAGAGGAAAATTACAGCTAAACACAAACACTGCAGAAATGTAAAAATAGCCTTGGTCCCAAACGGACAGAAAATGGAAAAGTGCTGTGGTCCTTACGGGGTTAACCTGAATGTTCTGTTTCCAGGGGGGTTTAAAGTCTTAGGCAGTGGGCCTCCCTTCTGACGAAATTTACAAGAAAATGCACCTCACCCCCCATAGTAGATGTTACTTTATTTTTTTCTGTTTAAATAAAATTATAATATTTATTTTTAGTTTTAATTTGAGGGATTCCGGATTCACAAACAGCTCTCAAAAGCTGATTCTGCTCAGCCAAAAGAGTGCTTCACTTACGTTTCAATTTCAACTATGTTACTCCTGTGGTAAGTGCAAGTTACTGATCTAAACAATAAATACAACACAGTCTCTGAGCAATTTTGACCTCAGTTCCTGTCTTCCACCTACATTCCACTCTTTGGCACTTACCATGATGTGGTGGAATAAGGCAAAGTCAGCTGCTGCTTGTAGTTTCCATAGGATAATGCAAAATGTCACTGCTCCTGCGCCTCCTCTTATATGCTCTTGTGCCCCTCAGGAGGCCTGCCTCACACTATAAAAACCACTGCATTATGTCTATTCCTCTGGAGGAATTGTTTTCTACACTTATTTGTAGAGGGATATTCTCGCTTTAAGAGAAAGATGGATCTTTTTTAATAAACCATTAGAGTTTCAGTTTAATTGAGCCAAGAAGCTTACTTGTAATGTTTTTATGAGAAATCAAGAAAAAAAGGGTCATTAAACAGTAAATAAATGCTAGATACAATGATGTATTCAAAGCAAAGTTTCAGGATTTCAATTATTGTACGCCCTTTGTAATTGAAATGCTGGCAAGTATGCCTCCTCCATGTAAGCCCAGATACAGGTTTCATCCATTTTTCATGGAGAGACAAATTCTAATTGGAACAGGTCAAAATCAGTCTAAGAAACCTGTCTCCTCTATGAAGTCAGCATGAAGGTGTGGCCCTTGATTCAGATCTTATGGTAGGGGACAGATTGCACCTTTTTTTCAGGAGGCTTAGTTTCAATGACCTAGATTTGGAGTTTGGCGTTAGCCGTGAAAACCAGCGTTAGAGGTTCCTAACGCTGGTTTTAGGCTACCGCCGGTATTTGGAGTCACTCAAAATAGGGTCTAACGCTCACTTTTCATCCGCGACTTTTCCATACCGCAGATCCCCTTACGTCAATTGCGTATCCTATCTTTTCAATGGGATCTTTCTAACTCCGGTATTTCGAGTCGTTTCTGAAGTGAGCGTTAGACATCTAACGACAAAACTCCAGCCGCAGGAAAAAAGTCAGTAGTTAAGAGCTTTCTGGGCTAACGCCGGTTTATAAAGCTCTTAACTACTGTACTCTAAAGTACACTAACACCCATAAACTACCTATGTACCCCTAAACCCAGGTCCCCCCACATCGCCGCAACTCGATTACATTTTTTAACCCCTAATCTGCCGACCGCCACCTACGTTATCCTTATGTACCCCTAATCTGCTGCCCCTAACACCGCCGACCCCTGTATTATATTTATTAACCCCTAACCTGCCCCCCACAACGTCGCCTCCACCTACCTACACTTATTAACCCCTAATCTGCCGACCGCAAAGCGCCGCTACCTACGTTATCCTTATGTACCCCTAATCTGCTGCCCCTAACACCGCCGACCCCTATATTATATTTATTAACCCCTAATCTGCCCCCCTCAACGTCGCCTCCACCTGCCTACACTTATTAACCCCTAATCTGCCGAGCGGACCTGAGCGCTACTATAATAAAGTTATTAACCCCTAATCCGCCTCACTAACCCTATAATAAATAGTATTAACCCCTAATCTGCCCTCCCTAACATCGCCGACACCTAACTTCAATTATTAACCCCTAATCTGCCGACCGGAGCTCACCGCTATTCTAATAAATGTATTAACCCCTAAAGCTAAGTCTAACCCTAACACTAACACCCCCCTAAGTTAAATATAATTTAAATCTAACGAAATTAATTATCTCTTATTAAATAAATTATTCCTATTTAAAGCTAAATACTTACCTGTAAAATAAATCCTAATATAGCTACAATATAAATTATAATTATATTATAGCTATTTTAGGATTAATATTTATTTTACAGGTAACTTTGTATTTATTTTAACCAGGTACAATAGCTATTAAATAGTTAAGAACTATTTAATAGCTAAAATAGTTAAAATAATTACAAATTTACCTGTAAAAGAAATCCTAACCTAAGTTACAATTAAACCTAACACTATACTATCAATAAATTAATTAAATAAACTACCTACAATTACCTACAATTAACCTAACACTACACTATCAATAAATTAATTAAATACAATTGCTACAAATAAATACAATTAAATAAACTTGCTAAAGTACAAAAAATAAAAAAGAACTAAGTTACAAAAAATAAAAAAATATTTACAAACATAAGAAAAATGTTACAACAATTTTAAACTAATTACACCTACTCTAAGCCCCCTAATAAAATAACAAAGCCCCCCAAAATAAAAAAAATGCCCTACCCTATTCTAAATAACTAAAGTTCAAAACTCTTTTACCTTACCAGCCCTGAACAGGGCCCTTTGCGGGGCATGCCCCAAGAAGTTCAGCTCTTTTGCCTGTAAAAGAAAAAATACAATACCCAAGCCCCCCAACATTACAACCCACCACCCACATACCCCTAATCTAACCCAAACCCCCCTTAAATAAACCTAACACTAAGCCCCTGAAGATCTTCCTACCTTATCTTCACCATACCAGGTTCACCGATCCGTTCTGAAGAGCTCCTCCGATGTCCTGATCCAAGCCCAAGCGGGGGGCTGAAGAGGTCCATGATCCGGCTGAAGTCTTCATCCAAGCGGGAGCTGAAGAGGTCCATGATCCGGATGAAGTCTTCTATCAACGGCATCTTCAATCTTCTTTCTTCCGGATCCATCTTGCAGACCTCCGACGCGGAACATCCTGCTGGGCCGACGGACTAAAGACGAATGACAGTTCCTTTAAGGGACGTCATCCAAGATGGCGTCCCTCGAATTCCGATTGGCTGATAGGATTCTATCAGCCAATCGGAATGAAGGTAGGAATATTCTGATTGGCTGATGGAATCAGCCAATCAGAATCAAGTTCAATCCGATTGGCTGATCCAATCAGCCAATCAGATTGAGCTCGCATTCTATTGGCTGATCGGAACAGCCAATAGATTGCAAGCTCAATCTGATTGGCTGATTGAATCAGCCAATCGGATTGAACTTGAATCTGATTGGCTGATTAGGGGTTAATAAGTGTAATGCTAGGGGTGTTTAGACTCGGGGTACATGTTAGGGTGTTAGGTGCAGACGTAGAAGTGTTTCCCCATAGCAAATGGGGCTGCGTTAAGAGCTGAACGCGTCTTTTTTGCAGGTGTTAGGTTTTTTTTCAGCTCAAACAGCTCCATTGTTTCCTATGGGGGAATCGTGCACGAGCACGTTTTTGAGGCTGGCCGCTTGCGTAAGCAACTCTGGTATTGAGAGTTGAAGCTGCGTTAAAAATGCTCTACGCTCCTTTTTTGGAGCCTAACGCAGCCTTTATGTGGACTCTCAATACCAGAGTTATTTTTATGGTGCGGCCAGAAAAAAGCCGGCGTTAGTTTTTCGGGTCATTACCGACAAAACTCCAAATCTAGCCGAATATGTTCAAGATCCATAGGTTCTGAATATAGTTTCCCAGGGTTACAAAAAAGCCTTTTTTCAGTCATTCATCAATCTGGAATATATGGAAGTAATAGTCAGTTGTTTTTTTAACAAATTCTTCTTCATTGTTCCCAAAAATGAGGGAACTTACAGACCATTTCTGGATTTAATGACTTTTAACAAGTTTCTCAGGGTTCTTTCTTTCAAAATGGAATCAATTTGGACTATTCTTCCTATTGTTCAACAAGGACAGTTCATGTTCACAATTGATTTGAAGGATGCTTCTCTTCATATTCATAGGGATTATTATTATTATCATTTATTTGTATAGCGCCACAAAATTCCATAGCGCTGGCTAAGATTTGCATTCCTGGACAAGCATTTTCAGTTTCTTGTTTTTCTGTTTGGTCTGGCTACCATTCCCAGAATTTTTACGAAGGTACTGGGAACACTCTTATCTGTAATAAGAACTCAGGGTGCTTTGAGGGTTCCTTACCTAGATGATATCTTGGTACAGGTTCCATTTTTTCATTTAGCAGTACCTCATACCTACAGACTTTTGTTGTTTCTTTAACAGCATGGCTGGAGTATCAATTTTCCAAAGAGTTCTCTTACTCCTCTGTCCAGAGTTACGTTCCTAGCTTTGATAATAGATTCAGTCTATATGAGATTTTCTTTGATGGGTAAGAGGAGGCTGAAGTTTCTCCCAGCTTGTCCAACTCTTCAGTCAGCTTTAGATGCTATTCCTTTGAATTAGTTTCACATGAGATCTCCCAGCTTTGTATACTTTGTTAGTGATGCAGGGATTACATTCAGTTCTCTCAGAATGACAGATATAATCCTTTAAGTTGGGGATCAGTCTGGGGGTCCCAGAGAGCACAGGGAGTTTGGTCACCTCGATAGGTGAGGTTATCAATAAATGTTTCTGAGCTCAGTGTAATTTTCAGGGGTCTTCAGAATTGGTCTCTCCTGAAAAAAGAGACTTATCTGCATTTCCAGTAAGACAATGTCATAGCAGTGGCCTACATAAATCATCAAGGGCTTACTCGCAGTTCACCGGAGATGGGGGAAGTGTACCAAATCCTGTCTTGGTCAGAGAACAGTTTTTGTACAAGCTCTGTAGTATATATTCTAGGAGTGAGCAATTGGGAAGCAGATTTTCTCATTTGCCAATCTCTTCATCCAGGGGAGTGATCTCTTCATCTAGAAGCTTTCAGTCAGACTGTGGATCTATGGGGTCTTCTAAAAATAGATCAGATTAATTCTCTCTTGAACAATAAGCTACTCAGTTACTTTGCCAGGTCCAGGAATCCTCAGGTAGAGTTTGTGGATGCTCTAGTAGCACCTTGGATGTTTAATCTGTTTTACATGTTTCCTCCTCTTCTTCTGTTACCAATAGTGATAGTCAGGATAAAGCAGGAGGTAGCATCAGTAATTCTGATTGCTTCAGCGTGGCCTCGCATAACTTGGTTTGCAGATTTGGTACAGATGTCTAGTTGTCCTCTGTGGCCTTTTCTGCCACAACCTTCTGTCCTAAGCTCCATTTTTTCATCAGGATCTTAAATCTCTAAACTTGATGGCTTGGAGATTGAATGTTTGGTTTTAAGACATAGAGATTTTTCTGATTCTGTCATAGAGACTTTGATTCAGGCTCGTAAACCTGTGATAAGGAATATTTATCACAAGGTTTGGAAAGCCTTTATTTCTTGGTGTGTGGATCATGGTTTTAGTTTAAACTCTTTTAGAGTTCCTAGAATTCTTCAGTTTCTTCAGGATGGTTTGGTTAAGGGTTTATCAGCCAGTTCTTTAAAAGCCCAGATTTAAGCTCTTTCAATCTTGTTTCACAAGGAGGATGCTAAACTTCCTAATAATCTGAGTTTTGTTCAGGCATTAATCAGGATTAAGCCTGAGATTCAGCCAATTTCTCTTCCATGGAATCTTAATTTGGTTTAAAGAGTTTTGCAGGTTCCTCCTTTTGCACCTATGCATAATTTGGATATTCAGCTTTTGTCCTGGAAGGTCTTGTTTCTTTTAGCTGTTTTAGAGTTGTCTGCTCTTTCCTGTAAGCCTCCTTATCTTGTTTTTCATCACGATAAGGCAGTTTTAAGAACTGTTTTTTTTTATAATATTAATTGTGAGATTGTTGTTCCTTCTTTTTGATCTAATTCAAAGAATTTAAAGGAGTTTAATCAGGGCTTTTATTTTAAAGAATACGCTTTTTTATTTTAAAGGGACACGGAACTCAAAAAAAAGTTGGCATTAATCAAATAAACAATAAATCACCTAGATTTAGAGTTTTGCGTTAGAAGGGGTGCGTTAGCTACGCGTGTTTTTTTTCCCCCGCACCTTTTAAACAACATTGGTATTTAGAAATCTCTGAAGGGCTGCGTTAGGCTCCAAAAAGGGAGCGTAGAGCATAATTTACCGCCACTTCAACTCTAAATACCAGCGTTGCTTACGGACGCGGCCAGCTTCAAAAACGTGCTCGTGCACGATATCCCCATAGGAAACAATGGGGCAGTTTGAGCTGAAAAAAAACTAACACCTGCAAAAAAGCAGTGTTCAGCTCCTAAAGCAGCCCCATTGTTTCCTATGGGGAAACACTTCCTAAGTCTGCACCTAACAACCTAACATGTACCCCGAGTCTAAACACCCCTAACCTTACACTTATTAACCCCTAATCTGCCGCCCCCGCTATCGCTGACCCCTGCATTTTATTATTAACCCCTAATCTGCCGCTCCGTACACCGCCGCAACCTACATTATAGCTATGTACCCCTAATCTGCTGCCCCTAACATCGCAGACCCCTATATTATATTTATTAACCCCTAATCTGCCCCCCCCCAACATCGCCACTACCTAACTACACTTATTAACCCCTAATCTGCCGACCGGACCTCGCCACCACTATAATAAATGTATTAACCCCTAAACCGCCTCTCTCCCACCTCAAAAACCCTATAATAAATAGTATTAACCCCTAATCTGCCCTCCCTAACATCGCCGACACCTAACTTCAAGTATTAACCCCTAATCTGCCGACCGGACCTCGCCGCTACTCTAATAAATGTATTAACCCCTAAAGCTAAGTCTAACCCTAACACTAACACCCCCCTAAGTTAAATTTAATTTAAATCTAACAAAATAAAATAAATCTTATTAAATAAATGAATCCTATTTAAAGCTAAATACTTATACTAAATACTAAATAATATAGGTACAATATAACGAATAATTATATTGTAGCTATTTTAGCATTTATATTTATTTTACAGGCAACTTTGTATTTATTTTAACTAGGTACAATAGCTATTAAATAGTTAATAACTATTTAATAGCTACCTAGTTAAAATAAGTACAAAATTATCTGTAAAATAAATCCTAACCTAAATTACAATTAAACCTAACACTACACTATCAATAAATTAATTAACTAAACTATCTACAATTATCTACAATTAAATCAACTAAACTAAATTACAAAAAAAACAAACACTAAATTACAAAAAATAAAAAAAATTACAAGAATTTTAAACTAATTACACCTACTCTAAGCCCCCTAAAAAAATAACAAAGCCCCCCAAAATTAAAAAATGCCCTACCCTATTCTAAAATAAAAAGTTAACAGCTCTTTTACCTTACCAGCCCTTAAAAGTGCCTTTTGCGGGGCATGCCCCAAAGAAAACAGCTCTTTTGCATTTAAAAAAAACATACAATACCCCCCCCCAACATTACAACCCACCACCCACATACCCCTAATCTAACCCAAACACCCCTTAAAAAACCTAACACTAAGCCCCTGAATATCTCCCTACCTTATCTTCACCACGCCGGGTATCACCGATCTGTTCAGAAGAGGGTCCGAAGTCTTCATCCTATCCGGCAAGAAGAGGTCCAGAAAAGGGTCCGAAGTCTTCATCCTATCCGGCAGGAAGAGGACATCCGGACCGGTAGACATGTTCATCCAGGCGGCATTTTCTATCTTCATCCGGCGCGGAGCAGGACCATCTTGAAGCAGCTGACGCGGATCCATCCTCTTCTTCCGGCGACTCCCGATGAATGAAGGTTCCTTTAAGTGACGTCATCCAAGATGGCGTCCCTCGAATTCCGATTGGCTGATAGGATTCTATCAGCCAATCGGAATTAAGGTAGGAAAAATCTGATTGGCTGATTGAATCAGCCAATCAGATTCAAGTTCAATCCGATTGGCTGATCCAATCAGCCAATCAGATTGAGCTTGCATTCTATTGGCTGTTCCGATCAGCCAATAGAATGCGAGCTCAATCTGATTGGCTGATCCAATCAGCCAATCGGATTGAACTTGAATCTGATTGGCTGATTCAATCAGCCAATCAGATTTTTCCTACCTTAATTCCGATTGGCTGATAGAATCCTATCAGCCAATCGGAATTTGAGGGACGCCATCTTGGATGATGTCACTTAAAGGAACCTTTATTCGTCGGGAGTCGCCGGAAGAAGAGGATGGATCCGCGTCGGCTGCTTCAAGATGGTCCCGCTCCGCACCGGATGGATGAAGATAGAAGACGCCGCCTGGATGAACATGTCTACCGGTCCGGATGTCCTCTTCTTGCCGGATAGGATGAAGACTTCGGACCCTCTTCTGGACCTCTTCTTGCCGGATAGGATGAAGACTTCGGACCCTCTTCTGGACGGATCGGTGATACCCGTCGTGGTGAAGATAAGGTAGGGAGATATTCAGGGGCATAGTGTTAGGTTTTTTAAGGGGTGTTTGGGTTAGATTAGGGGTATGTGTGTGGTGGGTTGTAATGTTGGGGGGGTATTGTATGTTTTTTTTAAATGCAAAAGAGCTGTTTTCTTTGGGGCATGCCCCGCAAAAGGCCATTTTAAGGGTTGGTAAGGTAATAGAGCTGTTAACTTTTTATTTTAGAATAGGGTAGGGCATTTTTTATTTTGGGGGGCTTTGTTATTTTTTTAGAGGGCTTAGAGAAGGTGTAATTAGATTAAAATTCATGTAATCTTTTTTTATTTTTTGTAATTTAGTGTTTGTTTGTTTTTTGTAATTTAGTTTAGTTGATTTAATTGTAGATAATTGTAGATAGTTTAGTTAATTAATTTATTGATAGTGTAGTGTTAGGTTTAATTGTAACTTAGGTTAGGATTTATTTTACAGGTAATTTTGTACTTATTTTAACTAGGTAGCTATTAAATAGTTATTAACTATTTAATAGCTATTGTACCTAGTTAAAATAAATACAAAGTTGCCTGTAAAATAAATATAAATCCTAAAATAGCTACAATATAATTATTCATTATATTGTAGCTATATTAGGGTTTATTTTACAGGTAAGTATTTAGCTTTAAATAGGATTCATTTATTTAATAAGATTTATTTTATTTCGTTAGATTTAAATTATATTTAACTTAGGGGGGTGTTAGTGTTAGGGTTAGACTTAGCTTTAGGGGTTAATACATTTATTAGAGTAGCGGCGAGGTCCGGTCGGCAGATTAGGGGTTAATAAGTGTAGTTAGGTAGCGGCGACGTTGGGGGGGGCAGATTAGGGGTTAATAAATATTATGTAGGTGTTGGTGATGTTAGGGGCAGCAGATTAGGGGTACATAGGGATAATGTAGGTTGCGGCGGTGTGCGGTCGGCAGATTAGGGGTTAAAAAATTGTATTAGAGTGGCGGCGATGTGGGGGGACCTCAGTTTAGGGGTACATAGGTAGTTTATCGGTGTTAGTGTACTTTAAAAGCACAGTAGTTAAGAGCTTTATGAACCGGCGTTAGCCCATAAAGCTCTTAACTCCTGACTTTTTCTGCGGCTGGAGTCTTGTCGTTAGAGTTCTAACGCTCACTTCAGCCAAGACTCTAAATACCAGCGTTAGAATGATCCCATTGAAAAGATAGGATACGTAATTGACGTAAGGGGATCTGCAGTATGGAAAAGTAGCGGCTGGAAAGTGAGCGTTAGACCCTTTCCTGACTGACTCTAAATACCAGCGGGCGGCCAAAACCAGCGTTAGGACCCCTTAACGCTGGTTTGGACGGCTAACGCAGAACTCTAAATCTAGGCGTATGTGAATACAATGTAATCTTGGTTTTAAATAGTTACCATTTCCTGCAATCGTTTTAAAAAATGTTGTCATTTTCCAAACCCACTCCGTGGGTACCGTTTGAAGGTGTCCTATCCTGGCTGACAACTCAGGTAGGAATATGGTGGCATTTAGCCGTGATGCGCCTGCGCAAGCTTAACATAAGTCAATGGTTACGTCACTCACTGGACGTCTCTATTGAATCTACTGATTTCAGTGTTTAGATTATGGCAGCATCGGCCCCACCTAACCAACAGTGCATGCATGATAAGGACAGAGGAAATGTGCATGCGCTACACAACGAAACAGTCTGTTAATTATATTCATTCAAACAGCCGCAGATTGGATGATGAAGACGACGATAGTACAGCCCATATTAGTGGGTTGGCTTGAATGACATCAGGATGAAAATATAAAGATAATTTTTAATATGTTACTTGCATCGTTCTGCAGTAAAAGTAAGTTAATTTTATATGTTTAATCCTGATAAGACCATTTATATAATCGTTGTACACATAAAAGAAAATACAGTAATACTTTAAATTTGAATTTTTAGGATAGTTTTTTTTAGTTAGACTTTATTATTTTGGGGGGTTACTTGTATTGTAGAGGGGGAGTCAAAAAAATTATTTGTAAAAGAGCTTTTAACGGCTACTGTAATTTATTTTTAGGTTAGGGTTTTTTTGTTTTTTTTGTTTTGGGTAGTGATTTTTTTGGGGGGGGGCATGAAGCTTAGTATTAGTTATAAATGTGTTTTTTTTTATTTTTGGATACTGGCTTTTTTATTTTCTGTAACTTAGATTTTTTTTCTGTAACTTAGATTTTTTTTTTTTTTAAAGTAACTTGGGGTGTTAGTTTAGAGAGGGTGGTTGGTGATAGGCAGAGTAGTGTTAGTTTACTTTGGGGGTTGTAGCGGTCTGGGCTTAATAGTGTAGGGTACTTGCGGTGGGCTAGTGGAGGTTTAGGGGTTAATAGTGTAGGGTACTTGTGGAAGGCTAGTGGTGGTATAGTGCTTAATAGTTTAGATGGGTACTTGCAGTGGGCTAGTAGCGGTAGAAGGGTTAATAGTTTAGATCGGTACTTGCGGTGGCTAGTAGTGATATAGGGGTTAATAGTGAAGATGGGTACTTGCGGTGGGTATGTGGCGGTATAGGGGTTAACAGGATAGATACTTGGGGTTTGTATGTGGAGGTTTAGACATTTATTAGAGTAGTGTTAGTTTGCGATTGTGGGGTACTTCAGTTTAGGGGTTTTAGGATAAGCGGTTAGGTACTACAGTTATATTTCAAAGGATCGTTTACTATACATTGAAAATATGGGCAGCAATGCTGGGTATTATCTATAGCCAGCATTGCCAACCAATGGCATATATTATAAACGCCTCTCTGTGATGTCACCTGTTAGAAGCTATGTTGGTAGCTTGGAATATTTAAATAGACTTGCTCAACATAACGGTGGATCCCTTGAAATATTTAGCCGCCTTTCAGCACTTTCGATCATCGGGGCAAGAGAGATCTCAGGAATGAATAACTAGCTCAATACCTTTAGTGAGTGTGTGAAAACAAATCAGGAGCAGCAAGAGGTCTGGTGAAATAAAATGTAACTTTTATTCTGCAGTTTGCAGCTCTTTTAAAAATACATATACATGAGACACATCAATGAGAAACAAGTGTAATGCTGTTCCAGCTAACACATTTGACATTAGTCGTAGTGATAGCTTAGGGATACTGTGTGCATTGAATTCTTTTAAAGTACCCACCACATTCTGATAGGTTAATTAAAATTCAAAACTCCTTATACTGATTGGTTAGAGTGTGTCTGTTACCCCCTTCCTGTCCACCTGATACTCTAATGAGTTAATCCTTTCAGGGATTTCCCACACTAAAGCGGAAAAAAAAATATTTCTTTTAAATAAAGTTTATATAATTTTTACTTGGATATGCTCATTAGCATGCGTAGGTGTGTTATACCCGCAATAGGTGTGTATATATCAATGTACTTTGAGGGGAAAACTTTGTTATGTCAGCTGTTGATATACAATTTATAATATACAAGATCCTCAAATACAGTAATTTGAACATTTTGTGCTTTTAGACATCTTATCCTGGCTACTAGCTTTAATGTACTGAGCCAGTGCATATTAGGTTAAATACATTTTCTGTTAACACTTATCTGTTAACTTATTTTCAGTTTACTATGTATACTTATACTTCTGTCTCTGTCCCTAGTTCTGGGATAATGGCTCTGTAATATGATTTATTGTTTACTCTTGAATTTACATGTTTGAAAGGTATTAGTATGTGCAATTACTCTACCCGTGGTAGAGGTGTGGACCTTGATTGCATATTATATACGAATTGTAAAACTCAGAGATCAAACCTTACTGACATGATGTGTTAGATTAAAATGGTGTGACTGGACTGCTACAATGACAACATAACGCCAGAAGTTGATGACGTCATACTCAGAATTTAGCCCCTGGGGTATTCTGGTCTTAAGTTTGTGCATCCAAAATACTTCCCTTAGGGCTAATCTTGATTCTTTATTTTCTCCTCTCCTATTATATATCTTTTCAGTGATAGTCCATTTTAGGGATTCTGGGCTCTTTTGATGATTGACTTTGAAGTGCTGTACCAATGGTATGGTCAGAGAACCAATTTTGATGTTTGTAATATTTTCTCTGATTCTTTCCCGTACCTCACGGGTCATGAGACCCACGTATTGCAGGTCACAAATAGGGATGTTTCTGAAAATTTGAAATTTAAAACGAATTTTGATACATTTGTTCATTTGAATCGAATTTCAAATGTTTATATAACATTCTATTTTTTAATTTTCGTTTTCAAATTTTTCAATAAAATTAAAAAATATTTGTTTGAATAATAGAATGTTTAGCTATGTATTCATTCAATTTCGAAATGTAATATTTGAATTTGAATGTCACATTCGAATTCGAATGTCACATTCAAATTCAAAATAGTATTTCTAGTCTACAACTGTGTTTAATAAATGTAATATTCGAATTTGAATGCTACATTCGAATTTGAATGTCACATTCGAATTCGAAATAGTATTTCTAGTCTAATACTGTGTTTTTTAAATGTAATATTCGAATGTGACATTCAAATTCGAATGTAACATTTGAATTCGAAATAGTGTTTCTAGTCTACAACTGTGTTTAATAAATGTAATATTCGAATTTGAATGCTACATTCAAATTCGAATGTAACATTCAAATTCAAAATAGTATTTCTAGTCTACAACTGTGTTTAACAAATGTAATATTAGAATTTGAATGCTACATTCGAATTCAAATGTAACATTCAAATTTAAAATAGTGTTTCTAGTCTAATACTGTGTTTTATAAATCTAATATTTGAATTCAAATGTGACATATGAATGTGACATACGAATTTGATGTGACATACGAATTCGAATGTGACATTGGAATTTGAAAGTGACATTTGAAAACTGTAAATAACATTCGATCTAGCCCTGTGTGTGTGCCTATACTTGTAAGTCTGTGTGAGGCGAGCTGTCCCTTTAAGGCTGTGTGTGTGTGTCATGTCTATCTATCTATAAATAAGTTCCTGTGCTGAAACATAAACATTTTTTGTTCTTATGTTTGGGGAGGGTAGTACTGCTATCCACCAATAGAGCAGTGGGAGTCTTCTTGTTTAACATGTGAAGAAATGTATTCCCTTAAATTTAACTCTTTTTTCTCTTGTTCCACTTGTAGGTCTTCTAACCAAACCAAAAATTACAGTTTCTCCTATTACTCGTCCAGTGAATGGCACCAATGTGACACTGTTCTGTGACAGGATTAGTCAGAATGTCCACAAGTACTTCTTCTATCAAAATAACAAACCCATAACTTGCAATCAGCACCATGTGATCTGTAATGAGACCAAGGGTTATCTATATTTTGATCCAGTCGTATATAACAACAGTGGGAACTACACATGCACCATCCAGAATCCTGTTAGCAGCAATAGCAGTGACATCTTGAATTTGAACGTTGCAGGTCAGATGAGAACTGAAAAAAATATTTCAATATATATACAATAGACTTTAAAATTCCATAATCTCTTGGATTTATTTTCATTCCTCTTCCATATGTTTTTACTATTTATTCATGTGCTTCCCTAAAGAATTAAATATTATGGGCTAAATTACAGTTGAAGTGCAAATTTGCGCTTCCGTAAGAGGGATATTTAATATTTTTTTTTAACGTGAGTGTTTATTTGAGCACGTATTACAAGTTGAAAGTAAAAAGAATGTGACTTTGTGGTCATATCCTCACACTCAAAAGAGCGCAACGCGCAATTGCGATCATATAATTCCCCATAGAATTTAATGGAGCCTCATTTTCATGCCAAAAAACTAGTAGCCACAACTTGCGTAAACCCTGATAGCAACGACACATTAATATATATGTAGTTGAATGTATACATATATATGTATGTGTTTATATAGACATAAAAATATGAATAAATATGTTCCTTTGAATCCCTATGTAAAAGCACTTTCATCACTTTTTTTTTTGTAACACCTGACATCTCATAACTTTGAGCCCTTATAACTTTTTTGTTCAATATGTTTTAATAAAAATGAATATCAGACAGTCGACTAGATTACGAGTTTTGCGGTACTGCTATACCACTGAAAACGTGGCCATTGCGAGTGGAATGGCCAGTAACGCTTATTACAAATCACTGCGGTATAGCTATACTGCAAGCATTTTAGCCTATTACTCAACGTTCTTTACGCACTCAAAACAATGACGTTTGAGTGAGGAATTTTCTATAGCGCCGTATTACAGGGTGTGCTGTCATGCTAAAAAGCTTGCGTTACAGCCTGTACCAACACGATCCATTCCACGATCTGAGAGCAGTAGTTATGGATTTTATGTAACAAAAATGTTTCACAAAACTCATAACTAACATGTTACAAAGTACACTAACAACCATAAACTGCCTATTAACCCCTAAACTGCCACCTTCCTGCATCGCAAACACTATATTAAACTTATTAACCCCTAATCTCCCGCACACCCACATTGCGACTATTAAATAAACCTATTGACCCCTAATCCACCGCCCCCGACATCGGCAATGCTAAATAAAGTTATTAACCCCTAATCTGCCGCTCCCCGACATTGTCGACACTAAATTAACCTATTAACCCCTAAACCTAACACCCCCCTAACTTTAGATTAAAAGTTACAATATAACTCTCTTAAAATAATTTAAAACTTACATGTGAAATAAAAAAAAAATATAAATTAACCTAACATTACTATTCTAATAAAATAAAAAACTACCAATTAAAATTCCTAAATTACATGATTAAAAAAAAACTAACACTACAAAAAAATAAAAAAAACCTGAATTACAAATTTAAAAAATCCTAAAACTACAAAAAATTTAAAAACTCTAACATTACAAAAAATAATAAACACTAAAAATACGAAAAATAAAAAACTCTTAGATTACAAAAAATAATAAACAAAATTATCAAAAATAAAAACCATTACATAAAATCTAATAGCCATATAAAAATAAAAAAATCCCCCCAAAATAAAAACACCTCCTAACCTACAATAAACTACCAATAGCCCTTAAAAGGGCCTTTTGTAGGGCATTGCCCTAAATTAAACAGCTCTTTTACCAACCCCCTAAAATAAAAAACGTAATCTAAAAAAAAACCTAAGCTACCCATTGCCCCTAAAAGGGCATTTGTATGGGCATTGCTCTTAAAAGGGCATTCAGCTCGTTTACGGTGCCCAAAGCCCTAATCTAAGAAAAAAAAATCACCCCCAAAAAATAATAAAAAAATAACACTAACCCCAGAATATCTACTCACGGTTCCTGAAGTCCAGACATCCATCTTCATCCAGGCGGTGAGAAGTCTTCATCCAGATGGCAACATCTTCATCCATCGCGGGGGGCGTCTTCTATCTTCATCTTTCTTCATTCTGGCGGCTTAGAGCAGAGCTATCCTGGAACAGCGATGACATCCTGTGAGGAGCGTCCTCTTCATACGATCACCGCCGCACACTGAAGTTGAATGGGATTAGAGGAGTTTAGACTAGGGGTTTATGTTAAGGTTTAAACGTAACTTTCTTTTCCCCATAGACATAAATAGGGTTGCGTTACGGCGGTTTGCCATTCCACGATCTCAGGTGTTAGAAAAAAAACTAACACTCTCTTCCGATTGACATCTATGGGGGAAAAGCGTGCACAAGCACGTAAACTCAGCCCTTGGCTTTTGTGCGGTATGGAGCTTAACGCACCATATTGCACAGCACAAGAAGGCTTTTCAGTAACTCGTAATGGCAGCGCTATGGAAAGTGCAATAACGCACATTTTTTGCCGTTATTTATGCACCCTATTTAGCGCAAAACTCAATCTAATTAAGAGCTAATATGAGTGTTACTGTACTGTTACATGTATTTTTGAGTTTTCAGTGTTTACTTGTGAGTAAAATGCGATTGCGCTCCCGTGGACGCATTTACTTCCATCCTTATAATATCAAGGCTTTTGAATGTGCTTCCGCAAAGGTAAATTTTTGCCCCTACGCAAGAGAACGGAGATTTGTGCTTCAACTGTAATCTAGCCCTCTCTGTGTTTACAGCTTATTTATCAAACAGCTAATTCTTTTACTAGTTATTTAAATTGTATGCTCTATCTGAATCATGAAAGAAAAATGTGAGTTTTGTTTCCTTTTAATACTTAAAAGACATCAGTAGATAATAGTCCAGAGGAAAACGTTATCAAACAGAAGCAGATTTAAATATTATTCTTGCTCCACCTCTTGAAAATGACATAGCACTTGATGCCAGGGACACTTTTATGACAAATTCCCAGTAACATTTACTGGGAAAATCCTTTTAGTCTGTTTTCAGGGACAAATCTTGAGCTTTCAGGCTTGTTAAACATACAATTGTTTTGGTTTAATAAAATCTTAAGTCATTGCTGATTAAAATATTATGTTACATATTTTGCACATCAAATTAAATTCAGACCTTGAAATGTTCCTTTATGATTGCAGTGACTTATTCAGATAATAAAAAATGCTAACTATATTCACACATCATAAGATATAGTGAAGTAAAAAACACAAAAAACACATTAATCAGTCATTATCAATGATGAACCAATTAGCAGCCATGTGTTAATGTTGCTTTAGCTGCATATATTTGTTATTGTGCTGCTATGAAGATGTAGGAAAATCCCTGTAGGAAAATGAAACTTGAAATGTATGAAAAATACCTGTTACTCAAATTGTTTTGTATGTTTAAAGAACCTTTCATTTTATATTACTGACAAATTGAGGGATTTTAAAGTGATTAAAATGTGAGTATCTTTAAAGGGACAGGATAGCAGCCAGATCATTTACAATGTACTTCTATTCTATTGAAGCTATACCTAGGTAGGTAGCAAAAAGTGCTGCAATCTAGTGCTCTTGCAAATGTATAATATATAAAACTTCTGCCATATAGTGCTGCAGACATGTGCAAGATCCTGAGCTTACCTACCTGCTTTTCAACAAAGGATACCAATAGAACAAAGAACATTTCTCCAATTAAAAGGAAAATGATTTTAAAACAATTAAAAACTCTTGGTCCTTTTCTGTTGTTACTAGAGTAGACAAAATTAAATGAATAATTAAGAACTTCCTGGATTCAATGGGTTATAGATTCATCTAATAAAAATAAGAGTTTTTTTCTTGCAACTAATCAAAATATAAAAGAATGAAAATTAATCTAAAGCTACTAGTTAGAAATATTTTAATCCAGCTTGAAATGAGTAATTAGTTGATTACAATCTGTAATGCAGACCTTCCAACTGTCCAGATTTGTGTGAGACAGTCCCAAATTCTGAGATCTGTTCCACCTAGACAGCAATATGTCCTGAATTGCCATATATTTTCCTTACCCAAACCCACGGGTCACCCAGTTAAACCCATTGTCCATCCAGACACACTCATTGAGTGCCCAGGCATGACCACAGCCCCACCCACTATCCCCTTAGACTCTCCCAATGTGGCCCTGTCCACAAATATGGGTCCTTCTCAACCCAGTGAGCCACTCACATATGTTGGGAGGTATGGTAATTTAATACATAGAAAATATTGCATATACCCAGTGTTTTTGTTATTTTTGCTTAATCTTCAGTCAATTTTAATAATTTATTTTTTGTTTTGTTTTTATTATTTAGTGTCTGTAAATGTATTTATTGGTCTCATGTTTGATAGAGCCCTTTAATTCGTTTGAGGGAGCATACCACTACACGTTAAGCTCTTCTGCAACAGTAATAATTGAACATTAATTAAATCCGGTAATACAAAGAATCATACAAGCTTCCTGGATTTTTCAACTAACAAGAAATCGCCTGGATTAGTATCCTGTAATAGCATTAACTAACTAAAGTAAAATATTGTATCAGAGAATTATTAAAACAAATGAGACAAATATCATTTACACAATAGTCTACACAAACTTTCAAAATAAATCCATTATTTCAGAAGAAATATACAAGTATACCAAAGCAGTCAGAGATTTTTAGCGTATTTAATGCATTTATTCCATATTTCTGCTTACCACTATCTCAAGTATGTCTTACATTTATTTATTTATACTTTTGTCAGTGCATGTGTCTTCAGTGATGCTTCACAACAATGCATCTAGTCCAGTGGTGGTGGACAAAGATTCAGTGTCCCTGATGTGTTTAGCTGTTGGCACAGATCTCAGCTACTCTTGGAGCTTTCGAGGACTGCCTCTCCCGATGGAACCCCGGTATCATTTTGTTGAACATAACTCCAGCCTCATTATCAGTCCTGTCACAAGGAATGACCATGGACCCTTCATGTGTACTGCTGTAAACTATCTAAACAATGATACAAGTCCTCCCTTAAACTTGACCTGTAAGTAACATAGTATATTAAAGAATACATCAGACATCAGACCATGTCATATGAAGAGTATCAATATATCATACAGAATGCAAATTGCATAGAACAGTGTTTTTCAATTCCATTCCCCAGGGCACACTAATAGGCTATATTTTCAGGATTATGTTATGCGACAGCAGGTTAATAAAAAATTGTCCATTACGCTGGAATGGCCAGGAATGCATATTATGAGTCCTGTCGGTATAGCTATACCGCAAGCATTTTAGTCTGTAACGCAACGTCCATTCCGCACTCAAAAAATTAAGTTTTGGTGTGGAATTTTCATAGCGCCGGTATTACAGGTTGTGCGTTTAGGCTAAAATGAGTTACAGCCTATTCTGACAAGACCGTACCGACATCTGAGAGCAGTAGTTATGGATTTTGTGTAACAAAAATGTTTCACAAAACTCATAATTAAAATGTTACAAAGTACACTAACACCCATAAACTACATATTAACACTTAAACCGCCACCTCCCCGCATCACAAACACTATTTTAAACCTAGAGAGCCAGTCCCGATAACTCCAGTACCCAATCTCTCCCTGTGTCCGGCGAACCGGATGTAAAACCATAAGGCGCCCAATAAAGTAACCTCTCCTGGAGAGCCGTAACAATGTAACGGATGAACCAGTCCGTAAAGCATAAGTCTCAGGATAAAAAAATGTAGGCGCTGCAGTCCAGTGCGGTGCAAATATCCATGTTTAATGTGAAAAAAGCAAAAATAATTTGCAAACAAAATCACAAACAAAAACACATGAATGGTATATGAAAAACGTTAACAGACAGGCAGGTGAAATGGACATTGACAAGTGTCTGACGCGTTTTGCGCCCCCTACAGTGCTTACTCATAGACATAATGCATGCATAAGGAACTGTGATACTTATACCCCTAGACGATAAAATGATTAACCCTGAAGTGACCTGAATAATTAATATATCGTGACTAAACAGCATAAGTTAAAAAACAGCAAAGAGCATGTACAAAAAAGGAAATTTATGCTTACCTGATAAATTTAATTCTTTTACGATATGACGAGTCCACGGATTTCATCCTTACTTATGGGATATCGCCTCCTGGTCAGCAGGAAGTGGCAAAGAGCTCCACAGCAGAGCTGCATATATAGCCCCTCCCTTCCCTCCCCCTCCAGTCATTTGACCGAAGTTAGGAAGAGAAAGGAAAGGCCAAGGAGCAGAGGTGACTGAAGTTTAACAAAAATAATAGACCTGTCTTAGAAAATGACAGGGTGGGCCGTGGACTCGTCATATTGTAAAAGAAATACATTTATCAGGTAAGCATAAATTTCCTTTTCTTTTACAAGATATGACAAGTCCACGGATTTCATCCTTACTTATGGGATACAATACCAAAGCTATAGGACACGGATGAAAGGGAGGGACAAGACAGGAACCTAAACGGAAGGCACCACTGCTTGAAGAACCTTTCTCCCAAAAACAGCATCAGATGAAGCAAAAGTATCAAATTTGGAAAATTTGGAAAAACTGTGAAGAGACAACAAAGTTGCAGCCTTGCAAATCTGTTCAACAGAAGCATCATTTTTAAATGCCCATGAGGAAGCCACAGCCCTAGTAGAATGAGTCGTAATTCATTCAGGAGGCTGTAGTCCAGCAGTCTCAGATGCAGAACATATGATACTCTTCAGTCAAAAAGAAAGGGAGATAGCCGCATCTTTCTGACCCCTATGTCTTCCAGAAAAAAAAACAAATAATAAAGAAGATTGACAAAATTCATTAGTCGCCTGCAAGTAAAACTGCAGGACACGGACCACGTACAAGTTATGTAACAGACGCCCCTTCTTTAGAAGAAGGATTGGGACACAATGAAGATACATCATTTCCTGATTAATATTGTTATTGGAAACAACCTTAGGAAGAAAACCAGGTTTGGTACGTCACACTACCTTATCGGATTGAAAAATAAGGTAAGGAGAATCACATTGTAGAGCCGAAATCTCAGAACTCTGCGATCAGAAGAAATCGCAACTAAAAATAAAACTTTCCAAGATAATAACTTAATATCCATGGAATGCATAGGGTCAAACAGAACCCCTTGAAGAACCTGAAAAACTAAATTCAAACTCCAAGAAGGAGTAACAGGTCTAAATACAAGCCTGACCCTAGTCAGAGCCTGACAAAAGGATTCAACATCTGAAATATCTGCCAGACGTTCGAGTAGCAAAATAGAGAAATCAGAAATCTGTCCCCTTAAGGAACTTTCTGATAACCCCCTTCTCCAATCCGTCTTGGAGAAAGGACAAAATCCTAGGAATCCTAATCTTACTGCATGAGTAACCCCTGGATTCACACCAATAAAGATATTTACACCATATCTTATGGTAAATCTATCTAGTAACAAACTTTCATGCCTGAATCAAGGAATCAATGACCGATCAGATAACTCTCGCTTAGATAAAATTAAGCGCTCAATCTCCAAGCAGTCAGCTGTAGAGAAATTAAATTTGGATTTGCACCAATAAAGATATTTACACCATATCTTATGGTAAATCTATCTAGTAACAGACTTTCATGTCTGAATCAAGGAAGCAATGACCGATCAGAAAACTCTCGCTTAGATAAAATTATGTGCACAATCTCCAAACAGTCAGCTGTAGAGAAATTAAATTCAGATGATGGAAGGTTCCCCGAATGAAAAGGTCCTGCCTCAATGGAAGCTACCATGGTGGTAGAAAAGACATGTCCACCAGATTGGCATACCAAGCCCTGCAAGGCCACGCAGGAGCGACAAAAATCACTGAAACCCTCTCCTGTTTGATCCAGGCAATCACCCAGGGAAGGAGAGCAAACAGTGGAAACACATAAGCTAGGTTGAACGGCCAAGGCATCTATCAGTTCGGCCTGAGGATCCGTATCTCGGGAGCTTGACATTCTAACGAGATGCCATAAGGTTCAGCTCCGACCTGCCCCACTTGAGAATCAGGGTGGCAAAGACCTCCGGATGGAGATCCCATTCCCCCGGATGAAACGTCTATCTGCTAAATAAAATCCGCTTCCCAGTTGTCTACTCATGGGATGTAGAATGCTGATAGATAACAAAAGTGAGCCTTCGCCCACCGAATTATCTTGGATACCTCTGTCACCACTAAGAAACTCCTTGTTCCTCCCTGATGATTGATGTAAGCCACAGTCGTTATGTTGTTCGACTGAAATTGGATGAATTTGACCGAAGCCAACTGAGGCCAAGCCTGAAGCACAATGAATATTGCTCTCAATTCCAGAATATTGATGGGAAGTAGAAACTCTGACCGAGTCCACACACCCTGAGTCTTCAGGGAATTCCAGACTGCACCCCATCCTAGTAGGCTGGCGTCCGTTGTCACTATCACCCATGAAGGTCTGCGGAAGCACGTCCCTTGGGACTGATGATCCAGCGACAACCACCAAAGAAGAGAATCTTTCGTCTCCTGATCCAGATCTATCTGAGGAGACAAATTTGCATAATCTCCATTCCACTGTCTGAGCATGCTCAGTTGTAGAGGACTGAGATGAAAACGAGCAAATGGAATTATGTCCATTTCCGCCACCATCAATCCAATTACCTCCATGCTACTGAGCCACTGATGGCCGAGTATTGGACTGAAGGGTTCGGCATGTATACCGAATCTATAACTTTCTGACTGCTGTCAAGAAGATTTTCATGGACATAGAGTCTATTAGAGATCCCAGCAAAGGAACCCTTGTCTGTGGGACTAGTGAACTCTTTTCTAGATTCACCTTCCACCCGTGAGTCCTTAGAAAAGACAGAACCATGTCAGTATGAGACTTTGTTAGTCGGTAAGACAACGCCTGGATCAGAATATTGTCCATATAAGATGCCACTGCAATGCCCTGCAGTCTGAGAACCGCCAGCAGAGACCCTAGAACCTTTGTGAAGATCCTGTGTGCCATGGCTAGCCCGAAAGGAAGAACCACAAACTGAAAATGTTTGTCCAGGAAGGCAAACCTTAGAAACTGGTAATGATCTCCGTGGATAGGAATGTGAAGATATACATCCTTTAAGTCCACGGTAGTCATATACTGACCCTCCTGGATCAATGAAAAATTGTCCGAATCGTCTCCATCTTGAAAGACGGGACTCTGAGAAACTTGTTTAGACTCAACATCCAAAATGGGTCTGGACGTTCCCTCTTTTTTGGGAACCACGAAAAGATCTGAGCAAAATCCCTGTCCTTGTTCCTGTATTGGAACGGGACAATTACTCCCATAGTTGAGAGAACTCTTACACAACGTAAGAATGCCTCTCCTTTTCTCTGGACAACAGATAATCGGGAAAGAAGAAACCTTCCTCTGGGGAAGGAATCTTTGAACTCCAACTGATACAACTGAAAAACAATTTCTATTATCCAGGGATCCTAAACGTCTCTTACCCAAGCCTTTCTATTGCCCAGGGGGACAAAGAGAGAAAGGCTTCCCCCTACAAGATCCGGCCCGGATCGGGGGCCAACCCATCATGCCGACTTGGTAGTGGTAGCCGGCATCCTGGATTGCTTACCCTTGTTGAGTATTGGACCTTAGTCCTATAGCATCATATTTACCCGAAAACAATTGTTGCAAATCTGGCCTTTTAAGGGTACTGCCTCAGTGACAGGCCCCCTTTGTACCTCATAACTACAAATTTGTACGCAACACAGCATAATACAAACGTTGTTTCATGAACTTTATCATATAACATTCAATGTATACTCTTTCAGGCAGTATTATAATAGTTACCCTGCCGCTTTAAAGTTTGTAAACTTAGCTGTAGCAATTCAAAAGACCGCTACAGAAAACATCTGAAATAGCCAGGCCAAACAACCAGTTCCAAAAAGAACTATTCCTTAAGGTACTGCAGGCTAAGACGAAAAATCCTGAACTCTTAGCCGCCAATGGCACCTTCTAGGGTTGTGTGCTGTAGTGCCATCCTAATTCACAAAGGATGAATGCACACCAAGGAACAGCAGTAATGTCCTGATAAAAAAGACCCTTACTGTCCCTGGAACTGTAAGAACAGAGACTATCTTGTACAAAAACAAATGAAAGTAGCGTGCAATATTGCATCACATAGGTGCATAAATGTACATGTAAATTTGGGTACCTGCCAATCTTAGGATGTAGGCAAGGAACCAGTAAAAAGTCAACAAAAGTTTAATTCAAAATGGATGGGCAACCCTGAACAGCACTGTCTCTTTATATCTGAAAGTGACTCCCCTTTGTGTCTATGACCTAATTAATATATGTTGTACCATCCGACTTCATAAGGGATGAACAAACACTTAAGTCCCTGCAAATCATGCAATAAAATTTTCAAAGAACAGATATTACGGCCTCTTTAAATTTAAAAAAGGAATGCCCTGTTTCCTTTACTTCAGAATTTTGCATGCAAATTAAGCACTAAATTCTATGATAATATGCACCTTGCTTATATTGCTATGAAATCCCTGCAGGGAACCGCAAAGCACTGCCTGTGGGTCATAATCTGTACTTATGTTTTAGAACAGAATGGATAACAAACCTTTAATACATGAAATAAACAATACTGCTTTAAATGTAAAATAACAATGAAATATGGGTACTGTCATCCCAAGGCAATGGATGAACTGACACGGACAAGCAGGGAGCATTCATGACACTAAAACATTGTGCTCCATGTAAAACTGTCTCTAACAGCACTGTCTCTTTATTCAAGAGAAGCAACCTAAAAGGAAGCGCATCACATTAGCCTCCTCCCATGCTTGCTATCAAGACCTATTCCTCCCCTTTCTAGTAACAGGCTTTCTTCCGTGATACTAACAGTAGTGAGGAGGAAGTAACAGTCTTGGCGCCCTTTAATTTGGCGCCCTGTGTGACTCTGCCCCTCGTGGGAGTAACATCAGCTAACTCCCGGTCGCCATGTTCAAACACATATGGCAAAGGATCAATAGTATACAATCCTCACATAAACTGTTCTATAGCCACAACTACAGTGAAGGCCAAACAGTACAATAACATTAAACCGATAGCATACTGTCCTCCACAACTACAGTGAAGCCTAACAGTCAGTGGGAAAAATAAAAATCTGTGCAGCCAGCTTGTAACCACAGAACTAGTCCTCATACAAGAAAAGTACTGCGCCAAGCTGTCAGGGAAAGAGCTTTTCACTGATAGAGCCTCTGAATCCCCTAAATAAATCTATGTGCAGAACTCCCTGAGGTGTATTTTGAGAAATACCCTATAGAGGAATAAAAACTGCACTTACCTTTTATGCTGTCCGACAGCAAGACAGCCTCAACAGGGTTCAGAGGTCCATTGGGTCCCTCCTGTAGTCCTGCAGAAAGATGAAGCCTGAGTTAGATACAGCTTAGGCCATCACAGAAAGGGCAGCATTACAGTATGGAAGGTGCAGTGAGAAGATAATCCCACCAGTTCCCATTGCTTTGAAGCCACCAAATACTTCTCTTTTTGCATTGAAGAGACTGATTTGGTCTAGGCTAAACCCCAGAACAAAGTAGCACACTGTGGCACCTCTTTAAAAATAATAAACACTTGATTGAAGAATCTATAACTAACACCTCACTCTGGCCTAGATTTAGAGTTTTGTCGGTAAGGACCCGCGTAGCTAACACCGGCTTTTTTCTGGCCGCACCATAAAAATAACTCTGGTATTGAGAGTCCACAGAAAGGCTGCGTTAGGCTCCAAAAAAGGAGCGTAGAGCATATTTAACGCAGCTTCAACTCTCGATACCAGAATTGCTTACGCAAGCGGCCAGCCTCAAAAACATGCTCGTGCACGATGGGGCTGTTTGAGCTGAAAAAAAACCTAACACCTACAAAAAAGCCGCGTTCAGCTCCTAACGCAGCCCCATTGTTTGCTATGGGGAAACACTTCCTACGTCTGCACCTAACACTCTAACATGTACCCCGAGTCTAAACACCCCTAACCTTACACTTATTAACCCCTATTCTGCTGCCCCCGCTATCGCTGACCCCTGCATATTATTATTAACCCCTAATCTGCCGCTCCATAAACCGCGGCTACTTACATTATCCTTATGTACCCCTAATCTGCTGCCCTAACATCGCCGACCCCTATATTATATTTATTAACCCCTAATCTGCCCCCCACAACGTTGCCTCCACCTGCCTACACTTATTAACCCCTAATCTGCCGAGCGGACCTGAGCGCTACTATAATAAAGTTATTAACCCCTAATCCGCCTCACTAACCCTATAATAAATAGTATTAACCCCTAATCTGCCCTCCCTAACATCGCCGACACCTAACTTCAATTATTAACCCCTAATCTGCCGACCGGAGCTCACCGCTATTCTAATAAATGTATTAACCCCTAAAGCTAAGTCTAACCCTAACACTAACACCCCCCTAAATTAAATATAATTTTAATCTAAAGAAATTAATTAACTCTTATTAAATAAATTATTCCTATTTAAAGCTAAATACTTACCTGTAAAATAAATCCTAATATAGCTACAATATAAATTATAATTACATTGTAGCTATTTTAGGATTAATATTTATTTTACAGGCAACTTTGTAATTATTTGAACCAGGTACAATAGCTATTAAATAGTTAAGAACTATTTAATAGTTACCTAGTTAAAACAATTACAAAATTACCTGTAAAATAAATCCTAACCTAAGTTACAATTAAACCTAACACTATACTATCATTAAATTAATTAAATAAAATACCTACAATTACCTACAATTAAACCTAACACTACACTATCAATACATTAATTAAATACAATACCTACAAATAACTACAATGAAATAAACTAACTAAAGTACAAAAAATAAAAAAGAACTAAGTTACAAAAAATAAAAAAATATCTACAAACATAAGAAAAATATTACAACAATTTTAAACTAATTACACCTACTCTAAGCCCTCTAATAAAACAACAAAGCCCCCCAAAATAAAAAATGCCCTAGCCTATTCTAAATTACTAAAGTTAAAAGCTCTTTTACCTTACCAGCCCTGAACAGGGCCCTTTGCGGGGCATGCCCCAAGAAGTTCAGCTCTTTTGCCTGTATAAAAAACATACAATACCTCCCCCAACATTACAACCCACCACCCACATACCCCTAATCTAACCCAAACCCCCCTTAAATAAACCTAACACTAAGCCCCTGAAGATCTCCCTACCTTGTCTTCACCATACCAGGTTCACCGATTGGTCCTGAAGAGCTCCTCCGATGTCCTGATCCAAGCCCAAGCGGGGGGCTGAAGATGTCCATGATCCGGTAGAAGTCTTCATCCAAGCGGGGCAGAAGAGGTCTTCCATATGATTGAAGTCTTCATCCAAGCGGGGCAGAAGAGGTCTTCCATCCGATTGAAGTCTTCATCCAGGCGGCATCTTCTATCGACATCCATCTGGAACGGAGCGGCAGCATCCTGAAGACCTCCGACGCGGAACATCCATCCTGGCCGACGACTGAACGATGAATGACAGTTCCTTTAAATGACGTCATCCAAGATGGCATCCCTCGAATTCCGATTGGCTGATAGGATTCTATCAGCCAAGCGGAATTAAGGTAGGAATATTCTGATTGGCTGATGGATCCAATCAGCCAATCAGATTGAGCTCGCATTCTATTGGCTGATCGGAACAGCCAATAGAATGCGAGCTAAATCTGATTGGGCTTGGGCTTGGATCAGGACATCGGAGGAGCTCTTCAGGACCGATCGGTGAACCTGGTATGGTGAAGACAAGGTAGGGAGATCTTCAGGGGCTTAGTGTTAGGTTTATTTAAGGGGGGTTTGGGTTAGATTAGGGGTATGTGGGTGATGGGTTGTAATGTTGGGGGGGGGGTATTGTATGTTTTTTTTACAGGCAAAAGAGCTGAACTTCTTGGGGCATGCCCCGCAAAGGGCCCTGTTCAGGGCTGGTAAGGTAAAAGAGCTTTTAACTTTAGTAATTTAGAATAGGGTAGGGCATTTTTTTATTTTGGGGGGCTTAGTTGTTTTATTAGGGGGCTTAGAGTAGGTGTAATTAGTTTAAAATTGTTGTAATATTTTTCTTATGTTTGTAGATATTTTTTTATTTTTTGTAACTTAGTTCTTTTTTATTTTTTGTACTTTAGTTAGTTTATTTCATTGTAGTTATTTGTAGGTATTGTATTTAATTAATGTATTGATAGTGTAGTGTTAGGTTTAATTGTAGGTAATTGTAGGTATTTTATTTAATTAATTTAATGATAGTATAGTGTTAGGTTTAATTGTAACTTAGGTTAGGATTTATTTTGCAGGTAATTTTGTAATTATTTTAACTAGGTAACTATTAAATAGTTCTTAACTATTTAATAGCTATTGTACCTGGTTAAAATAATTACAAAGTTGCCTGTAAAATAAATATTAATCCTAAAATAGCTACAATGTAATTATAATTTATATTGTAGCTATATTAGGATTTATTTTACAGGTAAGTATTTAGCTTTAAATAGGAATAATTTATTTAATAAGAGTTAATTAATTTTGTTAGATTAAAATTATATTTAATTTAGGGGGGTGTTAGTGTTAGGGTTAGACTTAGCTTTAGGGGTTAATACATTTATTAGAATAGCGGTGAGCTCCGGTTGGCAGATTAGGGGTTAATAATTGAAGTTAGGTGTCGGCGATGTTAGGGAGGGCAGATTATAGGTTAATACTATTTATTATAGGGTTAGTGAGGTGGATTAGGGGTTAATAACTTTATTATAGTAGCGCTCAGGTCCGCTCGGCAGATTAGGGGTTAATAAGTGTTGGCAGGTGGAGGCAACGTTGTGGGGGGCAGATTAGGGGTTAATAAATATAATATAGGGGTCGGCGGTGTTAGGGGCAGCAGATTAGGGGTACATAAGGATAACGTAGTTGGCGGTCGGCAGATTAGGGGTTAAAAAAATTAATCGAGTGGCGGCGATGTGGGGGGACCTCGGTTTAGGGGTACATAGGTAGTTTATGGGTGTTAGTGTACTTTATAGTACAGTAGTTAAGAGCTTTATGAACCGGCGTTAGCCCAGAAAGCTCTTAACTACTGACTTTTTTCCTGCGGCTGGAGTTTTGTCGTTACTATCGCTCACTTCAGACACGACTCTAAATACCGGAGTTAGAAAAATCCCATTGAAAAGATAGGATACGCAATTTACGTAAGGGGATCTGCGGTATGCAAAAGTCACGGCTGAAAAGTGAGCGTTAGACCCTTTTTTGAGTGACTCCAAATACCAGAGTTAGCCTAAAACCAGCGTTAGGAGCCTCTAACGCTGGTTTTCACGGCTAACGCCAAACTCCAAATCTAGGCCTCTGTCTCTTCCTATCACTAACGCAGGCAAAGAGAATGACTGGGGGGAGTGAAGGGAGGGGCTATATATGCAGCTCTGCTGTGGAGCTCTTTGCCACTTCCTGCTGACCAGGAGGTGATATCTCATAAGTAAGGATGAAATCCGTGGACTCGTCATATCTTGTAAAAGAAATATATATATTAGCAGAAATAAGTAGAAGCCATATGTTATACACAATTTTTCCCATAATATTACATAAAATTACACTAGCCATATAAATGGGTACACAAGACTGGGAATAAGAAAGTTAATTTTGAGTGAATTAAAGCCTACGGTCTGCAAGGGAAACTGAAAGATATGATGGACAGATAATAGATGGACTCTAAAATGGAAAATATCTTATGTATTTGGTACAATAATATTATGTACGTATCTTGTTAAACGTGTCCTAATTACTTCTAAGACATATTGAACATATTTGATGCATGACAGCTTATAATGTGCACGGTGTAGTGAAGATACTAACTAGTGTTGCATACTTTGTAATACATATGAGTGAGATACCCATTCTTTTTAACAGAAAAATTATATAATAACTAACAACACAAGTTAACATCTAAGAAAAGACCAGACTAAGAGCTAATTATCAATAAAGAAATTAATGTTGCATTCTCTATTCATCCCAAAAGGTTTTTTAGTTTTTAATTGAAGAATCCAAAAAATGTATTTTCTTTCTAATATTTTATACTTATTGCCTCCTTTTGGGGGTGCAATAGCTAGGTCTATAATCTGAATAGTAAAATCTGCTATATTGGTGAAGTGTTCACCCTTAAAATGATTGGCTATAGCCGACTCTTTCACATGTCTTAATATCCCTTGAATGTTCACCAAATCTCTTTCTGACCTCTCTTGAGGTTTGGCCAACGTATTGGCACTGACAGATATTGCAAGTGAGAAGATAAACTGCAAAAGTACTGCCACAATGTACGTAAAAATCAATGTTGTGACTCTGTTTAGGGAAACTGCTAACAAATTGTTTTCCTGACCAATGTTGGCACACATATTGCAATTCCTGGTCATGCATTTAAAATTACCTTGTTTCTTAAGCCACATAGAACCTGTCATCTTTGATGTTCTTGTGACATTACTAGGGGAAAGACTTCTGGCAAGAGTCTTTCGGCGAGATTACGAGTTTTACGTTAACAGGGGTGCGGGGCTAATGAGACTTTTTTTTTTCTAATGCTACCTTAATCCACCGCTGGTATTACAGGTTTTTTTAAACCTGGCGTAAGCTGCAAAAAGGTGATCATAGAGCAGAATTTAGCTCCACATCTCACCTCAATACTAGCGTTGCTTACGCTAGCGGTAAGCTGGCTAAATGTGCTCGTGCACGATTTCCCCATAGGAAACAATGGGGCTGAGCTGGCTGGAAAAAAACTAACACCTGCAAAAAAGCAACGTCCAAATTCTAACGCAGCCCCATTGTTTCCTATGGGAAAATAAAAAATATGTCTGCACCTAACACCCTAACATGAACCCCGAGTCTAAACACCCCTAATCTTACACTTATTAACCCCTAATCTGCCGCCCCCGCTATCGCTGACACCTACATTATATTATTAACCCCTAATCTGCCGCACCGGACACCGCGGCCACCTACATTATCCCTATAAACCCCTAATCTACTGCCCCCAACATTGCCGACACCTATATTATATTTATTAACCCCTAATCTGCCCCCCCCAATGTTGCCGCCACCTACCTACACTTATTAACCCCTAATATGCCGCCCCCAACGTCGCTGCTACTATAATAAATTTATTAACCCTAAACCTAAGTCTAACCCTAAGTCTAACCCCCCCTAACTTAAATATAATTTAATTTAAGCTAAATTAATTTAACATAATTAAATAAATAATTCCTATTTAAAACGAAATACTTACCTATAAAATAAACCATAAGATAGCTACAATATAACTAATAGTTACATTGTAGCTAGCTTAGGATTTATATTTATTTTACAGGCAACTTTGTATTTATTTTAACTAGGTACAATAGTTATTAAATAGTTATTAACTATTTAATAACTACCTAGCTAAAATAAGTACAAAATTATTTGTACAATACTGCCCCCTGCAAATCTGCAGGGGGCGGTATTGTACAAAATTACCTGTAAAATAAATCCTAACCTAAGTTACAATTACACCTATCATTAAATAAATTAACTAAACTACCTACAATTAATTAAATTTAATAAAGTACAAAAAAAAAACAAACACTAAATTACAGAAAATAAAAAAAGAAATACAATAATTTTAAACTAATTACACCTAATCTAATTCCCCTAATAAAATAAAAAAGACCACCAAAATAATAAAATTTCCCTACCCTATACTAAATTACAAATAGCCCTTAAAATGGCCTTTTGCGGGGCATTGCCCCAAAGTAATCAGTTCTTTTACCTGAAAAAGAAAAATACAATACCCCCCAACATTAAAACCCACCACCCACACACCCTTACTCTAAAACCCACCCAATCCCCCCTTAAAAAAACCTAACTCTAATCCCTTGAACATCTCTCTACCTTGAGCCGTCTTCACCCAGCCGGGCACAAGTGGTCCTCCATACGGCAGAAGTCTTAATCCGATCAGGGCAGAAGAGGTCCTCCAGATGGTAGAAGGCTTCATCCAGGCTGCATCTTCTATCTTCATCCTTCCGGGGTGGAGCGGAGCCATCTTCTATCCAGCCGACGCGGAGCCATCCTCTTCAAACTACGTCCTAATAAAGAATTAAGGTTCCTTTAAGGGACGTCATCCAAGATGGCGTCTCTTGAATTCCAATTGGCTGATAGGATTCTATCAGCCAATCGGAATTAAGGTAGGAAAAATCCTATTGGCTGATTGGATCAGCCAATAGGATTGAACTCGCATTCTATTGTTCCAATCAGCCAATAGAATGTGACCTCAATCCTATTGGCTGATTGCATCAGCCAATAGGATTTTTCCTACCTTAATTCCGATTGGCTGATAGAATCCTATCAGCCAATCGGAATTCAAGGGATGCCATCTTGGATGACATCATTTAAAGGAACCTTCATTCATCGTTAGGAAGTTGTTTGAAGAGGATGGCTCTGCGTCGGCTGGATAGAAGATGGTTCCGCTCCGCTCCGGAAGGATGAAGATAGAAGATGCAGCCTGGATGAAGCCTTCTACCGCCTGGAGGACCTCTTCTGCCCCGATCGGATGAAGACTTCTGCCGTATGGAGGACCACTTGTGCCCGGCAGGGTGAAGACGGCTCAAGGTAGGGAGATCTTCAGGGGGTTAGAGTTAGGTTTTTTTAAGGGGGGATTGGGTGGGTTTTAGAGTAGGGGTGTGTGGGTTTTAATGTTGGGGGGTATTGTATTTTTCTTTTTCAGGTAAAAGAGCTGATTACTTTGGGGTAATGCCCCGCAAAAGGCCCTTTTATGGGCTATTTGTAATTTAGTATAGGGTAGGGAAATTTTATTATTATAGGGGGCTTTTTTATTTTATTAGGGGGATTAGATTAGGTGTAATTAGTTTAAAATTATTGTATTTCTTTTTTTATTTTCTGTAATTTAGTTTTTTTTTGTACTTTAGTTTATTGAATTTAATTGTAATTAATTGTAGGTAGTTTAGTTAATTTATTTAATGATAGTGTAATGTTAGGTGTAATTGTAACTTAGGTTAGGATTTATTTTACAGGTAATTTTGTACTTATTTTAGCTAGGTAGTTATTAAATAGTTAATAACTATTTAATAACTATTGTACCTAGTTAAAATAAATACAAAGTTGCCTGTAAAATAAATATAAATCCTAAAATAGCTACAACGTAACTATTAGTTATATTGTAGCTATTTTATGGTTTATTTTATAGGTAAGCAATTTGTTTTAAATAGGAATAATTTATTTAATTATGTTAAATTAATTTCGTTTAATTTAAATTATATTGAAGTTAGGGGGGGTTAGGGTTAGGTTTAGACTTAGGTTTAGGGGTTAATACATTTAAAATAGTAGCAGCGACGTTGGGGATGGCAGATTAGGGGTTAATAAATGTAAGTAGGTGTTGGCGATGTTAGGGACAGCAGATTAGGGGTTAATCAAATTTAACTAGTGTTTGCGAGGGGGGAGTGTGGTGGTTTAGGGGTTAATACATTTACTAAAGTGGCGGCGATGTCCGTTCGGCAGATTAGGGGTTAATAATTGTAGGTAGGTGGTGGCGAAGTTGGGGGCGGCAGATTAGGGGTTAATAAATATAATGTAGGTGTCGGTGATGTTAGGGGCAGCAGATTTATAGGTTCATAAGTATAATGTAGGTGGCGGCGATGTCCGTTAAAAAATGTTTTTATAGTGTTTGCGATATGGGGGGGCCTCGGTTTAGGGGTTAATAGGGAGTTTATGGGTGTTAGTGTACTTTTTAGCACTTTAGTTAAGAGTTTTATGTTCCGGCATTAGTCCATAAAACTCTTAACTACTGACTTTTAAATGCGGTAGAAGTCTTGACAGGAGAGGGTCTACCGCTCACTTCTTACAAGACTTGTAATACCAGCGTTAGGCAAATCCCATTAAAAAGATAGGATACGCAATTTACGCAAGGGGAATTGCGGTAGCCTCGAGTCGCGGAAGAAAAGTGAGCGGTGAGCCTCTACCTGTCAGACTCGTAATACCAGCGTTAGATAAAAAGCAGCGTTGGGACCTCTCAACACTGCTTTTTAAGGCTAACGCAAAACTTGTAATCTCTGTGTTTGTTTTTTTGGATACAAATTTACACTTCTCAATTAAAGGTGCCAGTACTTCATCTCCTTATAAGTACATGGAGATGTTTCCTGAGTATTTTGACTATTTCAGTATATTGACCAGTACAAGACTATAGATTTGTTATAAGTGTCATCTTTGGTTGAACTAATACTTTTAATAGTATTATATTGCTTAATTTCATTCCAACATTTTTCTAATTCATGTTCATTATAACCCCTAGCCATTAATCTATTTTTTAGATCTAAAAATAGTTTTTCATAGATTTCTAGTGAACCTGTATTTCTTTTTATTAGCTCTTAGTCTGGTCTTTTCTTAGATGTTAACTTGTGTTGTTAATTATTATATAATTTTTCTGTTAAAAAGAATGGGTATCTCACTCATATGTATTACAAAGTATGCAACACTAGACCGTGCACATTATAAGCTGTCGTGCATCAAATATGTTCAATATGTCTTAGAAGTAATTAGGACACGTTTAACAAGATACGTACATAATATTATTGTACCAAATACATAAGATATTTTCCATTTTAGAGTCCATCTATTATCTGTCCATCATATTTTTCAGTTTCCCTTACAGACCGTAGGCTTTAATTCACTCAAAATTACCTTTCTTATTCCCAGTCTTGTGTACCCATTTATATGGCTAGTGTAATTGTATGTAATATTATGGGAAAAATTGTGTATAACATATGGCTTCTACTTATTTCTGCTAATATATATATTTTTGTACATGCTCTGTGCTGTTTTTTAACTTATGCTGTTTAGTCACGATATGTTAAGTATTCAGGTCACTTCAGGGCTAATCATTTTATCATCTAGAGGTATAAGTAGCATTATGCATGCATTATGTCTATGAGTAAGCGCCTGTAGGGGGAGCGAAACGCATCAGACACTTGTCAACGTCCATTTCACCTGCCTGTCTGTTAGCTTTTTTCATATACCATTCATGTGTTTTTGTTTGCAAATTATTTTTGCTTTTTTCACATTAAACATGGATATTTGCACCGCACTGGACTGCGGCGCCTACATTTTTTTATCCTGAGACTATTTTAAACCTATTAACCCCTAATCTGCCGCCCACCCATATTGCAACAATTAAATAAAGTTATTAACCCCTTATCTGCCGCCCACCCACATCACCAACACTATTTAAATATATGAACCCCTATGCCTCCGGCCCCCCACATCGCTGCCACTAAATAAACCTATTAACCCCTAAACCTCCTTCCCCCAACTTCGCCACCACTAAGTAAGTCTATTAACCCCTAAACCATCAGCCCCCCATATCGCAAAACACTAAATTAAACTATTAACCCCTAAACCTAACACCCACTAACTTTGTAAGTAACTTAAAATAAATAAAAACTTACCTGTGAAATAAAAAAAATCCTAAATTTAAAATTATAAAATAAACCTAACATAAACTATTCTGAAAATTAGAAGAAATAAATATTAAAATTAAATAAACTACCAATTAAAAAATCTAAAATTACAAAAAATAATAAAGACTAAGTTATGAAAAATAAACAACACTAAGATTACAAAAAATAATAAACAAAATTATCAAAAATAAAAACAATTAACCTAATCTAATAGGCCTATAAAAATAAAAAGCCCCCCAAAATAAAAACACCCCCTAGCCTACAATAAACTACCAATAGCCCTTAAAAGGGCCTTTTGTAGGGCATTGCCCTAAGTTGAAAAGCTCTTTTACATTAAAAATTACTAAGCCCCCCTAAAAGTAAACCCCCCACCCAACCAAACCCTCAAAATATAGTTTTTTTTCACCATAGACATCAATGGGGTTGCGTTATGGAGATTTTTCATTCCGCACTTCAGGTGTTAGTTTTTTTTCTAACACTCTCTCCCCATTGATGTCTATGGGGGAAAGCATGCACGAGCACGTCAACTCAGCCCCGGGCTTTTGTGCGGTATGGAGCTTAGCGCCACCATATCGCACGCACAAGGAGGCTTTTCAGTAACTCGTAATGGCAGCGCTATGGAGACTGAAATAACGCAACTTTCTTGGCGTTAGTTTTGCACCCTGTTTAGCGCAAAACTCTTAATCTAGGCAAATGTTACTGAATAGCTAATTACTACACCTGGGACTGGATTTACTAAATACTGGTATTTAATATTTCTAAACATGAGGTATGGTTATGTCAAGACAAAATTATTCAGAAGTGTCTGAAATCACCGTCTTCAATTTTATGCACATGTTTAATAGCTGGTGAAGTGTATATAGTATGACCCATAACTCTCTGTTCAATTGTATTCACTTTTTTTATTTTACCATATACTGGCAAATATATTCACAAACTGTCTAATTATGAGAATAATGCTGGTGAGCAAATTAGAAAGTTCTTTAAAATTGCACGCCCTATAGGAAAAAAATGAAACTTTAATTTTGACTTGACTGTTCCTTTAAATGAGACATGTCAGCATAGAGAGAAATCACTGAAGATCTTTGGGGGCATTAAATTGTTTTCAGAACTCTGCATAGCTAAAGAAACAGTTCTCATGATAAAATTTGCCTTTTTTATAATTCTTTTAGGAAAATCTCTCAATACTGACTTGACCTCTTACATAACCTCTCCAGAGCAGAGAGCTTTAGATCATCCGGCCCAAACACAAATACAATGTTACTCACAAAAATATAGGATTTTTATTTGAAAAAATTCAATCCCTTTTTATTTGTTTCTATTTAGAATTGTAGGGAGCGAGCAATTTAAATAAAATAACTTTCCAATTTACTTCTATTATCAAATTTGCTTTGTTCTCTTTTGCCTGTTGTTCTAATTTGCCTGTTGAAAACTAAACCTAGGTAGGCTGATAGGCGCTTAGAAGTGTCCACGTGTCTATAGAGTTCTATGGCAGAAGTTTGCAACTATGTATAACATTGCTATAAGCATTCTTGCAAGCAATGCTGCCAGATGGCTAAAGAAACGTGCATGATCCTGAGCTCACTTAGGGTTACTCTTCAACAAAGCATACCAAGAGAACTAAGCAAAATTGTTCATAGAAGTAAACTGGAAAGTTGGTTAAGATTTCATGCTATCTCTAGTCCATTAAAGTTTAATTTTGACTTTACTTTAAGGACCTCCAGCCAAATTATCCTTGGCATTCTTCATTCTGTAATCTTTTGCATAAATAATATTGTAATTTTAATTCCTTTAGGGAAATACAACTCTGATTCCAGATTGTAATACAAATCTTCCTCCTCCATAAGTTTCATGATTCTACTGCATGCTTTTTCACTCAGGATACCAATCCTACATATAGCTGGCAAATCATCTAAAGCCCATTATAATGCATGAAAAAAAGATGAATGCTACTAATTGTCATTTGTCACTAGCTTTGCCATGCTTGTTTGCCCTAAAGGGTATCGAATAGGATTCAGAGTAAGACCTCCTGTGAGAAGATTCTTTCTCTTTCATGTTCCAACAAATCCTGTGAAAGCTCAGGCCTTTCTGAAGTGTGTTTCAAATCTAGAACTTTCAGGGGTAATCTTACAAGTTCCGTTTCAGGAACAGGGTCAGGGGTTTTATTCAAATCTATTCATTGTCCCAAAGAAAATTCTTTCAGGCCAGTTCTGGATCTGAAGTTTTTGAATCGTTTTGTAAGAGTCCCAACTTTCAAGATGGTGACTATAAGGACTATTCTGCCTTTTGTTCAGCAAGGTCATTATATGTCCATGATAGACTTACAGGATGCATATCTTCACATTCCGATTCATCCAGACCACTATCGGTTTCTGAGATTCTCTTTTCTAGACAAGCATTACCAATTTGTTGCTCTTCCATTTGGCCTAGCAACAGCTCCAAGGATCTTTTCAAAGGTTCTCGGTGCCCTTCTATCTGTAATCAGAGAACAGGGTATTGCAGTGTTTCCTTATTTGGGCGATATCTTGGTACTAGCTCAGTCTTTACATATAGCCGAATCTCACACAAATCAACTAGTGTTGTTTCTTCAAAGACATAGTTGGAGGATCAATTTACCAAAAAGTTTCTTGATTCCTCAGACAAGGGTCACCTTTTTAGGTTTCCAAATAGATTCAGTGTCCTTAACAGACAAGAGACAAATGAAATTGGTTTCAGCTTGTCGAAACCTTCAGTCTCAATCATTCCCTTCAGTGGTTATGTGCATGGAAGTTTTAGGTCTCATGCCTGCAGCATTGAACGCGATCCCCTTTGCTCGTTTTCATATGAGACCTCTGCAGCTTTGTATGCTGAATCAATGGTGCAGGGATTGTACTCGAATATCACAATTGATATACTTAAATCCCAACATTCTGACTTGGTGGTTATACCATCATCGTATTATTCAGGGGGCCTCTTTTGTTTGTCCTACCTGGACTGTGATCACAACAGATGCAAGTCTAACAGGTTGGGGAGCTGTCTTGGGATCTCTGACAGCACAAGGGGTTTGGAAACCTCAAGATGCGAGGTTACCAATCAATATTTTAGAACTCTGTGCTATTTTTAGGGCTCTTCATTTTTGGCCTCTGTTAAAGAAAGAACCATTAATTTATTTTAAGACGGACAATATCACAACTGTGGCATATGTCAATCATCAGGGTGGGACTCACATTCCCCTAGCTATGAAAGAAGTATCTCGGATACTTTCTTTGGCGGAATCCAGCTCTTGTCTAATTTCTGCGGTGCATATCCCAGGTGTAGTCAATTTGGAAGCGGATTATCTCAGCCATCAGACCTTACATCCAGGGGAGTGGTCTCTCCATCCAGATGTATTTTGTCAGATTGTACAGATGTTGGGTCTTCTAGAAATAGATCTGATGGCTTCTCACCTAAACAAGAAACTTCCCAGATACCTATCCAGGTCCAGGGATCCTCATGCAGAGATGGTGAAAGCTTTAGCAGTTCCTTGGTTTTACCAACCAGCTTATATATTTCCACCTCTAGTTCTTCTTCCAAGAGTGATCTCCAAGATCATTATGGAACAATAATATGTGTTTCTAATAGGACCAGCATGGCCTCACATGTTTTGGTATGCGGATCTTGTCTGGATGTCCAGATGCCAGCCTTGGCCACTTCCTCTCAGACCAGACCTTCTGTCTCAAGGGCCATTTTTCCATCAGGATCTCAAATCGTTAAATTTGAAGGTATGGAAATTGAACGCTAACGGCTAGATTTAGAGTTTTGTCGGTAACGAACCGCGTATCTAACGCAGGCTTTTTTCTGGCCGCACCTTTAAAATAACTCTGGTATTGAGAGTCCACAGAATGGCTGCGTTAGGCTCCAAAAAAGGAGCGTATAGCATATTTAACGCAACTTCAACTCTCGATACCAGAGTTGCTTACGGACGCGGCCAGCCTCAAAAACGTGCTCGTGCACAATTCCACCATAGGAAACAATGGGGCTGTTTGAGCTGAAAAAAAAACCTAACACCTGCAAGAAAGCCGCGTTCAGCTCCTAACGCAGCCCCATTGTTTCCTATGGGGAAACACTTCCTACGTCTGCACCTAACACTCTAACATGTACCCCGAGTCTAAACACCCCTAACCTTACACTTATTAACCCCTATTCTGCCGCCCCCACTATCGCTGACCCCTGTATACTATTTTTAACCCCTAATCTTCCGCTCCGTAAACCGCCGCTACTTACATTATCCCTATGTACCCCTAATCTGCTGCCCCTAACACCGCCGACCCCTATATTATATTTATTAACCCCTAATCTGCCCCCCACAACGTCGCCTCCACCTGCTTACACTTATTAACCCCTAATCTGCCGAGCGGACCGCACCGCTATTATTATAAAGTTATTAACCCCTAATCCGCCTCACTAACCCTATAATAAATAGTATTAACCCCTAATCTGCCCTCCCTAACATCGCCGACACCTAACTTCAATTATTAACCCCTAATCTGCCGACTGGAGCTCACCGCTATTCTAATAAATGTATTAACCCCTAAAGCTAAGTCTAACCCTAACACTAACACCCCCCTAAATTAAATATAATTTTAATCTAACTAAATTAATTAACTCTTCTTAAATAAATTATTCCAATTTAAAGCTAAATACTTACCTGTAAAATAAATCCTAATATAACTACAATATAAATTATAATGATATTATAGCTATTTTAGGATTAATATTTATTTTACAGGTAACTTTGTATTTATTTTAACCAGGTACAATAGCTATTAAATAGTTAAGAACTATTTAATAGCTAAAATAGTTCAAATAATTACAAATTTACCTGTAAAATAAATCCTAACCTAAGTTACAATTAAACCTAACACTACACTATCAATAAATAAATTAAATAAAATACCTATAATTATCTACAATTAAACCTAACACTACACTATCAATAAATAAATTAAATAAAATACCTATAATTATCTACAATTAAACCTAACACTACACTATCAATAAATAAATTAAATACAATTCCTACAAATAAATACAATGAAATAAACTAACTAAAGTACAAAAAATAAAAAAGAACTAAGTTACAAAAAATAAAAAAATATTTACAAACATTAGAAATATATTACAACAATTTTAAACTAATTACACCTACTCTAAGCCCCCTAATAAAATAACAAAGCCCCCCAAAATAAAAAAAATGCCCTACCCTATTCTAAATTACTGAAGTTAAAAGCACTTTTACCTTACCAGCCCTGAACAGGGCCCTTTGCGGGGCATGCCCCAAGAAGTTCAGCTCTTTTGCCTGTAAAAAAAAACATACAATACCCCCCCCAACATTACAACCCACCACCCACATACCCCTAATCTAACCCAAACCCCCCTTAAATAAACCTAACACTAAGCCCCTGAAGATCTCCCTACCTTGAGTCGTCTTCACCCAGCCGAGCCAAATTCTTCATCCAAGCGGAGCAAGAAGTTGTCCTCCATCTGGTAGAAGTCTTCATCCAAGCGGGGCAGAAGAGGTCTTCCATCCGATTGAAGTCTTCATCCAAGCGGCATCTTCTATCGTCATCCATCCGGAGCGGAGCGGCAGCATCCTAAAGACCTCCGACGTGGAACATCCATCCTGGCCGACGACTGAACGACGAATGACGGTTCCTTTAAATGACGTCATCCAAGATGGCATCCCTCGAATTCCGATTGGCTGATAGGATTCTATCAGCCAATCGGAATTAAGGTAGGAATATTCTGATTGGCTGATGGAGTCAGCCAATCAGAATCAAGTTCAATCCGATTGGCTGATCCAATCAGCCAATCAGATTGAGCTTGCATTCTATTGGCTGATCGGAACAGCCAATAGAATGCGAGCTCAATCTGATTGGCTGATTGGATCAGCCAATCGGATTGAACTTGATTCTGATTGGCTGATTCCATCAGCCAATCAGAATATTCCTACCTTAATTCCGATTGGCTGATAGAATCCTATCAGCCAATCGGAATTCGAGGGACACCATCTTGGATGACGTCATTTAAAGGAACCGTCATTCGTCGTTCAGTCGTCGGCCAGGATGGATGTTCCGCGTCGGAGGTCTTCAGGATGCTTCCGCTCCGGATGGATGACGATAGAAGGTGCCGCTTGGATGAAGACTTCAATCGGATGGAAGACCTCTTCTGCCCCGCTTGGATGAAGACTTCTACCGGATGGAGGACCTCTTGTTGCTCCGCTTGGATGAAGAATTTGGCTCGGCTGGGTGAAGACGACTCAAGGTAGGGAGATCTTCAGGGGCTTAGTGTTAGGTTTATTTAAGGGGGGTTTGGGTTAGATTAGGGGTATGTGGGTGGTGGGTTGTAATGTTGGGGGGATATTTTTTTTTTTTTTTTTACAGGCATGCCCCGCAAAGGGCCCTGTTCAGGGCTGGTAAGGTAAAAGAGCTTTGAACTTTAGTAATTTAGAATAGGGTAGGGCATTTTTTTATTTTGGGGGGCTTTGTTATTTTATTAGGGGGCTTAGAGTAGGTGTAATTAGTTTAAAATTGTTGTAATATATTTCTAATGTTTGTAAATATTTTTTATTTTTTGTAACTTAGTTCTTTTTTATTTTTTGTACTTTAGTTAGTTTATTTCATTGTATTTATTTGTAGGAATTGTATTTAATTTATTTATTGATAGTGTAGTGTTAGGTTTAATTGTAAATAATTATAGGTATTTTATTTAATTTATTTATTGATAGTGTAGTGTTAGGTTTAATTGTAACTTAGGTTAGGATTTATTTTACAGGTAAATTTGTAATTATTTGAACTATTTTATATTTTAGCTATTAAATAGTTCTTAACTATTTAATAGCTATTGTACCTGGTTAAAATAAATACAAAGTTACCTGTAAAATAAATATTAATCCTAAAATAGCTATAATATCATTATAATTTATATTGTAGCTATATTAGGATTTATTTTACAGGTAAGTATTTAGCTTTAAATAGGAATAATTTATTTAAGAAGAGTTAATTAATTTCGTTAGATTAAAATTATATTTAATTTAGGGGGGTATTAGTGTTAGGGTAAGACTTAGCTTTAGGGGTTAATACATTTATTAGAATAGCGGTGAGCTCCAGTCGGCAGATTAGGGGTTAATAATTGAAGTTAGGTGTCGGCGATGTTAGGGAGGGCAGATTAGGGGTTAATACTATTTATTATAGGGTTAGTGAGGCGGATTAGGGGTTAATAACTTTATAATAATAGCGGCGCGGTCCGCTCGGCAGATTAGGGGTTAATAAGTGTAGGCAGGTGGAGGCGACGTTGAGGGGGGCAGATTAATGGTTAATAAATATAATATAGGGGTCGGCGGTGTTATGGGCAGCAGATTAGGGGTACATAGCTATAATGTAGGTGGCGGCTCTTTGCGGTCGGCAGATTAGGGGTTAATTATTGTAGGTAGCTGGCTGCGACGTTGTGGGGGGCAGGTTAGGGGTTAATAAATATAATATAGGGGTCGGCGGTGTTAGGGGCAGCAGATTAGGGGTACATAAGTATAACGAAGGGGGCGGTCGGCAGATTAGGGGTTAAAAAAATTTAACCGAGTGTCTGCGATGTGGGGGGGCCTCGGTTTAGGGGTACATAGGTGGTTTATGGGTGTTAGTGTACTTTAGAGCACAGTAGTTAAGAGCTTTATAAACCGGCGTTAGCCCAGAAAGCTCTTAACTACTGACTTTTTTCTCTGGCTGGAGTTTTGTCGTTAGATTTCTAACGCTCACTTCAGACACGACTCTAAATACCGGAGTTAGAAAGATCCCATTGAAAAGATAGGATACGCAATTGACGTAAGGGGATCTGCGGTATGAAAAAGTCGCGGCTGAAAAGTGAGCGTTAGACCCTTTTTTGAATGACTCCAAATACCGGCGGTAGCCTAAAACTAGCGTTAGGAGCCTCTAACGCTGGTTTTCACGGCTACCGCCAAACTCCAAATCTAGGCCTTAGTGTTTAGTCATAGGGGTTTCTCTGACTCAGTGATTAATACTATGCTACAGACTTGTAAGTCTGTTTCAAGGAAGATTTATTATTGAGTTTGGAAGTGTCAGGGGTTTTCCCTGTTTTGTTTGCCATGTGCTGCTGGCAGCCATTTTACTCACCTATCTTGCTGACTCTGGTGCATACTGTGTGATGCTGCTCATTTCCTGCACTTCCTTTTATGGCCAGACTGGTGTACATCATCAGTGTGAGATAGGATTCAGTCTCAGAATTGTGATGTCATCACTTATTATTTAAAGGTCCTCTGTTCAGTATGCTTTGCCCTGGCATTCTTTTAGAATTCCAATAATTTTACAGTTTCTTCAGGATGGTTTGGATAAAGGTTTGTCTGCAAGTACTTTGAAGGGACAAATCTCTGCTATTTCTGTTTTATTTCATAGAAAGATTGCTAAGCTTCCTGATATTCACTGTTTTGGTCAGGCTTTGGTTCGTATCAAGACTGCTATTAAATCAATCTCTCCTCCTTGGAGTCTTAATTTGGTTTTGAAGGCTTTGCAGGCTCCTCTTTTTGAGCCTATGCATTCCTTGGACATTAAACTACTTTCTTGGAAAGTGTTGTTTCTTTTCACTATCTCTTCAGCTAGAAGAGTTTCCAAATTGTCTGCTTTTTCTTGTAAGTCTCCTTTTCTGATTTTTCATCAGGATAAGGATGTTTTGTGAACTTTGTTTAAATTTCTTCCTAAGGTTGTGAATTCTAACAACATTAGTAGAGAAATTGTTGTTCCTTCTGTGTCCTAATCCTAAGAATGCTCTTGAGAGATCTTTACATTCTTTGGATGTTGTAAGAGCTCTGAAATATTATGTCGAAGCTACTAAAGATTTCAAAAAGACTTCTAGTCTATTTGTTGTTTTATCTGGTCCTAGGAAAGGTCAGAAAGCCTCTGTCATTTCTTTTGCATCTTGGTTAAAGCTTTTGATTCACAAGTCTTATTTGGAGGCGGGACAGTCCTCGCCTCAGAGAATCACAGCTCATTCTACTAGATCAGTCTCCACTTCTTGGGCTTTTAAGAATGCAGCTTCAGTTGATCAGATTTGCAAAGCAGCAACTTGGTCTTCTTTGCATACATTTACTGAATTTTACCATTTTGATGTACAGTATTTGCTTCTTCTGAAGCAGTCTTTGGTAAAAAAAAAAGGTTCTTCAGGCAGCTGTTTCAGTTTGATTCTTCTGCTTATGTTTTAAGTTTTTTTCTTTAAATTTATGAGAAAAACGTATTTTTTTGTGGATTTAATTTTTTCAGCGGAAAATGGCTGTTTTTATTTTATCCCTCCCTTTCTAGTAACTCTTCTGTGGACTTACACATCTTGGGTATTTCTATCCCATACATCACTAGCTCATGGACTCTTGCCAATTACATGAAAGAAAACATAATTTATGTAAGAACTTACCTGATAAATTCATTTCTTTAATATTTGCAAGAGTCCATGAGACCCACCCTTTTTGTGGTGGTTATGATTTCTTGTATAAAAGCACAATTATTTTTCCAGTTCCTCTTTTTGTATGCTTTTCTACTCTTTATTTTATCACCCCACTACTTGGCTATTCATTAAACTGAATTGTAGGTGTGGTGAGGGGTGTATTTATAGGCATTTTGAGGTTTGGGAAACTTTGCCCCTCTGGTAGGATTGTATATCCCATACGTCACTAGCTCATGGACTCTTGCCAATAGGAAAGAAATTCATTTTTTAGGTAAGTTCTTACATAAATTATGTTTTTCCAACTCAGTGATTATGTTTTTGAATTGTCTTTATTTTTGCCTGACATGTTGGTGTTATATCTTTCACTTGGATTTTATAAGTTGCACTGAGTAATTACAACTGGATAAACAAAAACTGTGTCTAAAATTAAAATATCCAGAGTTCCGCCGCCCTTTTCAAAAGCCAATTTTTCTCTGCTAACGTTTTGAATTGTTATCCAATCAGCGCTCTAGCTACAGCATAAGTGCCATATCGGGAGAGCACTGATTGGACAACAAATTTAAACCATTAGCTCAAAGACTTTTAAAGTGGGCAGCGGAGCGTGGGGTATTTGAATTTCATATCTATATTAAAAAGTAAGTTATAGCGCAACTTAATTACAATTGATGAGTTAAACTCCTAAAATATCACTAACATTCTGAATCTGATTTTATAAAGGGGAATGTTTACCATCATTTAAGCACTATATAGCAGTAATGTTTGTAAGAACGTCTGTAACAGTGTTGTATATTTTGGTAAACACTGCTGCCATTCAGTGCTAAAAACAGACCCACAGAAAGGAGCTAATTTAGGAACTTAGGATAGCAAGAAAAAGACGTGCAGAAAGAAGTGTTAAAGGGCAATTTGATAATTGAAGTAAATTTTAAAAAATTTAAAATGTTACACTCTATATAAATCATAAATGTTTATTTTTTTATTTCATGTCCCTTTAAACACACATCCTTGAGCATCTATGTGGCACCCCTATATATCAGTAAATAGCCAGCATGTATGTCTTTCTGCACTGAATAAACTGCTTGGTTCAGACCCTACGGGCTGATTTATCATTGTCTGGCAGACATGATCCGATGTAGCGGATCATGTCCGCCAGACATCGCTGAATGCCGACAGCATATACTGTGTGCATTTAACATTGCACAAGCAGTTCTGGTGAACTGCTTGTGTAATGCCACCCCCTGCAGATTCACCGCTAGCAGGGGGTGTCAATCAACTCAATCGTACACGATCGGGCAGATTGCAGACTGCAGCCTCAGAGGAGGTGTATGAGTTAAGAAACAGCGGTCTTAAAGGGACATGAAACCCCAAAATTTTCTTTCATGATTCAGGTAGAGAATACAATTTTAAACAACTTTCCAGTTTATCTAGGCAAGCTCATGAGCAGCCGAGAACCTAGGTTATAGCTGTTGATTGGTGGCTGCATATATATATTGATTGTGATTGGCTCACCCATGTGTTCAGTTAGAAACTAGTAGTGCATTGCTGCTCCTTCAATAAATGATACCAAGAGAATGAAACAGATTAGATAATAGAAGTAAATTAGAAAGTTGTTAAAAATTGTATTCTCTATCTGAATCATGAAAGAAACATTTTGTTTTTTTTGTCCCTTTAAGACCGCTGCTTCTTAACTCCTGTTTCCGGCGAGCCTGAAGGCTTGCGTGGAAACAGTTACATTGGGGCCGATATGGGGGTTGTTAAATCGGCCACTACTTCTTTATTCCTTAAAAGGTAGTCTTGCCCCCTTCACCCTCTTTCTACCTATTACTGCAACGATTATGGAAGATTTCTATTATTTACAGAGAATGTCATATTTTGTCAACACTACAGTTTGCAAGTTCAAGGTTTTATTTTTTACTTTTTCTTACAGGGTTACCAGATGGTCAAATAGTTTGTGCTGCCCATGTTGTATCTGAGTATATTATACAGCTCCTGTGTTCATGGCCTAGGGGATACCCAGCAGCTGATCTGCATATGCAGTTTCATAACTTTAGTAGCACAGCACAAGACCAAGTGGTTATTAATTTATCACAAGACCAGATAACCCCTCCTGGAGTATTATATTGCCAAGGCACCCAAAGTGGAGTAACACGGTCTTGTGAACTTAGCATTGGTAAGTCTGCAACATAAAAATGTATAATTTGAAAGTTTTAATAAAGTAATGACCATCAATGAGACTCAGCTGCTCACTAATCATTGTTGTGCATTTAAAATCTAACAAATAAAGTAATCCGCAACCTGTTTTCTCTTGATGTTTAACTGATATATAATGAGACAATTATATGTCAAAAATAATCATACTATTTCTCTTTATGTTTTCAGACCATCCCCAGTCCACTGGATTAGAAGAACACAGCCATGTCAGAGGGGTACTAGGAAAAAGTGCTATTCTGTCTACTACACTGACCAGAAGCCGCTCTGATGTGCTATTTGCCCTCTCCAAAAATCTAAATATACTCCCTGCAAATTTCACCTGGTACAAACTAAACCCACAGCCTTCACTGCTAACTCCTGATTTAAATTTCAGAATAACATCCAATGACTATAACTCGTATTTGGTGGTCAAGAGGTTGACAGAAGATCTAACTGGAGATTATGAGTGTGAAGCTACAAATCTGATAGGAAGCACTAAATTCCAATTCCAAATTATAGCAGAGGAAGGTAAAACATAGAAAATTGTATGAAAGTATTTTTTTAATCATCTTTTCTTTAAAGGTCCACTCCATGAAATATTATACATGCAAAAACTTAAATTATCATTTAGTTTTTTTTCAAAAGGTAATTTAAAGAAGGGGTCGATTTCAATCTTGTCGATCACGTTTTATGACACAAGGTTTTTGATATAGGAAAGAAAGATCCCAATATAGAAGATAACACAATTAAAAGTTTGAAAAAAAAATATTGAGCAAACATGCCCAGTATACCCACAATGGCCATATACAAATGACATTCAGATTGTATAAAATTAATCAGAAACACCACTCTATTCGACTGCAATACACTACATTAACCCTATTAACCCATTTTGGTTTTCCGTGATTGTCAGCCATTATCGATTGTTAGCATTGCCATTATGGGGAAATGGAGATCAATATTGTGAAAAATATCAACCTCAGCTGTGTTTGAATCAGAAAGGTTATGATCATTTTTGTAAAAAAAAAAAAAAAAAAAAAATTAAATAACTCCCAAACCTATTTTACAGATATCAAACCAGAGTTTTTGAAGAATTGGGGAAAAAAAGTTTAATAATAAATCTGGCATTGTGATCAGTGTATGTAAAACAAATAACCAAAAGTTTTAGTTCAAAAAGCAGAGTATATGTCATTACCTAACTTTGACATTTTAATGATTCAAATGATAAAAGAATAAAAGGGTAGCGCACTATGTACTGTAAACGAGAGAGGAAAAAAAGGTTGGAACATTTATAAAATGAACAATCCCAGTGTAGTTAACAGATGAAAGAGTCCATCTCCAAAACAGTGATTGCAAAGATAGCCAAGCGGTACAGAGTACTGAGATGCACTTAAATGAGTTGCCACCACACTTCAAACACAGGACCATGGGTAAAGTCAATTACCGATCAATCTGTGAATACCCAAGTGGGGAGCCACATAGTATACTTCATGAAAAAATGACCCAGAAAGGACCTCAGCAATAGAATATTATACTCACAAATAGATGGACACCAAACCAATGGTATTTATAGGCAGCCCATAATATACAGTAGACAGGGTGCAGCAATGAAAACTTTCGAAAAAAAGAATAATTCAAAGAATAAAATGTGCATATATAAATATCAGAGTTGATTAGTCAGCATACATAAAAAATGCTCAACACAATGGGCTCCGCTGCAGGTGGACAGCATACGCTGTCTGCAGTTATCATTGCACAAGAATTTTACCAGAAATGCTTGTGCAATGCAACCCCCTGCTCACTGGCCGCTAGTAGGGGCTGTCAATCATGAGCTAACAGTGGGGGTTTCATTAGGCTTGTCACAGAAGTTGCGCAAAAACATGCCAGCTGATATGGTGTGTAAACAACACTGGAGTATAATCCATAGCAATTGTATTTTTGTGTTTGAACATAGGAATGTAAAATATGCGTATCTTGCTTCGGGGTTGGCAATTTAGGACTAAAACGCCTGGGTTAGAGCACATGAAGAATTGCTTTTTTTAATGAGTGTTATTGAAATATTAAATATAAAATATTGAAAAATATTAATAAAACATACATACTCTAAATATATTACATATATATATATATATATATATCCTATAATATAAAAGGCCAAGTATGTTTGTCCGAAGCTGTCATGCACAGAAGAGACAACACGAGGACAAACACACGTGGTCTTACCTGACATGCTGTTTGTGGGGTAAAAGTGGGTGTTGCCGGACGGGATCGTGGGCGTGGTCAGGTGTGACCAGGTATGGCCGGGGCATGGTCGGGCGTGGTCGGGGAGCGTGGTCAGGTGCGGTTGGTGCAAGAGAGAGGGGAGAGAAACAGAAAGAGAGGGGGAGAGACAAAAAGAGATAGGAAAGAGCTAAAGAGAGGGGGAAGAGCAGAAGAGAGGGGAAAGAGCAGAAGAGAGGGGGGAGAGAGAGCAAAATAGAGTGGAAAGAGCAAAATAGAGGGAAGAGAGAGAAAAAGAGAGGGGGAAGAGAGAGAGCAAAAGAGAGGGGGAGAGAGAAAATAAGAGGGGGAGAGAGAGTGCAAAAGAGAGGGGAAGAGAGAGAGCAAAAGAGAGGGGGGAGAGAAAATAAGAGGGGGGAAGAGAGAGAGAGCAAATGAGAGGGATGGAGAGAGAGCATAGAGAGGGGAAAGAGCAAAAGAGATTGGGGAAAGAGAGCAAAAGAGAGGGGAAAGAGCAAAATAGAGGCAAGAGAGAGAAAAAGAGAAAGAGGAGAGAGAGCAAAAGAGAGGGGGAGAGAGAGAGCAATAGAGAGGGGGAGAGAGAGAAAAAGAGAGGGGGAGAGAGAGCAAAAGAGAGGGGGAGAGAGAGCAATAGAGAGGGGGAGAGAGAGAGCAAAAGAGAGGGATGGAGAGAGAGCAAAAGAGAGGAGAGAGAGACAGAGCAAAAGAGAGGGGGGAGAGAGGGAGGAGAGAGAGAGCAAAAGAGAGGGGGAGAGAGAGAGCAAAAGAGAGGGGGGAGAGAAAGAGCAAAAGAGAGGTGGAGTGAGAGCGCAAAAGAGAGGGGGGAGAGAGCACAAAAGAGAGGGGGAGAGAGAGAGCAAGGGGTGGGACAGCTGTACTGCAAGAAATGGCCCATGTAAACGGGCTTTAGGACTAGTAGTCATATAATATAATAATTTTAAATGATTTTTATTAATATTTTTAAATATTTTATATTTAATATTTCCATAACACGACCTTAGGTTACACATATTTTGCAATCCTTTGTTCTTCACATAGAAACTAATGTACCTTTTGTTATTAAATATATATTTCTATATTTATATCTGATACTGTTCATGTAAAATACATATCTATACCTATATATATATATATATATATATATATATATATATATATATATATATATATATATATATATATATGAATAGATATACAGGTATAGTGGGGAAACCTATCCATCAGTCCTATGGGAGTATGCTTTATTTAATATGTACCACTTCTGGGTTTTATATATATATATATATATATATATATATATATATATATATATATATATATATATATATATATATGTGTGTGTGTTGTTTTTGGTGTTCCAAGCACTCCTTGTATTGTTAGTCTGCCTGGATGCTCTCCATAATATACATGTAGAAAGTCAAGTCGAAGAAGAGGCACTCACAGGTCTTAATTGCCAATATTTATAACTTTATTTCTGCAAGATACATCAATCAGTCAATGTTTCAGTCCTTGTAGGGCCATTGTCAAGACTGTGGGGCCTATTTATCAAATGTCTTGTCCACAAGACATTGCTGAAAGCGGAGAGCAATACGCTCTCCGTATTCAGCATTGCACCAGCAGCTCACAAGAGCTGCTGGTGCAACGCCGCCCCCTGCAGACTCGCGGCCAATTGGCCAGCAGCAGGGGGCTGTCAATCAACCTGATCGTACTCGATCGGGTTGATTTCCGGCGATTCCTGTCCGCCTGCTCAGAGCTCTTTAGACCGCTGCTTCATAACTGCTGTTTCTGGCGAGTCTTCAGACTCGCCATAAACACGGGCCCACAAGCTCTTTTCGGAGCTTGATAAATGGGCCCCTGTATCTTTAGACCGCTGCTTCATAACGTCTGTTTTCGGCGAGCCTGAAGGCTCATGCGGAAACAGGGGCATCAAGCTTGATAATATGCTCCCTTAGCATTAAATAGGAAATTTCTTTTCAATAAAAAAAATTAGGAATGATAAGTTTAGTAAAGTTTTGAAATGTATTACTAAATTTATTAATAATTATAATAGAATTATTAACACACTTGAAAAATTTTGGTCAATTCATTATAATAAAACAGTTAAAATGCAATTGTAATAAGGATAAATCTGCCCAACATGAAAATATTTTATATTCCAATGTTCTTTAACATGTTTTTTTTGTAATATGCGCAAACATGATCGCATACTGTAATATGCGCATGCCCAACAGGAAAAATATGTATATATATTAATCTATTTATACCAATCCAAGGAGAGAAGTTGCGCTCAATCTTGACATTTTCTTGAAGAAAAAAGGCACTCCAGGCACGTAGTAAAAAGTAAAAACAACTTTTATTCCAAAATAATTAAAAGAAGGACAAAGTAGTGTAGTCCAGCAAAGAGCCAGCAGTGACTCCAACAATCAGGTTGATGAGCTGATCCTCACGCAGACATGTTTCGTGCGTTTGCGCACTTGATCACTGCTTACCTGAGGATCAGCTCACTCACCTATTTATGACTAAGTTGATTACCAGAAATTTGCATATTTAAAACCTGATTGTGTACCTATATCCACAAGTCGGGCTACTTTAATTATAATACCGGTAGCTAGGAAAAAACATAAAAAGAGTGTACAAAGGGATAATATTGGAAATACATGACATGAGATAATCTGACCATTAATTTGAAAAATTGCTATATATAATGTGAGCTAAATTTCCTGAAATTGCCAAACTGATAAACTATTAGGATACCAACTGTTACAATTGTATATATTTAAACACATTTTTTTCAAGTAGATCTAGACTTAGTATATATGTTAGTTATGTAACAAAAAAGGAAAATCACACTGCCAAAGAAAAATAAAGGTGTCATGCCATTACTGTGACATATAAGTTATTTAATAAGACTTTAGATAGACATATATTAGATAAATACATCTAGGTCACGTCTAATGTTTAATCCTTCTGGTTCACTAGTCTGTAATTTAAACATCCAATAAATTTCCTTTTTATTGAGTAGTGACTCTCTATTTCCACCTCTTCTCCACTTGGTAATATGGTCAATACCCTGTATTCTTAATGATGATACATCTGAGTTGTGAATTAGTTTAAAGTGTCTTGATATGGGGGTATCACTATCTTCATCCTCAACTGACCTAAGATGTTGCAGGAATCTGTCTTTGAGGGATCTCTTGGTTTTTCCTGTATATTGGATATTACAAATATCACATGTGAGAAGATAGACTACATGTGTAGTTGCACAATTAATGAAATATCTGATATCATACTCTGTGTTAGTTGTGCTTGAAACAAATTTATCGCCCTCATGTATAAAGTTACAAGTTTTGCAGATGTGTCGTCTGCATTTAAAACATCCCTGTCTTTGTTTAAGCCAGCATCTGTTTATCTTGGGTTTGATATCAGAGGGGGATAAATGATTAGAAAGAGTTTTAGCTCTTTTGGGAATGAAGTCACATCCAGACTTTAAAATCTCTCTGATGATAGGGTCTGAATACAGAATAGGAAGAGAATCTTTAATGATTGTACATATTTTGTTATATTCTACACTAAAGGTAGTTATAAATTTAATCTTATTATTTTCATTCTTTTTAGTCTTTGACTTGTTGTGTTTATATTGAAGCAACTCAGTTCTTGGGATTTGATCGACGCTTGCTTTAGCTTTTAATAATAGGCCCTCATGATAACCTCGCTGTTTGAATCTTTGAGTGGCTTCACTGGCCTGCTTGTGATATTCTGTTTCACTGGTGCAGTTCCTTTTAATGCGAATATATTCCCCTTTGGGTATGCCTCTTAACACATGCCGGGGATGACATGATTCAAATTTTAAAAGTGTGTTGCCTGCAGTTTCCTTTCTGTACATTTTAGTCTGGATAGTAGATCCAGTCTCACCGCCTTGAACAGTGAGATCCAAAAAGTTCACACTTTCATTGCTGTGAGTGCCTGTGAATTCTATACCTAATTGATTACAGTTGAGGTAATTACAAAAGCTATCTGCCTCAGTTATGTCACATTCTAAGATGAAAAACAGATCGTCTATGTAGCGACAATACTGGATAATCGATCCCTTGAATGGATTGCTATCTCCAAAGACGTGGGACAGCTCCCACCAACCCATGAATAGGTTGGCATAGGAGGGGGCAAATTTAGCCCCCCATAGCAGTCCCACGTCTCTGGAGATAATAATCAGTTTGAAACATGAAAAAATTGTGGGTAAGCAAGTATTCAATTGCATTCAGCAAGAAGACCTTAGTTGCTTCTTCAAAGTTATATGATGAATTAACAAAAAAATTGATAGCCATAAGGCCCTTTGAATGCTCAATAGACGTGTAAAGAGATGTCACATCAACAACCATTAACCTATAGTTTGGTTTCCATTCAATGTTAGCAATTTTTTTGATAAATGAAGTGGTGTCTTGTATATAACTAGGAAGTTGACATACTAGAGGTTGTAGGAAAGTGTCAACGAGTTCAGACAATGCTTCGTTCAGGGACCCTATGCCAGCAATAATGGGTCTGCCTGGAGGGGAAAAAGAATTTTTGTGTAATTTGGGGAAATGATGAAAAATGGGAGTTACTGGATTGGATATTAATAATTTTTCTTCCACAGATTGAGTAATAATGTTATTATTACGGGCATATTTAATAATATTCCCAATCTCCCTCTGAAACTTGTTAGTAGGATCTTGTGTCAATTTTAGGTAAACATCTTTTTGACTTAGCTGCCTTTTGGCCTCTGCAATGTAGTCAGTTCTGTTAAGAACGACTACATTGCCGCCCTTGTCAGATGGCCTAATTACAATATTGTCATTCTGTGTAAGCTCCCTGAGAGCTGATTTCTCTTTATATGTTAGATTGTTACATTTTCTATTACCTTTATCTGTCACTTGTTTGTCTAGTTCACGTAATTTGATCTCTACCGTTTTTTGAAAAATATCAATCACTTTTGAACGTGTCTTAAAAGGATAGAATGTGCTTTTGTTTTTAATGTGTTTTAAAGATATGTCCCTCTCTTGTAAATTATCATCTTTAGTGTCCTCTCCTTCTTGTAAGAGAAGATCTAAATCTCTCAAGGTGTTAATTTCAGAAAAGTTAAGATCAGATATAGAACCTACATTATAAATTGCTGCATCATATTCTTTAGTTAAATCAGGTTCACTTTCTGCATTCCCATCCTTCTTGTAAAAATGCTTTTGTAATGTGATTTTTCTGGCAAATCTATTAACGTCTAAGATGGTTTCAAAAACATTGAAGTGATTGGAAGGCACAAAGTTGAGACCTTTAGACAACAGATCTATTTGTGCAGTAGTTAAATTTACAGAGGATAAATTAACAACATTTTTGTCATTTATGCATATTTCTTTCTCTCCTTTTGAGACCTGGTTGTATATACAGATCTCATTTTTTTCTTCTTCTGTGTTTCCCTTGGCTCCAGAGACGTGGGACTGCTATGGGGGCTAAATTTGCCCCCTCCTATGCCAACCTATTCATGGGTTGGTGGGAGCTGTCCCACGTCTTTGGAGATAGCAATCCATTCAAGGGATCGATTATCCAGTATTGTCGCTACATAGACGATCTGTTTTTCATCTTAGAATGTGACATAACTGAGGCAGATAGCTTTTGTAATTACCTCAACTGTAATCAATTAGGTATAGAATTCACAGGCACTCACAGCAATGAAAGTGTGAACTTTTTGGATCTCACTGTTCAAGGCGGTGAGACTGGATCTACTATCCAGACTAAAATGTACAGAAAGGAAACTGCAGGCAACACACTTTTAAAATTTGAATCATGTCATCCCCGGCATGTGTTAAGAGGCATACCCAAAGGGGAATATATTCGCATTAAAAGGAACTGCACCAGTGAAACAGAATATCACAAGCAGGCCAGTGAAGCCACTCAAAGATTCAAACAGCGAGGTTATCATGAGGGCCTATTATTAAAAGCTAAAGCAAGCGTCGATCGAATCCCAAGAACTGAGTTGCTTCAATATAAACACAACAAGTCAAAGACTAAAAAGAATGAAAATAATAAGATTAAATTTATAACTACCTTTAGTGTAGAATATAACAAAATATGTACAATCATTAAAGATTCTCTTCCTATTCTGTATTCAGACCCTACCATCAGAGAGATTTTAAAGTCTGGATGTGACTTCATTCCCAAAAGAGCTAAAACTCTTTCTAATCATTTATCCCCCTCTGATATCAAACCCAAGATAAACAGATGCTGGCTTAAACAAAGACAGGGATGTTTTAAATGCAGACGACACATCTGCAAAACTTGTAACTTTATACATGAGGGCGATAAATTTGTTTCAAGCACAACTAACACAGAGTATGATATCAGATATTTCATTAATTGTGCAACTACACATGTAGTCTATCTTCTCACATGTGATATTTGTAATATCCAATATACAGGAAAAACCAAGAGATCCCTCAAAGACAGATTCCTGCAACATCTTAGGTCAGTTGAGGATGAAGATAGTGATACCCCCATATCAAGACACTTTAAACTAATTCACAACTCAGATGTATCATCATTAAGAATACAGGGTATTGACCATATTACCAAGTGGAGAAGAGGTGGAAATAGAGAGTCACTACTCAATAAAAAGGAAATTTATTGGATGTTTAAATTACAGACTAGTGAACCAGAAGGATTAAACATTAGACGTGACCTAGATGTATTTATCTAATATATGTCTATCTAAAGTCTTATTAAATAACTTATATGTCACAGTAATGGCATGACACCTTTATTTTTCTTTGGCAGTGTGATTTTCCTTTTTTGTTACATAACTAACATATATACTAAGTCTAGATCTACTTGAAAAAAATGTGTTTAAATATATACAATTGTAACAGTTGGTATCCTAATAGTTTATCAGTTTGGCAATTTCAGGAAATTTAGCTCACATTATATATAGCAATTTTTCAAATTAATGGTCAGATTATCTCATGTCATGTATTTCCAATATTATCCCTTTGTACACTCTTTTTATGTTTTTTCCTAGCTACCGGTATTATAATTAAAGTAGCCCGACTTGTGGATATAGGTACACAATCAGGTTTTAAATATGCAAATTTCTGCTAATCAACTTAGTCATAAATAGGTGAGTGAGCTGATCCTCAGGTAAGCAGTGATCAAGTGCGCAAACGCACGAAACATGTCTGCGTGAGGATCAGCTCATCAACCTGATTGTTGGAGTCACTGCTGGCTCTTTGCTGGACTACACTACTTTGTCCTTCTTTTAATTATTTTGGAATAAAAGTTGTTTTTACTTTTTACTACGTGCCTGGAGTGCCTTTTTTCTTCAAGAAAATTTCAAGATTGAGCGCAACTTCTCTCCTTGGATTGGTGTATTCGGCTTTGCCTGTGGCGTGTGTGGCAGACACGCCTGAAGTTTGCAGCCAAGCGTTTGGATTCGTTTAGGGGGTGTGTCCCCCGCCCACTCTCCTGTGTGCCGGGTTATCCTTTCTCAACGAACGCTCAGGAGGAGCGCACCTAACAGTGATTATCCTGGAACTGTGTTAATCTATTTATATGTGTATCAGGGGCGTATTTAGGTTTTGTGCTGCCCTATATATACATATATATCCTATAATATAAAAGGCCAAGTGTGTTTGTCCGAAGCTGTCATGCACAGTAGAGACAACACGAGGACAAACACACGTGGTCTTACCTGACATGCTGTTTGTGGCGGTGGGGTAAAAGTGGGTGTGGCCGGATGGGAGCGTGGGCGTGGGCGGGTGTGACCAGGTATGGCTGGGGCGTGGGCGGGCGTGGTCGGGGAGTGTGGTCAGGTGCGGTCGATGCAAGAGAGAGGGGAGAGAAACAGAAAGAGAGGGGGAGAGACAAAAAGAGATAGGAAAGAGCTAAAGAGAGGGGGAAGAGCAGAAGAGAGGGGAAAGAGCAGAAGAGAGGGGGGAGAGAGAGCAAAATAGAGGGGAAAGAGCAAAAGAGAGGGGGAAAGAGCAAAATAGAGGGAAGAGAGAGAAAAGGAGAGGGGGAAGAGAGAGAGCAAAAGAGAGGGGGAGAGAGAAAATAAGAGGGGGAGAGAGAGCGCAAAAGAAAGGGGAAGAGAGAGAGCAAAAGAGAGGGGGGGAGAGAAAATAAGAGGGGGGAAGAGAGAGAGAGCAAAAGAGAGGGATGGAGAGAGAGCATAGAGAGGGGAAAGAGAAAAAGAGATTGGGGAGAGAGAGCAAAAGAGAGGGGAAAGAGCAAAATATAGGCAAGAGAGAGAAAAAGAGAAAGAGGAGAGAGAGCAAATGAGAGGGGGAGAGAGAGAGAGCAATAGAGAGGGGGAGAGAGAGAAAAATAGAGGGGGAGAGAGAGCCTGAAGTCTCATACGGAAACAGGCGCATCAAGCTCCATACGGAGCTTGATAATATGCTTCCTTAGCATTAAGGGCTCCATGTACTAAGCAGTCAGCGAGCTACCCGCAACAAATCTCGCATCCAAACTCGCAAACTGATATGTAAAAAACCGTCAATTATGTAAAAACTCGCATCTTTAAAATTGCGAGCGTACTTATCCGCCATACCTCGCTACCTCTCCATTTTTTACTGTAATTAGACACATTTGATCACCAACTCGCCAAAAACGAATGTACTAAAAGATCTATTTGTCCGCTCGCGTCAATCTCCGCCCCCACCTCGTTATTTTTGCCTCGCCACCTTTTAGGTGGCGGGCAAGGTACAAAACAATAGGAAAGCCACTAGACGCCAGTCTATACATATATAAAAGGCAGTAATATCAGCATTGTACTTACATTGTTCATTTCAGCAGCTATGGAGAGAATTCTGTTTTTGTTTATTCTCCGTTTGATGCAAATCCGGGCTAGAAGACAGAATACTGGAAATGTAGCTAATCGTATCGTTAGAAGAAGGAGAGTTCGAGTCCCCCGTGTATTCCTTCCACGGGTTGGTTTGCACGGCCTTTCTGACCGAGAGATCATACAAAGATTCCGGCTTGATCGTGAATCGATATTACACCTGTATCGAGAGATTGAAGATCATTTGGAGCCGATGACTGCTCGTTCACAAGCTATTCCGGGACTTCTGAAACTATTAGCGGCATTGCATTTTTTTGCAACAGGCTCCTTTCAGGCAGTTTCTAGCGTCATTATTGGAATGAGTCAATCTGCTTTTTCACGCCACTTATCCAAAGTAATAGGGGCTATGATGGTTATTTTTCATCGATATGTTTGTTTGCCATCTACCCCTGAAGAATGGCAATCTATCAAGTCAAATTTCTATAGGATGGCTGGGATGCCCAATGTCCTAGGTGCCATAGACTGTACCCATGTTGCTGTAAGACCACTTCAAGCTCGTGAGGAGATCTATAGGAATAGAAAGCATTTCCATTCCTTGAATGTCCAGATGGTCTGTGACCCCAACATGAGGATTATCAGTGTCCGTTCTAACTTTCCTGGCTCCTGTCATGATTCTTACATTTTAAGGCAGACTGGGTTATACCGGAAGTTCGAGGACGGAAATATGCCTGACGGATGGCTTCTAGGTAAGCATAACTGGCGTCTAATATGTCTCTCATTTCAATGTACCAAAATTGCGCCCAATTTGTCGACTGTAATCTGTATAGTTTAATTGTATTGTATAGTTCTGAATCTTTATAATTATTCTTATATTAATATTTATATTTATTATATCTTCTATTAGGAGATGGAGGGTACTCATGTACAGAATGGCTGTTGACTCCCTATAACAACCTACAGACCAGAAGTCAAGTACGTTTCAATGAAGCTCACCGATCTACCAGGGGGATTATTGAGAGGACTTTCGGTCTTTTGAAAATGCGGTTTCGATGTCTTGATCGTTCTGGTGGTGCTATGCAGTATGCACCAGAGAAAGTTGCAAAAATTATATTGGTTTGCTGCATACTGCACAATATTGCAATTAAAAGAGGCTGTCCATTAGAAGATGAAGATCCAATAGATGCTGATGATTTACCAGAAGAAATATGTGTAGAACAAGCTAATAGGCGTGGAAATGCAACAAGGGACATGGTTTCAGAACAATATTTTGTGTTTGAGGATTAAAGTTTCAGTTGATCAATAAAAAACTTTCTTTATTAACTTGTCTCCATTTTTTTAAAAAAATTAAGGTTATTAAAAATCACTCATGATAAACAGTTAAATACATAACAGTTGTTGCTCTTCAATTATCAAAGGTTTCAAATAAATAAAGTTTATGATCAAAGTTATTACAGACAATATTATAGGTAATACATTGTCTTTGTGACATCACACTAGTGTCTACAGCTGCTCTCACTCTTTTACATATGTGATTATTGTAATGTAATCCCTCCATAGCTGATGCTAATTCATTGTATTGTGTCATTGAATTGTAGCTGTAACAAGCGACAATATATTCAACAGTGCTTTATGTTATCAGATTGGATTTTTGAGTTAAAAAAGACTTGCTAATTTTATTTGTTTTATTCTAACCTCTATTTTTAACAGCTACTAGGTTTTCCCATATTCAAATAAATACCTTAAGGGCTTACTCTTAGCACTTATTTTCTTAACCTTTATAATATATTTTTGCATTCAAGATTTGTTAAAAGAATAGTGGCATATAGAAAATAATGGCAAAATAAATTATTTTATTACAAAATTATAATCTTTAAACATTATATATTAACAATTGTAAACCAAAGTAACTTGTAATACATATAAACACATCTGAAAAAAAAAGGAAATGTTTAGAAACCAAATAACAATTGTAAACCAAAATAAATTCTAATACATATAAACACATATGAAACAAAGAAAATGTTTAGAAACAAAATAACAATTGTAAACCAAACAACATTTTAATACATATAAACACATCTTAAAAAAATTAAATGTTTAGAAACAAAATAAAAATTGTAAACCAAAATAAATTTTAATACATAAAAACACATCTGAAACAAATAAAATGTTTAGAAACAAAATAACTATTGTAAACCAAAGTATAAATGTTAATACATATCAACACATCTGAAACAAAGAAAATGTATAGAAAACAAATATCATTTGTAATAACTATAAACATCGATATTTACAAACCTTCATAAAATACATTAATCTACATATACATTATATTTTTCTCTATTTTTCGGGGATACATATCTATATCAATGCGCTAATGATTGACATAACGATTAATCACGTCATCGTCTAACATGTCGCGTCCTGAACCTTTTGGTGCTGGAGAATTGGTGATATTAGTTTATGCCATGGATAAATATTTCCCTAAACGGATTGGTGGTGTGAGGGGAGTGAGACAGGAATGCAGAGACAAAATTATATACGAGATGCTGAGAAGAATGCATCGTATTTCAAAAATTAAAAGAACAAGACGACAGTGTCTTAGAAAATATAGTGATTTGAAGAGAAGAGAACCGAAGTACTATAAATCGATTCGAAGATTGATAAGGACATGTAAGTTTCAAAATTATATATGAAATAATTTTTAATAAAAAAAAAAAAGGGTTTATTTTTGAACTGCGTCATCATTGACGAATCCAGGAAAATAATATTTTCTGAGTGTTACTTTGACTATATTAGTATATACAATTGCAAAAAGTTACAAAAGTAAGCATGCAGAACTGAGTTAGTAGATTAAAATTTAACTATATTACTATATACACTTAAAAGGTTAGAAAACTTAGCATACAAAAATGAGTTAGTAGAGTAAAATATAACTATATTAGTATATACCATTGAAACATGCAGAACTGAGTTAGTAGAATAAAATATAAATATATTACTATATAACATTGAAACATGTTAGAAAAGTAAGCATGCAGAACTGAATGTTTTGAAAACAAAAAATTACTTGGAATAATTAATTAAAAAAATTTTATTACAAATTTTTATTATATATATGTTTATAGATATGAGAAGTAGGAGAATGAAGTGTGCACACCCACCACGCTACTTAAGGTCAATGTTGGTGCAAACACCCAGAAGTGAAGCTCTTTCTCCACCTTTGCCAATAACGCTATTGGATATTGAATTATCTCCAAATCCATATGAAATTTGTCATAAAAACACACAGACAGGTAATGACTTATTATTTAAATTTTAAATCATATATTTTAGGTTTTGGCTTAAAAAGTTTTAGCATGCAATATTAATCAAGTTGCTAATTTACTTCTATTATCATTTTTTTCCTCATTAACTTTCTATCTTTATTTGAAAAAGAAGGCATCTAAGCTAAGGAGCCAGCCAATTTTTGGTTGAGCACCATGGACAGCACTCTTTGATTGGTTCTGTCCAATTAGCAAGTACAACACAGTTGGTTCACCAAAAATGGGCTGGCATCTAAACTTAGATTCTTGCTTTTCAAATAAAGATACAAAAAGAATGAAGTAAAATTGAAAGTTTATTTAAATTGCATGCACTATCTGAATCATGAAACTTAGAAATTGGGTTCTGTGTCCCTTTTAATGATTATTATTATTGTTTTAAATAATATATACAAGGTTTTTGATTTAATAGTTTTCTATCTTTATCTTTGTAATTTCGTTCATAGATATTACCATGGAAGACATGGAAACTAGTATGGAAATGGAAGAATTTCAAAATCCTGATAGTGTGACAATATTTGAAGCATTGACTTCAGATGATACTCAACCAAGGATAGAAGTTTTACCAACAATGATGTTAGATAAAGGTATGTTTCATACTCAGTAATCTTAAATCTAAGAAAATCCAAGTTTTAACTAATACATATTGTATATTTCAAATAGGAGTTGGCTCAGATGAAAGCTTTAAAGGAGTGGACATAAGTGTAGAAGCTAATATAGTAGATAACGTAGATAACAGCACATCAGGAGGTAATATTTGTGATGAAAAACCCTATCATACATTGAATATGTATATGAAAATTGAATTAAAATTTGCTTTGCATTTATTTTTCTACAGATTTATCTTCAACATCAACTATTGAAACTGCAGACAAAAGTACTCAGAGTTGTCTAGAAGATCATGTTAACCAAAAAATTTATAAAATTAGGGCAACTTTGGGAATGTTAATGGAGCAAGTAGATTTTTTATACCGTAAATATGTAATTTGATTTCATTTTTTGTTTTGTCATGATTAATAACTGAGAAAAACTTTTGTGTTGAAGAATCAAAAGTGAGTTTGAATTTATGTAAATAAACGTTTTTTTTGGCCATAAAAAAATTTGTCTTTATTAAATAATAACATTTTAAACTTCAAGGGACACTGTATCCAAATTTTATCTTTTGTGATTCAGATAGAGCATGCAATTTTAATCAACTTTCAAATGTACTCCTATTATCAAATTTTCTTCATTCTCTTGGTATGTTTATTTGAAAAGCAAGAATTTAAGATTAGATGCCGGCCCATTTTTGTTGAACAACCTGGGTTGTCCTTGCTGATTGGGCAGCACCAATAAACAATTACTGTCCATGGTTCTGAACCACACATTTGCTGGCTCCTCAGCTTAGATGCCTTCTTTTTAAAATAAAGATATCAAGAGAACGACGAAAAATTGATAATAGAAGTAAATTAGAAAGTTGCTTAAAATTGCATGCTCTATCTGAATCACAAAAGAAAAAATTTGAGTACAGTGTCCCTTTAAAATACACAAAAAATAACTTAGTAAACAATATACAGATTAAAAAAATGAACAGTGACTAACATTTTAAAATTTGAGTACAGTGTCCCTTTAAAATACACAAAAAATAACTTAGTAAACAATATACAGATTAAAAAAATGAACAGTGACTAACATTTTAAAATTGAGTACAGTGTCCCTTTAAAATACACAAAAAATAACTTAGTAAACAATATACAGATTAAAAAAATGAACAGTGACTAACATTTTAAACTTAAAGGGACACTGTATCCAAATTTTATCTTTTGTGATTCAGATAGAGCATGCAATTTTAATCAACTTTCAAATGTACTCCTATTATCAAATTTTCTTCATTCTCTTGGTATGTTTATTTGAAAAGCAAGAATTTAAGATTAGATGCCGGCCCATTTTTGGTGAACAACCTGGGTTGTCCTTGCTGATTGGGCAGCACCAATAAACAATTGCTGTCCATGGTTCTGAACCACACATTTGCTGGCTCCTCAGCTTAGATGCTTTCTTTTTAAAATAAAGATATCAAGAGAACGATGAAAAATTGATAATAGAAGTAAATTAGAAAGTTGCTTAAAATTGCATGCTCTATCTGAATCACAAAAGAAAAAATTTGAGTACAGTGTCCCTTTAAAATACACAAAAAATAACTTAGTAAACAATATACAGATTAAAAAAATGAACAGTGACTAAATAATACAAAATGTTCACTCCAGACGTGGCCTCTTTGGGTCTGTTGTAGCCTCCCTTTCACTGACAATAGCCAACAGAGATTGTAATGTCCTTTCGCTGATGGTTAAAGCTCTGTTAATTTGATGGTTTTTTCTCTTCATCCATCTGCCTCTGCCACTGAACATCTCTCTTTGCAGCTGTAATTTCTGCATCTCTATCTCATTCCTTTGCATTTCTATTTCCACATTTTTTTCTGACAGAGCAGCCCAGCGGTCAATATTTGTGTTAATAATATTTTGCATTTCTCTGTGGTCCTCTCTGTATTGCCTTGCCAGTGTCAACATTTCCCTCAATGCAACATCGCCCAATAGTCCTTCTGCCAGTGTATTGTCAATATTTACACCACCTGTTTGCAGTGCAATTGGTGGTGCCTGTGTTTCAACAGGTTCCTCAATGTTTTCTGGTGTGTGAATTTCATCCGGTTGCGCATCTCCCAAATCTTCAAGAATATCTGGAGTCTCACTTCCATCATGCCCTCCTGGTGGTTCATCTTGAATGGGATTTTCCACTATCGGCATGAGATTGATAGTGATCTCCCTTGATGAGTTTTCTTCTTCTAGATCAAGACATAACAAATTGTTAGTAAATAAAAATAAAATGTTATAAAAACACTTGCAGAAATAGAATAGAAGGAGAGAGCTGATACAACCGTCATACACCAATTTAATTTATATTATATATTTATACATATGTGATACATACCATCAAATAATGGAGATGAATGTCCAGTCAATCGCTGGAAAAGACGTCCCAAATCACCTATAAAAAAATAAATAACATAAAAATAAATAAATAAAATGTTTTTTTGTCAATGTAACGATATATTCAAAATTATTAATGGAAATGTATTTTGCAATTAACTGGACACTGAAGCAAAAATAATCTTTTTGAGAATAAGATATATTGCATGGAATTTCTATCAGCTTTCTTATGTAATACTATGATCAATTCTCAAAAAGAAAATAATGATAAATTTTAAAACCATTAGAAAGTTGATTAAAATAGCATGCATGCTCTACACGAATCCTCATTTAAAAAAATTGGTACAGTGTCCCTTTCATGAAAATCTATGATCATTGCTATTTGAACTTCAAATTACATTCCATCTGTAAAAGATCTCGAAATAGAATATGTCAATAATGACATTTGACATTTAAAAAAAAAAATAAAAAAATAAAAATTGAGAGATAAAAGAGATAAAACACACAACATTGAAATTATTCATTTGTAAAGTACTTACCAGTTGCTCTACCAACACCAGTTTGTGGAGTGCTGGTCCTTAGATCAGGTAGTGTGTCCACCGAGGAAGTTGTGTGTGTAACATTAGATGATGAGCGTATTAATTGTCCATGTGTAAAACTGGCCGAAGGTCTGGAAACAGCTGCACTGGGTGGTCTTGAAACCGCAGAAGATGAAGTAGAACAAGTGGGCACTTCGTTACTCCTCACAGGCTCTGCTTGTGATGTTGGCATCGCTTTAAAAAATTTTTTTAAAAAAAATTAGGTTTATTTTTATTTCTAGTTGAAACTGAAAGCTAAAAGTGTTAATAATAATAATTACAGCAGTGAATGCAGGCTCAATCATTAAAGGGACATGCCATCCACCTTTTTTTATGATTTGGAAAGAGAATGCATTTATAAACATCTTTCTAATTTAATTATATTATCTAATTTGTTTTATTCTCTTGATATTCTTTGTTGAAAAGCATTTGATTGATGCACAAAGAAGCCTCGTGTGATTGGCTCAACATGTGTATTTATTTTTCTTCAACTAAGAATATCTAGAAAATGAAGCCAAAGAAATAATGGAAGTAATATGTTGTTTAAATTTCAATTCTCTATCCGAATCATTAATAAAAGATTTTGGGTTTAGTGGCCCTTTAAAGGGACATGAACAAATATAATTACCTTTACAAATTGCATAAGAAAATGCTTTTTCAAAAATATTTAAATGTATTATGTTTTTGCATTCATTGGATTTTTATACTTTGAGGAAAAGCAAATCTATACAGGCACAGTAAATGATCATTGGTTGATGCACATAGATGGTTCATGTGACTGCGTCAACTATGTGCATAGCTATATCTGAAAAAAGTATGTTTATAAAGCGGAGAACAATTTGGAAAGATGTTAACAATAATATTCTATAGTCAAATAACGCAACAATCCCTTATACATATATGTGACATAAATGATTACAGTATTTGGGGCCTAAATGGCTTGTACAATCCCTTATACATATATGCGACATAAATGATTACAGTATTTGGGGCCTAGATGGTATATAGGATACTAAAGCGTAAGAAGTCAGATAATGTTATTTTAAAGAAATATATATTGGAGACAATGACCTATCATAACTTTAAAAAAAACATTTACGTCAACTATGTTGTACATTTACCTCTTAAATCACTGTCACAATCATCCGTTATGCCAGTGATGATCTCTGGTCCCAGACGCTGAACAAGCTTCTGCTCATAATCATTGAGGTCTGCCACATATGCTGGTCCACCTCCGGTAGCACGTGCCGAATTTTTTTCTCTGGCCAATTTAGCTTTGGCGAAGCGTTTAATGTCGTTGTAACGCTTCTTCAGCTGATCGACATCCTTTTTTCCTGGACCCTGGGCACTAACAGCGTCGCTGATCCTTTGCCAGATCTGCTTCCTTCTAGAAAAATTTGTCTGTTTGACACGACATCCAAACAAATAATCATAAGAGTCAATAATCATGTCAATCAAAACGACGTTTTGCTGATGAGAAAAGTGAGGATTCTTGGATTTTGAAGCGGTTTCAGATCCAGATGAAGCCATATCGAAATTGTAAATAAAGATCACAAAAACGAGCGCTCTGTAATTACTCTCCAAAAATTTTGGAACAATAATACAGTTGTTTAGAAAAGTTGTCCATTTATAGGAGCAAAATTCTATTCCCGCGACTACTATGACGTTCATGACACCTTACATGTCACGTGTTAACAATTGGCCAGACAATTGAACTGAAAGTTAAGTACATCAGCTTATTCGCGGCGAGCGAGGCGTCAAATTTATCAATATTCCGCCACTGCTCGCGGCGGGCTAGACGTGTCTATTTATTGTGGGATTATTAGTACATAGCTACAGCGGACACCATTTCGCCCACGGCGAGTAACGGCGAGTTTAGCCGCGTCTAAAATGACGGATGAATTGACGGCTTAGTACATGGAGCCCTAAATAGGAAATTTCTTTTCAATAAAAAAAAATTAGGAATGATAAGTTTAGTAAAGTTTTGAAATGTATTACTAAATGTATTAATAATTATAATAGAATTATTAACACACTTGAAAAATATTGGTTAATTCTTTATAATAAAACAGTTAAAATGCAATTGTAATAAGGATAAATCTGCCCAATATGAAAATATGAATATTTTATATTCCAATGTTCTTTAACATGTTTTTTTGTAATATGGGCAAACATTATCGCATACTGTAATATGCGCATACCCAACAGGAAAAATATGTATATATATTAATCTATTTATATGTGTATCAGGGGCGTATTTAGGTTTTGTGCTGCCCTAGGCACTCAGAATCCTGCTGCCCCCCCTGGATTTACGTCATTTTTGGCAATATAATTTTTTGGTTAGGGAGTAATGTGACTTCTTTTTTTTTTTTCTTGCTGCTGCTGCTGCTGGCCATTTGAACTTTTGTACATTCATCTTTTTTCAACTTGCCCCACTGTTGATACCCGGGTATTATTTTTAGTGTTATTGTTTTTATTATCTTATTGTTTTTAAGTTAGATATGAAATTGTTACCCTTCACTACGTCATTATCTGTGTACTCGGATTCTGTACTTGTATGTTTCATATTTATTTTTAATATTAGGATTTTGTATGTCACTTTTATCTACCCTTATATTGTTAGATTGGTTATGATTAAATCTATGTTTTTGTAATTGAGCTCAATTTCACTTCCTGAGGCTCCTTTCTCATAATTTATAATTAATACTTTATAGCCCATTATATTAAATTTTTATAGCTTTGTCAATACCCCTAGTAGATTACTCCTTGATTAGTAACCTTTGGCGCTCCTAAATTGTCCCATTTTTATCCGCCATTTGTGCACTGCACAGTCACACACAAACAATCAGCTCCTGCTCCTCTTAACAGTTCAAGTTGGCAGCATTGGTAAATAAATAAAAAAAGGAGGACAGTCAGATAATGATTTATAGTACTGGTGACGGTCCCTACTCCCTACCTAACGTTATTACATTAAATAAAAATGCTCTACAAATACATACAATTCAAAATTTCAACCAGTCCAGGCAGTGACTCCTAAATTATGTGGAAACTGAAAAGCTTTGCTTTGCTTGCGCTTGCCTTAGTAGCATGATTAATTGATTTTAGCAGCCAGCCCAATAGCCATCAATGATCAAATTAAATTTCAAAATAAAACTATGGAAGAGAGGCAGACTCAGAGCCAGAGCAAAAAAAGATACCTATCGTTGCGGCTTGCTTGTACTGCTAACCACCGGGTCACCCTCCTCCTATCCAGTTTAGTGTCTCACTCAGGCTTGGCTCTGCTGACGCTCCAACCCACTCTCACTCATAGACACTGCAGTGTCACTGACTGACAGTCTAGTCTGTGTCAGTCCTTGTACTGTCTGACAGTGACTCCTCCGTAGCTTCTGTCTTCAGACTCACACTCACAGTCACTGCTAAGCCGCTTACCTCCAAATTCCAATGCTGGGACTCTGGGAGGGAGATCATGTGCGCACGTACGTGGCTCCCTCCATCCATGTGCGGCAAGTACTGTGTGAGCAGAGCAGACAGGAAGGTGGGCGGAAGGTGAAAAACTTCACGTGACCTCGGCAAAAGCCAGATCATGTGACCGCCGCCGCAACAACCAAAAAAAATATTGCCAAGTTGCAAGTTGCCAACATATCAGTGCCACTGCCGCCCCCCCAATCTGCCACTCTAGGCACCGGCATTGTTGGCCTATGCATAAATATGCCCCTGATGTGTATATATGTCTGTAAAACATATATACAACTAATAATACATTAATACGTATATATATATATATATATATATATATATATATATATATATACATACACATATATATATATATATATATATATATATATATGTATGTATCTCAATGTTAAAGCCCTTCGTGGCTTTTTTTTTTTCGAACACCAAGACCTCATATCTTTGAGTCTTTATAACTTTTTAAATCAATATTTTTATGAATAAGTTTTATTAGACAGTGTTATTATGAGTGTAAGTATACTTTGTAATGTATTTTTGACGTGTTTTATGCAACTTTTTAATTTCGGAAAACAGGTAACCACAGCTTTGAGATCGCAGTAGGGATTCTAGCGTAAATCAAGATTGCGCTAGCTAAATTGCATTTTCGCTCCACTTGTAATATTAGCGCAATTAAAAATGCTTGTAAAAAGATATCGCTTGCACAAAACTGTTGGCGCTTCACTTATAATCTAGGACATAGAAAACCAATTGAATTCATCCCTCAATCCATTTAATTCAATAGATTTATTAGATTAAGACAATGTGAAACTTTTTGGTTTTGGCATCTTAAAGCCTTAAACCCAGATGGTCTAAATGAAAATGTGGATCTGGCTGCATTTTATTAGTATTTATATATGTATTTGTATTTGGGTATTTTTACTATTATATTCATTGCAGTATTTTTATTTTAGATAATATATTAATCACCTGGTATTAACTTAATTATGGGAACATTAAAATTAAATTAGTGTAGTAATTACTATTACATATCACATGATTTTTATATATACAGGTAGATATGGTATTTCCTTTTGTTTATATATATATATATATATATATATATATATATATATATTGTTTATTTTGGCAGGTACATTGACGATTTGGTGTTGGTGTGGGATGGAGACCAGCAATCAGTTGCTAGGTTTCTTGAATACGCCAACAGCAACAAACTCAATCTATCATTCAATATGACTGAAAATGCCAACACAATTAATTTTTTAGATGTCACTTTGACATCTAACACTGACACACATTCAATAGAGATTGAACTTTTCAGAAAAAGCACAGCAGGCAACACTATTCTGCACTCGACATCATGTCGTCCAAAGCATACGACTGAGTCCATTCCATATAGACAATTAATTACAACCAAACGTAATTGTACAACAGAATCAAAATTACAAATACATGCCCAACAAACCAATCAGAGATTGGAAGCCAGGGGTTACAATACAGACCTTTTAAATAAAACAAAGGCAAAAGTAGACCCCATAAACAGAGAGGACTTGATACATAAAGACACTACAAAGAAACAGATAAAACATACTATACCTACTTTTATTACCACCTATAGCAGAGATTTCAACAAAATCTGTGATATTATACGTGGTTGCTTACCCATTCTAGAAAGTGACACAAAGCTAAGGAAAATTGTTGCTGAAGGTTGCCTCTTTTCAACACGGAGAGTGAAAACTTTAGGAAACATCTTGGCTCCCTCTATGTTACCCAGCAATAATAGACAGACATGGCTTACAAAAAGATTAGGATGTAACAAATGTAATGGCAAAATTTGCAAAACTTGTTCTCATATAGAACAGGGAATACAATTTAAATCCAGTGCAACAAACAAAGAATTTGATATACGTTACAGAATTACATGTAATACCACACATGTTATCTATCTTTAACATGCCAGGGATGCAAAAAGCAGTACGTAGGGCGCACGAAACGTGCCCTACGTGACAGGGTACTACAACATTTAAGAGATATAGGGAATCCAGATAGTACAACTCCTATAGAAAAACACTTTAGACAGGAACACAATAATAACGAATCCCTGTTAACTGTACAAGGTATAGATCACATACCAAAACATAGGAGAGGGGGCGACAGGGAAAGGCGTTTAGACCAGAGACAAGTATTTTGGATTTTCAATTTACAGACAAAGCATCCCTCTGGTCTAAATTCAATTATGGATGTAGATTTATTCTAATAAAATCAATACTGTCATAAAAGTAACAGTAGCCTATATTATTACACATCAATATTTAAACATTTGCTTCTTTTTCTCAAAGCGTTAATAAGGTACAGGTGCCTGCAATTACTTTAACACTTTACCTTTAAATAGCACTAGCAGGTGTGAACACAAACTATGCCAGTGAACAAGGGCTGAAACTTGGCCCGAAACATGTTTGGCGTTTGGTTCTGAACACCTTGTTGCAGGCCTGCGACTAGCTCATGCAGCTTACATGTTTTTACATGATTTTTAATCATTTTTTGATAAATAAAATTTGTTTTTGTTTTTAAGAAAACATTTTCACAGTATCTCTTTTTCTCTGGAGTTGCGGGATGACAAAGTGTGTCTACTATATATATATATATATATATATATATATACACATTATACATACCTTATCCCTATAGTTTATTTACAACATAGATTGTATAGTTTTTGGCTAGATGTAGGTATGTGTTACATTCTTTAATAGAAAATTAATGTGTTATAATACAAATGTCCATTAGATGGTGCCATTGGATAATTTAATACAATTTGCATTGCTTTATTTTGACTTTTGACATATAGACTGTGTTATACAATCGCATTTAACCCTATCGAATGATATGCCAAGTTTGGTTTAGAAGAGACATTTTACAAATATACACCTAAATTACAAGTTTTGTGATACGGCTATACCGCTGAAAAATTGGCCTTTACGCACGGCATGGCAGGTCACCCGTATTACAAGTCGCGGCGATACGGCTGTACCACTATCGTTTTAGCTTGTACGCAACTATCCATTGTGCACTCAAAAAATGTTTTTTGAGTGTGGAATTTTCAGGTCGCCCGTATTACAGGTTGTACGCTCCGTTATAGCTTATACCGCAACGATTCATTACAAGATCAAAGACCAGTAGTTATGGATTTTGCAAAACAAAAATGTTTCACAAAACTCATAACACAAATGTTACAAAGTACACTAACACCCATAAAATAATGTTTTGACAAATATAAATTATCCCAATAATGCTGGAAAATATATATAAGTATCAATGTGGATAAAAAAGTAAATAAGTTTAACTTATATACTAAAACCTCTGATGAAGCGCATGTGCTCATGCGTGAAACGCGTAAGATAGGAGCTCACCTGTTGTCTTATATGGAAGCCTGCTCCAAATAAAACCTTTTTGCATCTACTTGAAGACTCAGGGCTTCTTTTTCCTCATCTTCATATATACTAAAATATACTGGTATTGCTGAAAGGGTGTGGACCTTTAAACGGATAGTTATAAAGGCCACTATACGTGATGACAATGAAAAAACAGCTGATATAAAAGCAGCAGAAAGCAGCTGTAGTGTTATCTCATGAATTGAATGTAAGTATTACATTTATAATGCAAAACGATAATGTGAAATAAGTCACAATATATAGTGGCTAACAAATCGTAAAAGACTTTACAAGTTTATAAATGGCAACGTGCATAGCAATCATAAAAATAAGTGACTGGCACAAAAAAACAAAGGGAGTGACTGACAAAAAATGGCAGTGATAATGTTAAAGGCTGCTAGATATAGTGGATGTAAAAAGTCTGCAGATACCAATGAGTGTATTATCTAATATACGAGAACATGTATGAAGATTATAATATGAAGCAACAGCAAGAAATAGTTTGCAACATAAGTTGCTAGCACTTAGTAAGAAACTTGCAAAAGAGAAAAACGTTAGAAAGATAGCTAAAGTAACTAGCAAAAAAAATATAATAAAATATTTATAGCAGGCTATAAAGATTATAGAAAGAGTGGAAGTGACTGCTTCAAATACCAAAGAGGATAAGCTAAAAAAAATTGATAATGAAATAATAAAAATTATATTTTATATTTTACGGCATTGAAGCTAAACTGATAAATTTAAGTTGTTGAATTTAAAAACAAGTTAAAAAACAATACAGATCAAGTTTTAAACCATAAAAATCAAGTTTTCCTAGCACAGCTAGGCAAAGGGAACTATGAGAAGGATTGGCCAATCTTGTACTAAATGATAGCTGATTGTGCACAAACACATAGGGAAGAACAGATATTTCATACAGGAGCTGTCCGTTAAATAAATGTCTGTGAAAAAAGTGTCAGTGAAAAATAATTTAGATGGTGATGAAGTTCCTGATGTGGGGATTCCTTAGACAAGTGAAAAAAGGAAAAAGAAAAAAAGGGGGGTTCCGAAGGAGATGACCCCTTGAGGGGGGGGGAGGGGGGGGAGTGAAAAAGCTGCGAGATGAATGGGATCTATTACTTGGGAAATCCGACGTGAGAAAAAAGGTCCAAGGAAATCCTAAGAAAAACCTGTAAAGAAAAACACAGAATACTGCACAAAACGATATCAGTAAAACAACTAGATTAGGAAAAGTGCTCACCGGTTAGATAGAAGACTCGGGCTGGTATGTCAAAGTGAAGGTCTACGCGTTTCAGCCTACTCTGAGGCCTTTGCCAGAAGTGAGCCTGTATACACTCTTTTTTGGCGCTGTCCTATATATATTTATGTCTGTTCTACTATAATAAACCTATTAACCCCTAAACCCCTGACCCCCACATCGCAACTACTATAATAAACCTATTTAACCCTAAACTGCCGACCCCCCACATCGCAACTACTGAAATAAACCTATTAACCCTTAAAATGCCAGCCCCCCACATCGCGACACAATTCAATTAAACTATTAACCCTTAAACTTTACAAAAAAAACTCTAAAATTTCGAAAAAATAAATAAATCTAAGATTACAAAATATAATAAACTAAATTATCCAAAATAATAAAAATTAAACCTCATCTAATACCCCTATGAAAACAAAAAAGTCACCCCAAAATAAAAACACCCCCTAATCTAACAATAACCTACCAATAGCGCGTAAATAGCCTTCGCTCTGGATGAAGAAAGAAGATGTCCCCGCGCTGAATGAAGATGGAGCCGCCAGGAAGAAGACCTTCAGTGCCGGATTTCAGGAATGGTGAGTACCTATTTCGGGGTTAGTGTTAGTTTTTTATAGTTTTTTAGATGGGCTTTTTTTTAGATTAGGGTTTTTTTTTTTTTAATGGCCACTAAAGAGCTGATTGCCCTTTTAAGTACAATGCCCATTCAAATGCCTCTTTAGGGGCAATGGGAAGCTTAGGTTTAGAGTTAGAGTTTTTTATTTTGGGGGGTTGGTTGGTTGGGGGGGTTTACTGTTAGGGGGTATTTGCAGTTTTTAATGTAGAAGAGCTGTTTAACTTAGGGCAATACCCTACAAAAGGCCCTTTAGGGGCTTTTGGTAGTTTATTGTTAGATTAGGGGGTGTTTTTATTTTGGGGTGGCTTTTTTGTTTTTATAGGGGTATTAGATTAGGTTTAATTTTTATTATTTTGGATAATTTCATTTATAATTTTTTGTAATCTTAGAATTTGTTTTAGATTTATTTATATATATGTTACAGAAGCATTAGTTATTTTGTTGTGCAGAGCTTATTTCCCAGCAGCAATGCCTGAACCAGCAAGCCAGCGCCTAAGAAGGGCTCCAAGAAAACCATAACAAGTATCATTTCATAAAGAGTTAACTCTTTTTTTTCAGCTTTTAGAAACTATTGTCTAATTACACGTTTGCTGGCCTCAGCTCTAAGTTTAGTGATAACAAATCCCATTGTCTAATCACCTCTGGAGCCAGACTGCTAATTGATAAGATGAACTTGTAAACTTGTTATCTTAAGTACTGTAATCCTATTGTGGCCTGTCAAAGGACAGTGCTCTCTATCTAAATGTGTGATGGGGGATTTTGTGCTTCCCCCCCCTCTCCCCCTGGGAGTGCCCTGTGTGCATGTAACCTTAATAAAAAGCAGGCTGGGCATCCCAGTCCGGAGTTCTTGTTTGACCCTCAATCGCAGCGTTGACTCGTTTTTGTGGGCAGAAGGGTATCCTAGCTGTACTGCAGCTAAGGGAGATTATTCTATATTTGTGAGACTCATATAGAATACTATGGAAAGCAGCTTCTCCCCTCTTTAGCAATAGGGATCCAGGCTACTAAGCGGTCCATCTCTCAGCGAGACTAAGGGTAACCGTAACATTTGGCGGCAGCGGCGGGATTTTCCTGGATTTCCTAGGAGAGGTACAGAACGGATGGAGAGCGCTTACGAAAAATTGAAGCGTACAACCCTAAAGGATTTACTTGAAAGCAGAGGGGGGTACGCCAGCAACCGGCCGAGGAGAGAGCTGATCGCAGAATTGACCGAACTGGATCAGAGCTTCACAATGGCGGAAACACCGACCACGATTAGTGACGAAAAAACCAGGATTGTTCGGGAAAGGCTCTCATTATACAGGCCGAACCCCTCCATGGAATTGGTACAGCAGTTGATGGCGGAGGCGGACGAGGATATACGAGAGACTCGAGCCCACGAACTCAACCTAGCGAACGCACACCGCAATGCTGAAGCCCCGCAAATAATCATCCCTGTCGAAAATGCTGGGAGGCCCAAGATACCCTATGCGGCATTTCGACCCTTCCTAGAGAGCGAGACAGGGATTGATGAATATTTGGCGGACTTCGAAAGGCAATGTGCCCTGCACCAGATTCCCAACAGAGAGTGGCCCACGATATTGTCTGGGAAACTATCCGGGCGAGCCCTGGAAGCCTTTCGTACTCTGGGTGCTGAGGAAGTGACACAGTATGAGCTAGTTAAGGAGACACTGTTGCGACGGTACGCTGTAACTCCGGACACGTATCGCCGACAGTTTCGGGGCACAGAAAAGAAGCCTAACGATACCCATATGGAATGGGCGCACCGAATGCGGAGAGCGGCAAATCACTGGCTGAGCGGAAGTAAAGCGGTGACTGGGGAGGAAATTTTACAATTGTTTCTCTTAGAACATTTTTATAATGGCATGGAACAGCAAGGGAAGGAATGGCTGCGAGACAGGCGGCCTTCTACCTTAGAAGAAGCAGCCAAATTGGCCGATGAACATTATGACTCCCGTCTTCACGAACCCATGAACTACCGAGCTCCAGCACGGGTCGAACCCAGAGAGGTTTACCGTGCACCCCCTCGTGCTGAATTCCGAGCCCCGGTGCCCACAGGGCCCGTCCGACACTCAGGACCACCCAATAACAGCTCTGAGCGTCCCAGACCGACTTGCCACCGATGCAAGCAACCAGGGCATTTCATGGCTAGCTGCCCCCTTAATACGCACCAGACACCCAGGAATTACAATTACCCCTCTGGGTCCTATCGTCCGGCCCGGGCCCTCTGTGTTAACCAAGAGGCCCCTATGGAGGGATATGTGGGGCCGCTTCACGAGGCAGACCCTGTATATGCTGCCTCAGATAACCGCCAGCACCATCGGCAGAGGGTATGGCTCGAGGGGCGATCTACCGAGGGATTGCGAGACACAGGGGCTACTATCACGCTGGTACAGAGTCATTTGGTGCCAGAGCACAAGCGATCCGGACAGACTGTGGCCGTTAGAGTGGCGGGGGGGGATGTGTACAAAATTCCAACAGCTAAAGTGCATCTTGATTGGGGAGCGGGAAAGGAGGCTGTGAACGTGGGCCTAATGGATAATTTACCTGCCGAAGTACTACTGGGCAACGATTTGGGCCCCATGACTTCTGCCTATGCTCCAGTATGCAACAACGAGGCGGACCCAGTGACTACACGGGCCCAAGCCCGGACGGAGCGAGAGCTCTCACCAGTGCGGGAGACACAGGTAAGACCTACCCCGACCTTGCCTGACAGGTTAGGCCCCATACCCTGGGACACCCCAGATGCTTTCGAGGCAGAGTCTAAGACTGACCCGACCTTACAAAAGTACCGGGAACGAGCAGAGACCGGAGGGGGCGGGGCAGATAACGAAACATTCTTATGGGAAAAAGGGAAACTATACCGCTGGACAGAGAAAAGGGGACAGCGTAGGCGACAGCTGGTAGTGCCCCACAAATACCGTCAAGAAATCCTCAAAATAGGCCACGACATCCCCTTAGCAGGCCACCTAGCCGTTACCCGTACCCTACACCGCATTACTCGCACGTTCTTTTGGCCAGGGGTGCACGCTGACGTTAGAACTTACTGTAACACCTGCGATGTGTGTCAACGAGTAGGAAGGCGAGGCGATCACCCTAAAGCCCAGCTAGTAAATATGCCCATTGTAGAGGAACCCTTCAGCCGGGTTGCTATTGACCTAGTGGGACCACTGGCTACCCCTAGTCCCTCCGGTAAGCGATACATTCTTACCGTAGTGGACTACGCTACCAGGTACCCAGAGGCTGTCGCCCTATCCAACATACAAGCGGATACGGTAGCGAATGCACTAGTACAGGTGTTCTCCCGGGTAGGCTTTCCAAAAGAAATCCTATCCAACCGAGGCACCCAATTTACGGCTGAATTGACCCAACAACTCTGGCAGGTTTGCAAAATTAAGTCCCTCCTGAGCTCCCCATACCACCCCCAGACGAACGGGCTGTGTGAGAGGTTCAATGGGACCCTCAAGCAAATGCTCAAGACGTTCACTCAGGAATACCGAGACTGGGAACGCTTCCTGCCGCACCTCCTATTTGCTTATCGGGAGGTGCCCCAGGAAACGACAGGGTTCTCTCCCTTCGAGTTGCTCTACGGAAGAAAGGTACGGGGACCCCTAAACCTGATCCGGGAGCACTGGGAGGGAGAGATGGAGGCTGACGGTGTCCCCATTGTGCCATACGTGCTGGAACTCAGGGACCGAATGGAGCAATTAGCCAAATCCGTGCGGGCTAATCTCCAGTTGGCCCAGAGAAGACAGAAAGTATGGTACGATCGGGGGGCCCGAAAGAGAATCTTCACCATAGGACAAAAGGTGTTAGTACTTAAGCCGGTGAAGACAGACAAATTGCAGGCGTCCTGGCAGGGTCCCTACCAGATCGTAGAGAAAAGGGGAGACACCACTTATGTGATAGCTAGCTGCCACGACAACAATCTTAGAAAGACATTCCATGTAAACATGCTCAAGGAATATTTTGAGCGACCAGAGAACGTGACGGCCGTATGTTGTTCCCCTCAGGAAGACCCCGACAGTTTACCCATTCCAGACCTATTAGAAAAGAGCCTCCCCACAGGTATAGTGGCGCAGGTTCAGATAGGGGACCGACTTAGCCCCACTGAAAGGGAGCAGCTCAACCAACTCCTCCAGTCCAAACACCTCACCTTCTCCCCGAAGCCAGGGTACACTACTTTAACCACCCACCAGGTAGATACTCCGGGACAAGCTCCCTTGCGCCAGGCTCCGTACCGAATCCCCGAAGCAGTTAGGACAGGAATGAAGAAGGAGATCGATGAGATGCTCCAGCTCAGGGTAATTGAGCCCTCCGATAGTCCCTGGGCCTCCCCAGTTGTCTTGGTGCCCAAGAAAGATGGGACCACCCGGTTCTGCGTAGACTATCGGAGGCTCAATGAAAATACCGTGACGGACGCTTACCCTATGCCCAGGGTAGACGAGCTACTCGATCGTATAGCCAGGGGAAATTACCTGACCACTATTGACCTCTGCAAAGGTTACTGGCAGATTCCCCTGGCCCCGGAGGCTATCCCCAAGTCGGCATTCGTCACCCCATTCGGCTTATATCAGTTTAGGGTAATGCCGTTTGGGATGAAGAATGCCCCAGCTACATTCCAGCGCTTGGTGGATAGGCTCCTGGATGGCTTCCAGAGTTTTGCTTGCGCCTACCTGGACGATATAGCGATCCACAGTGAGTCCTGGGAGGACCACTTAGCTCATGTGGGAATGGTTCTGGATCAGATCCGGGCTGCTGGCCTGACTCTGAAGCCAGAAAAATGCCACTTTGGGATGGCCGAGGTACAGTACCTGGGTCACCGGGTGGGGTGTGGAAAGCAGCGACCAGAGCCGGCCAAAATAGAAGCTGTCGCCAATTGGCCCACCCCCATCACTAAGACTCAGGTCCTAGCCTTCCTGGGCACGGCAGGGTACTATAGACGGTTCGTACCAGACTACAGCACACTTGCCAAACCCCTGACTGACTTGACCAAGAAGAACTTACCTCGACAGGTCCTGTGGTCTCCCCACTGTGAAACGGCTTTCCAGGCTCTCAAAAATGCTCTAATTAACGCTCCTGTCTTGGCGGCCCCAGCCCTTAACAAACGTTTTATCGTTCATACAGATGCTTCCATGTTCGGGCTGGGAGCCGTCCTCAGCCAAGTAGGCGAAGATGGAGGGGAGCATCCAGTTGCCTACATCAGCCGGAAGCTCCTGCCCCGCGAAGTCAGCTATGCAGCGGTCGAAAAGGAGTGTTTGGCTTTGGTGTGGGCATTAAAGAAATTGACTCCCTATTTATATGGTCAGGAGTTCACTCTGGTCACCGACCATAACCCGTTGGTGTGGCTGAACCGGGTCTCTGGAGATAACGGCAGGCTATTACGTTGGAGCTTATCGTTGCAACCCTTCAATTTCACCATTACTTACAGACCTGGGAAACAGAATGGCAACGCCGACGGGTTGTCCAGACAAACCGACCTCAGCCCCGCATAACCAGCGGTCTGGACAGCCTTAGTCTGCCCCGAAAAGGGGTCAGACCATGTCTGCCAGAGTGTTCCACAGAAAGGGAGCACTGTTACAGAAGCATTAGTTATTTTGTTGTGCAGAGCTTATTTCCCAGCAGCAATGCCTGAACCAGCAAGCCAGCGCCTAAGAAGGGCTCCAAGAAAACCGTAACAAGTATCATTTCATAAAGAGTTAACTCTTTTTTTTCAGCTTTTAGAAACTATTGTCTAATTACACGTTTGCTGGCCTCAGCTCTAAGTTTAGTGATAACAAATCCCATTGTCTAATCACCTCTGGAGCCAGACTGCTAATTGATAAGATGAACTTGTAAACTTGTTATCTTAAGTACTGTAATCCTATTGTGGCCTGTCAAAGGACAGTGCTCTCTATCTAAATGTGTGATGGGGGATTTTGTGCTTCCCCCCCTCTCCCCCTGGGAGTGCCCTGTGTGCATGTAACCTTAATAAAAAGCAGGCTGGGCATCCCAGTCCGGAGTTCTTGTTTGACCCTCAATCGCAGCGTTGACTCGTTTTTGTGGGCAGAAGGGTATCCTAGCTGTACTGCAGCTAAGGGAGATTATTCTATATTTGTGAGACTCATATAGAATACTATGGAAAGCAGCTTCTCCCCTCTTTAGCAATAGGGATCCAGGCTACTAAGCGGTCCATCTCTCAGCGAGACTAAGGGTAACCGTAACAATATAAGTTGGTTTTTTTCACAGATAAGTTTTTATTTATTTTAAGGTTATATTGTAACATTAATTTAAAGTTAGTGGATGTTAGGTTTAGGGGTTAATGGTTTAATTTAGTGTGTGGCGATGTGGGGGCCGACGGTTTAGGGGTTAATAGGTTTATTATAGTAGTTGCAATGTGAGGGTTCGGCGGTTTAGGAGTTATGAGATTTATTTAGATGTTAGCAAAGTGGGGGTGGCGGTTTAGGGGTTAATAGCTATATTTAGTGTCGGCGATGTCCGGGATGGCGGTTTAGAGGTTAATATTTTTATTTAGTGTTGCCGATGTAGGAGGGCGACGGATTAGGAGTTAATAACTTTATTAAGTGTTGCGATGTCGGGGGCGGCGGTTTAGGGGTATTTAGACTAGGGGTTTATGTTAGGGTGTTAGGTTTTTACATAACTTTCTTGTCTCCATAGACATCAATGGGGATTGCGTTATAGCGATCGCTATTCCGCAACCACAGGTGTTAGTTTTTTCTAACACTTTTTCTCCTTTGATGTCTAGCACTGGGTTTAGTGCATAACTTGTAATCTCGGTGATAGTCATTTTTTACTTTGTTCATATTGATCTATATGTTTCTTTGGAATTGTTGAAAAATGTAAGTTGCTGTACTATGTAATGACATATATTACATTGGATATGATGGTACCGGCTGATTGGCTATTTTGTTAACCAATGGGGTGTGAATTCACTCTAACAGATTGGCACAAAAATACGCTGCAATATGGCGTTGAACACCAATAATTTTTTCAATGTTCCATATGATCATCCAGTGGCAGTAAAAAGTTATTGCAGTTCTATTATACACTTTGTTGATTTTAAACCTGTGCATCAATGATAATGAGCTGAATGATTATTGATCAAGCAATGTGTATTTATAGCACATAGATGTGCAGTGTCTATATGCCGCTTGAGGAAGCAAAAATGCTGTATTGTGAAACACGTTTGGAAGCTATTTTAATGTTTGTTTTATACTTTTAATAAAATAACCCTTTGATATACTTCTAAGGGTTTTTCACAGTGTCTTTGGTTTGAGTGTTATAATTACACTTGACATTGCAATCAGTGGCAGTGACCATAAGGATTCAAGCACCGTGAACTGAGGTTAACTAGCTGGGAAGCTCCTTATTTTCCCAGACCGTTTAATCTGTACTTTGAGATAATTGCTCTCTTTTTTTAGCCCCAATGTTCAAAACATCGCAGCCCGGCGGTCCGTCTGAATTTTTTTTAAAGGAGCGTGTCCGAGCGATGCTGGCGAGTGGCGATGTCTCTCCCTTACAAGTCAATGGGAGCATGATGTCACCACCCATTTTGACAACATGATCACACGTCAACATTTTATTGCAGGGTGGACCCTATTTGAAGTGTGCTTACACGGCAGAGACAGTGCGCTCACTGAAACTAAAATTAGTTTTAGTATAGGCACATTTCAAATCTTGCTGTGGGGACCTAAGTTCATTTACACCTACCCCAACTATATCAGGCAATGTTGTCTCAGCAGCTGATAGCTGGCGAGACAAAGATGGCCGCTACCCTCCTTGCAACCTGGACTTTGCTGCTTTGAACATATCAATCATGTGTCAATGTGTCCAAAGCAAAGTGCAGGCTACTCCCACTAGCAGACCTTGCAAACTCCCCCTGAACACATATTTCTACGTCATGCTTAAGCTATCCTCTCCCTGCTCTGCCTTGCTACCTCACACCGACTGCCTACACCTATGTCACAGCTAACCTACACTCCCCCTGCACCACCCAACTAACTCCCTACACACCCCTAGAACATCCAGCTAAGTCCCTAATACCTCATACACTGATGTCATGTCTAACCTACACTCCCCTGTAACGCCCATCTTACTGCCCACTGTCAAAAAATAAATCACTATAATAAACTATAAGTAATAAACCTTCTTATTATAGCTTTAAAGCTATGTTGCTAAAGTCATCATCAATGTTTAAATAATGTGTCACAGAGATGCGCTAAAATGCCGGTGGTTGACCACCAGAGGTCTGGTAAAACCTCATCGGCCTATCCGGGCTCCTGAAACTCAGTGACAACCGGAATTGAGCCCTGGTCCACCAGAAGCGGCGGACCACCGGAGGACCGGCAAAAACCTCCTCGGCCTATCTGGGCCCTGGAATTCTGTGCCGAACCGCAATTGAGCCCCAGACCGCTGCTACTTAAAATGGGTGTTGATCGAGTAGGGTGCACTTTAAATCCATTACCCCATTCCTCTCAGAAGGTAGCACCCCCAAACAAGTGGTATCACTAGGTGCCTCATCACATTGCCAACAACATACTAAGGACTGACTTGATCCCTTGCAATCTTCTTGATCGACCCCACTTTTAAGTAGCGGTGTACCATGGATCAATTCCTTTCTGGCGCTGAGTTCCAGGAGCCGGATAGGCCAAGGAGGTTTTGCTGGTCCTTTGGCGTTTACCTCATCTCCATGACAAAATATGCATTGTCATGTACAATGTAGATTATCTAAAGTATTCGAGATATATTAAAATGAAAGTAATAGTTGGTTGCTAATATTTCAAACATAAATATATATTTAAAAACATATGTTTAAAATAATATTAAGCAAACATTAAATCGATTTAAAGATATCTACAATAATTTAAACAGTATGCATCGTACATGACAAAGCATATTATTTAAATACTGACCCCTAATCTGCCATAACCTGAAACTAACTGTATAAGCTAAAGCCCAAAAGATAAATATTCAATATTTAAATTAAAATGACACATTGTTATGTACAATGCATAATGTTTAAATAGTTGCATATAAATTAAAATGTAAATAATGTTGCTTGATGTATTTTACTATTTCTAATGAAAGACAGTATAATTAACATTAAAGATCTACATAACTGCATGCCTGTTATGTAAATGTATTATTTTATCATACTGACTACTATAACATAAATATAAATTAACATATATATCTATGTTATCACTAATAAATCCAAGCTTACAGAAACACATTTTAATGTATATGCACTACTTAAACCATTATGCAATGTACATGCATAACTGTAAATATTGAATATCAATGCAAGGCCTGACTACATTATATCTACAATCTGTGAAATAAAATGCATGGTCATGTATAATTCATATTAGTTGATGTATTGGATATATAAATTAAAATGCAGATATTCTTGCTTGATGTATTTACTATTGTAGATTAAAATATATTTTTAAAATAGATATTTATGTTATAAAAGACAGTTGCATTATAATTATAGTATAACATAACTACATGCCTGTTATGCAACACAACGATTGTAACATGAATATAAATGTTAAAATATATATTAATATGTAAAATAAGAAAAGCATCAAGAAAAAAATAAATACATATTAATTTATATACAATTATTATTACTTATTTGTAGAGCAGCAACAATACAATAGTTAAAAGAATATGCATCATACATAAGAATGCATAATATTAAAAAAAAAATGAAGATAAATGCACTATTAACCCCTAAGCTGCCCTAACCTAATCGCCTAATCAAACCCATACAGGTATGGGGGTGGTTAGTTGATTAAAGCCTAATAAATTGTAATATGCGAGTAGTATCGGTGCTCCGCTGGCTTGCACTGATCTGCACTGCTAATGGTGGGTGCAATAAGCAGATTTAATAGTCTCACCTCCTCTGGTTTACTCATCGGTCTCACCCGTCTAATCCTGGTCATTTGATAGCCTCGGTTCCCAATCTCAATACTTCTCCATGGTTGTGGGGCACCTCCGATGGCGTCTGACATCACCTTCCTCGTGACCACTTCTTGACCAATCACGGGACTGACTTGACGGACTATTATCGACCTGTGAATAATTTTATGCAGCACTCACCGATCCTGGCAGTTTTAAGTAAGCATATGTCCCCGGAGCTCCAACGGGTAAACTCAGACTGGACGCCCAACTGTAGCAAACAACAGCCCTCTCCTCAGCCGTAATGAATCCAAAATAAGTAGAATGCCACTTTGAGTACAACGTTCATATTTTATTTGATGCCATTAAAAACTTGATGCTAACATGCAGTAACATGTGTGTTAAAACAGCTGTTCATGTCACAAACAGGCCAGTCTGACGCATTTCGGCTGATATGCCATATTCATAGACTCAATTATCTAGTTTCACCTGTGGAGCTTTATATGCCCCCTCACAATCTCATTGGTTGCCTGTGTAGGTGTGCGAACTCTCTCCTCCCCTTAACTCATCTATCATTGGTTAATATTCTCCCACTGCCTTCTAATCCTCATTTGTACATAGTTTAGTGATACAATGTCTGTATAAATATAAATATACATTTTTCTTCATATCGGATTGTGGAATCCCGTGTAAGTTTTCACATTGAGGTTTCAAAATACCCCATACATAACGCCAAAAAATCGGCTAGCACCTTACACATCAGCCCACAACCTCTTTGACACAGCCTCTTGTTAGACTGATAACTTTGTCTGTATGACAATATGTATATGTACAGAGATACTAGTTAAGTCTGCATCGTTTCTTGTTTAGGTTTCAAATGACCCTTGTGTTATGCCAAAGAATTGGCAGACATCTGTATGACAATATATATATGTACAGAGATACTAGTTAAGGCTGCATCATTTCTTATTTAGGTTTCAAATAACCCTTGTGTTATGCCAAAGAATTTGCGGACATCTTCACTATTCGTGTGTCACTACCTCTTATTTCTTTGCATGTTGTTATGTATATACTTACTAACAATTACTGCGTAACGTCTGTAGCAGTGTCTTATAAACTCATCTCTGGATAGGTTAATAACAGTTGAGCAACATTTAATATCTGCTACACTGATTCTATCCACTAACAAATTATTATTAGAGCTACTTTCTGGATCGGTTATTGTACAAGAGAAATTAATCCCAATTAGGGTTTCTTGTCTCTAACTGTTTGCCATACAGTTTATCCGTCTATGCTCAATTAATAATTGATCGTGAACTAATGTAACTAACTATCCTTCTCTTATCAGAGACTATATCTGGTTTATAAGTAGTTATTGCCTCTGTTCTATTGTCACTACTTTTAAATTATTGTATTCCCCATTCTCTGTATCATAAGTGTATCTGCACTCATACTTGCTCACTGTGGTTAAATCAGATTAGATTGGGATTTGGCCAAAAGAATATGATATGCCTACTTTCAATTGTATTATGTATCACTATATGTTAGAGTAGCTGATATATTCCCATATGTCTAACGTCCTGATCTTTCCCAAAAGTTAATGATATCTTCCGCTATATTCATACCAACTGGTCTGCGTGTATTGAGGGTGAAAATCCAATACGCCTCTCTACGTAATAGCTCTTGTATCCTATCACCCCCTCTAGGTTTTTTTCCTATCACATCAATGATCATCCATCTAAGGGTACTTACATTACCCTGATGATCAAAAAGTGTTTGGCTACTCCTGTGGTGGTTTTCTCTTTGTCAATGTCATTGAGGTGTTCCCTGATTCTTGCTCGGGCCTCTCTGGAGGTACACCCCACATCCTGAAGTTTGCATTCACTGCATTGCACCATATAAATGACAAAATCTGTTCTACAATTGGTACACTGTTTACACTCATACACTTTTTGGGAATATGTCGATTGAAACACTTTGCTGATTAATGTATAGCTGCAAGCTATGCAGCTTCTAGTGCCTCATTTGTAATGTCCCTTGCAGCTAAGCCAACTACTCTCTTTCCTCGGTTTCTTTAACATACTCGGAGAAATCATATTCCCAATTGTAATATTTCTTCTGGATACAAACTGCAACCTTTATCAATGACATTTTTCAATATATCATCTCCTCTTAGGATTTGGAGATTCTTTTTAAAGATGTTACAAACATTACTGTATTGACTAGTATAGGTAGTCACAAAAGTAATCTCACTTTTCTCTTCCTGTCTGGGGGGGTTTAGAACGCAATAATGCCTCTCTGGGCATATGTTGCACTTCTCTCAGAGCTCTGTTTATTGGGCCCTCTGGGTAGCCCCTTTCTCTCAATTTCTGTATCAATGTCTTACTTTCTTTAACATAGTCAGCATTATCTGAGCAATTCCGCTTAGCTCTGATAAGCTGGCCCTTAGCCACGCCATAGTGCATATGGCGTGGGTGACAACTTCTTGTGTGAATCAAGGAATTTGCTGAAATGGGCTTAGAGAAGAGCATTGTTTTCACCCCCCCAGCAACGGTGTCGCCTATCAATGTGACGTTCAGGTAATCCACCTTCGACGTGTCAAAATGAAAAGTAAAGGACAAGCCTGCATCGTTGCTGTTGAGATATGTTACAAATTGCTCACTGGCTTCCCTACTCCCTGCCGAGAAAAACAGAAGGTCGTCTATATAACGTTTGTAACCCACTATCCAATCATCAAAGGGATTCGTATCTGCAAAGACGTTGGACAGCTCCCACCAGCCCATGAACAAATTGGCATAGGCTGGTGCGAACTTAGCTCCCATCGCCGTCCCACACCTTTGCAGATAGAACTGGCCACCAAAGTTGAAATAATTATGATTCAGCAAAAATTCGATGACACGCAAGATGTAATCCTTGAGTTCGGGTGTATAGTCACTCAGAAGATCTAGCATATATTTTACAGCTTGTAGGCCCTTATCATGTGGGATGGCGGAATACAATCCCACCACATCCACTGTTAGCCAACAATAGCCATTTTATTTCTCCCACACTTATTAACAGATGTTTAGTATCATGTAGGAAGGTTGGCAACTTCCAAACTAGAGGTTGTAACAGAGATTCGATCCAATTTGACAAATTTTCAAAGAGGGAACCGATCCCTGAGACGATCGCTCTCCCCTTTACATCTTCAATGGACTTGTGCACCTTTGGTAAGTGATGAAAAATAGGTATCACAGGTTGTGAGGGGGCATATAAAGCTCCACAGGTGAAACTAATAAATCGTAACCATCATTAATCACATAATCAATCCCCATACAGGTATTAAGGGTGGTTAGTTGATTAAGAGCTAATAAATGGTAACCATTATTAATCATCTAATCATCCCCCTTACAGGTATGGAGCATTGTTAGGGGATTAAAGCCTACAAAATAATAACTAACAATAATCACCCAATCAACCCCCATACAGGTATAGGAGGTGATTATGTGATTAAAGTCTACAAAATAATAACTGACAATAATCCGTCACCTCCCATCGCAGACTAGGAGGTTTATTTATTAAGGGCCGAATTACCCCTAATGCCCCTGTTTCTGCACGAGCCTTCAGGCTCGCCGGTAACAGGAGTTAAGAGGCAGCGGTCTTAAGACTGCTGCTCCTTAACTCGTCCACCACCTCTGAGGCAGCGGACAGCAATCAGCCCAATCAAAACTTCAGGGGACAGCATTGCACAAGCAGTTCACCAGAACTGCTTGTGCAATGTTAAATGTTGACAGCATATGCAGCGGCATTTAGCGATATCGGATGGACATGATTCGCTATAGCGAATCATGTATGCCGACCATTTGATAATTCGGCCCCTAGAACTACACTAACACCTAACCCCCCATCTAAACTAACTCCACTAAGTTACAAAAAATAAAAAGCTAAGTTACAAAAAATAATAAACTACATTATCCAAAAAAAGATTATACCTAACACTAAGCTACATGCCCTATAAAATAAAAAAGCCCAGCAAAATAAAAAAAAACCTTAACTGTAAAATAAATTACAATAACCCTTAAAAGGGTCTTTTGTAGGGTATTGCTCTCAGCTCTTTTGCATAAAAAATAAATAAGTTACAAAACCCCCCACATTAAAGTAACCCCCAAAATAAAAAAAAATCTAACTATGAAAACCTATCCTTAGAAATAAAATAAAAAAGTAACAAAGCCTAATTCTTAAAAAAAAAAACACCCTATGGTGGCATAGGGAGTTAATAGAAAGTACTTGCGGTGGGTTTATAGCGGCATAAGGGGTTAATAGATAGTACTTGCGGTGGGTTTATCGCGACATAAGGGGCTAATAGATAGTACTTGCAGTGTTGTTTTGGTGGCATAGGTGGTTAATAGGAAGTACTTGCAGTGGGTTTATGGCAGCATATGGGGTAAATAGTTAGATAGTAGTGGTGGGAAAGTGGCACCATAGGGGTTAATAGTTAGTAGCGGTGGGTATGTGGCGGTTTATAGGTTAATAGTTTGCAAATTGCAGTGGGTATGTGGTGTTTTAAATGTTTATTAGTTTAGTGTTAGTTTGCAATCATGAGGTACTTCGGTTTAGGGGTATTAGGAGTAGCGGATAGGCAGAAGGCAGTATGTCACGGACCAATACAGCAATATGGTTGCCGATGCTGGGTGTTGTCTAAACCGACCATTGGCGTGTATAGTAAACACCTCTCTGAGATGCGGCTATGTTAGGAGTTTGGAATATTCCGAAAAGCTTGCTCAACATAGTGGCGGATCCCTTTGAATATTTTGTCGCCTCGTAGCACTTTCGATCATCATAGCCTTTGTGACTATCTTTATTTTGGGATAATGTTTGAGAGGGGACATGAATTTACTATGCCATTGGAACCCCTTCTTTTTGTTTTATTACAGTACTGTGGATACTCATTCTAGCGTTTATTTTCAGCTTATAATACCAGCAGTAAACCCACCGAGCACAAACACCCACGATAAACCCCTTATTGCTTGGGTGCAAAAGTTTGCAATCAATTTGTAATTGGGCCCATAGTGTTTAGCCTTTCTTAATTAATAAATAATTTCTTTATATAGAAGTTAATTCTTCTACGTGGTATATTATATATATATATATATATACACACAAAACACAGAGACGGACTGCATTCTCAGACTAGACAGGGTAGACATCCCAAGTCACTGTAAACCCTGCAGCCCTAAATACTTATAGACAGCTGCACAGTTCCCAGCAACCCTGGCAGTTAATCCCTGAGCAGTCTGGGGTTCACAGTGGTTAGGGACACAGGAGGGGAGAGACTTTGGAGTGGTCCTAGCTTGGCGCCAAATGTAACTCACTCCCATTTTTTCTTTTAAATATTACTGTGTGCTTGCTAGTGAGTGCCAGGTCTTCTGTATGTTGTGTGTGTGTGTGCGTGTGTGTGTGTGTGTATATATATATATATATATATATATATATATATATATATATATAGAAAAAATAACTCATTGTGTAGTTTATTAACAAATCTAGACAGGCCCAGAGGCTTGTCTACCCACAGAAAACCTCTGAATTACATTGTTTCCAATGCAGCAAAGGATTCTGGGTAAGATATGCAAATTAAGTACACAATGACACACCTTTTTACTTCAGTCTGCTTTTCAGCAGGTTCCCTTTACGCCAGTAAAGTATCGCTGTTCACACAGCTTATAAACTTAGCTAGGGTTAGTGCAGTGATTCATAACCATCCCAGGACAGCTGTTTCGTGGTTTTTGCCACTCATCAGCTGGGAGTAGTGGAGGATTTTAAACTCACCTTTTATCTCCCCCTAATTTAAAATGTTGTTGTTTTCTGCCCGGAATCAACTTCACCCAGCAGTGATTCTAACCTACTCCCAGCTGATGAGTGGCAAAAACCACGAAACAGCTGTCCTGGGATGGTTATGAATCACTGCACTAACCCTAGCTAAGTTTATAAGCTGTGTGAACAGCGATACTTTGGCGTAAAGGGAACCTGCTGAAAAGCAGACTGAAGTAAAAAGGTGTGTCATTGTGTACTTAATTTGCATATCTTACCCAGAATCCTTTGCAGCATTGGAAACAATGTAATTCAGAGGTTTTCTGTGGGTAGACAAGCCTCTGGGCCTGTCTAGATTTGTTAATAAACTACACAATGAGTTATTTTTTCTATATTTTGTGCGTAGTAAAGGATTTTAAACTCACCTTTTATCTCCCCCTAATTTAAAATGTTGTTGTTTTCTGCCCGGAATCAACTTCACCCAGCAGTGATTCTAACCTACTCCCAGCTGATGAGTGGCAAAAACCACAAAACAGCTGTCCTGGGATGGTTATGAATCACTGCACTAACCCTAGCTAAGTTTATAAGCTGTGTGAACAGCGATACTTTGGCGTAAATGGAACCTGCTGAAAAGCAGACTGAAGTAAAAAGGTGTGTCATTGTGTACTTAATTTGCATATCTTACCCAGAATCCTTTGCTGCATTGGAAACAATGTAATTCAGAGGTTTTCTGTGGGTAGACAAGCCTCTGGGCCTGTCTAGATTTGTTAATAAACTACACAATGAGTTATTTTTTATATATTTTGTGCGTAGTGGAGGATTTTAAACTCACCTTTTATCTCCCCCTAATTTAAAATGTTGTTTTATATATATATATATATATATATATATATATATATACACATTTTTTTTCATTAAACACAGTCAAAATATGATACACTTACTGCAACAATAATTAAAAAAAATATATTTTAGTTTTTATGATAACATCTCTGTCGATGATCATCTGTCTTGATTTTCAACAAATCACTAATATATATATTAGTCTGTTAATGTGAACATACTTTTTTGTCTCCCTCAGATTTTTGCAAAGATGATGTGTTGACTCCAGGAATTATAGCTGGCATTGTGATCGGTTCTCTGGCTGTTGTATCTATAATTATTTTCACTATTGTTTTTATCTACTTAAATAAAGGAAAAGCAAACGAGAAAAAAAAATCATCTTTCCCCAAAAGAAATGAAAGAGGTACACAAGAGTGTTAAAAATGTTTATTGTGGTGGGAGGGATAGCACTGATACAGTGTAAAACATTACAGCATAACATGGGGTAACAACGATAGTATATAATTAAACAGACATAAAAGTGCAAAACAAAAATGCTCAAATATGTTGGAGCATTTCATTATTGTACTATTGCTTGTATATAACCGTGGGCTTAAAGGGACATGAAATCCACATTTTTTCTTTCATAGTTCAGGTAGAGCATACAAATAACAAATAATTGGTGATGATGATAATAATAATAATAATAAAATATAAAGCATACATTTTTAAACAACTTTCCAATTTACTTCATCTATCAATGTTGTTTCATGCTCTTGGTATCCTTTGTTGAAGGAGCTGCAATGCACTACTGGGAGCTAGAAAAACTCACCAGTAAGCCAATGACAAGGGGCATATATGTGCAGTCACCAATCAGTAGCTATCTCCTGAACAGAACTGGAAAGTTGTTTAAACCGCCACCAGCCACAATATCTTGCCCACTACAGCCCGCTTTTTACCAGTTCATTCCAATCTACTTTCAAACATGCAAAGGTCACCCTATCCACAAATAAGCCTACCTTGACCCTAATTCCCCTGCAAACTACTGTCCCTTATCACTGTTTCCATTAACTTTCAAACTCCTTGAAAAACTTGTTTTCGATCGGCTAAACCACTTTCTGTCCTTAAACTCCTTGCATGACCCCGCTGCAATCTGGCTTCTGTCCCAAAAACTTACCTGAGACTGCCTTCACCAAGGTTACTAATGATCTTCTTTCTGCTACAAATAGCAGCCACTACTCTATACTTATCTTACTTGACCTCTAAGCTGCCTTCAATGCCATTGACCACCCCCTCCTCCTAAAAACTCTCAACTCCCTTGGTCTCTGTGCCACCTCCCTCTCTTGGATTCAGTCATATCTCTCTAACAGGTCCTTTTCTGCATCATATGCTGGTGACTCCTCCTTTTAAATGCCTCTGTCAGTTGGAGTAAGTCAAGGCTCTGTCCTGGGCCCTCTACTCTTCTTTATTTATACTTCTTCACTCAGTAAACTTATCAACAGCTATGGCTTCAAATGTCACCTCTATTCTGATGATTCTCAGATCTACCTCACCCTTTGCTTTTCTTCATGTAAGAGACTGCTTATCTAGCATTTCTTCCTGGATGGTCTCTCACCATCTAACATGTCCAAGACTGATCACTGTTGGCAGCACCACTATCTCCCCATCACCCCAAGTCTGCTGCTTCGGAGTTATACTTGACTCCAATCTGTCCTTTATTCCCCACATCCAAATTCCTCTCTTCATTCTGCCACAACCACCTACACAATATCTCCTAAATTCTTCTGTTTCTGATCGCAGACACCACAGATCAACTAATCCACTCCCTGGTAAGTTCCCAACTTGATTACTGTAATAATCTACTAGCTGGTCTATCTCTCTCCAATCTCTCCCCCCTTCAATCCATCCTAAATACTTCTGCCAGGCTAAACCACATTTCCCGCCACTATGTATCTGCCCCCACTACCTGTCTTTACTAATCAACAACAGTGACCCACTCCTTCCATCTTCTCCATCACCTCCTCCCATGCTAGACTGCAGAACTTCTCGTACAACACCAACCCACTGGAACGCACTTACTCATGCTGTCCAACTTTCCCCTGATCTTTACTCCTTTAAATGCTTCCTAAAGACATTTTTGTACAAGGAAGAGTACCATCCAACTGAGTATCAAATGTATTCCACTTACCTAATAATTGCCTTCATCTAACTCTCTCCTTACATCATTCTCACCCTTGCAGTCCTCACCTCCTGTTTCTCACCCTTCTAGCATTGTAAGTTCCCAGGGGAATAGGGCCCTCAATTCCTCCTGTATTTGTTTGATAACTGTTGTTCTGTCTCTTAAAAATATTGTATCATTGTTGTAATTTTATCTTTTGTACCAATGGACAGTGCTGCAGAATTTGCTGACGCTTTATAAATAAAGTATAATGATAATAAAGAATCATAAAATTGCATGCTCTATCTAAATCTTGAGGGAAATTTTTGGTTTAATTTCCCTTTAAACCTGCAAATGATTTTAACACAGTTAAAGTCGCTGCGCACATCTAGTGACCCAATGAGAAGAAGCATATATGTGCAGCCACTAATCACGAGTAGTGCATTGCTGCTACTAAGCCTATCCAGGTATATTTTTTAACAAAGGCTTGAAAAAGAACAAAGTTAATTTGACAACAGAAATAAATTAAAACGTTTCTTAAAATGACATGCTCCTTCTGAACCATGAATGTTTAATTTTGACTTTCATGTCCCTTTAACCTTGCTATGATGCAAAGAGCGTTGATATTATAAAGATCACAGCGCAACACTGTGTAGCAAATATGGTTAAGAAAACTTGAGTCTAGATTCCAATCTTACTTCTAGTCCTATCTGATCTTTTCCAGACACAAGTGAAGTCTATAAATATGTTACAGTACTTAATATACTTAAGCAATAGTTCTTGGAACTCCTGCATTTCCTATATATACAGTGGTACATTGGTGATAAACATGATATCTTTTAAAAATTGAAACAACATTGTTCTGAGAAATATTACAAAGCTAATTGAATTGCAAACTTTAATGGCTCTCTAATGTACCCCCTATCTGACAGTACTCATGCGTTCCCTCCCATTAACCATGTAATGATACCATTAGGTGCCACCTATACACACAACACTCGCCACTATAGGTAATCCTCTTCTTACTGTGACCCATCCACAGCAAGCAATTCTACCCACCCAAGAGTCAACCTTGGGTAAGACTTCTGGGACAAATTTATGTTTCCTGCCTTAAGCCTTGTTTCAAAAATGTTCTATCATTTTGTAAGCTGCTGATCCTCACATTTTACCCAAAAACATGGTTCTTATATGTTGATGAATGCCATCTTCACTCATGTTCAGCCTCTTTGTAAGAAGGAGAATACTAAAAAAATGAGTTAATTCATTAGAGGGCATATTGCCATGGGCTATTCTTGTCAAGTGGACTTAGCTAGATATTTTGATGGTTTAATATTGTGGATACAAAGTTATTTAGATGAAGTGGTACGACATTTTAATGTGCTGTGTGTGATACAGGTGTTGGCAGTGCAGTTTATTACTATGTTTTATAAATATCATATATCATACATTTCAAAAGAACTTTATTTAGTGACTGAGTGGGCATTGTAGTTGGCAGGAGCTGTTACCATACAACGATTTGTTTTATTAGGAAATTAATCCAATTAATCAAGCTTGTGTATTTTTTAGGTCAAAATTATTATGAAAATAACTCGTCAACGCACCAGAATAACCAATTTCCTAATCAAATGCTTTCAAATGAGGTAAGAAACTTTTGAAAAATAATAATGTTTTATAATTTAAATAAAACAATAAAGAGGTATAACTCTTTATCAATGCACTTGCATTCAATCACAGGGTCACCAAAACACTCCCCGCCAGAATGAACAATATTCTTTTAGATTGCCTCTATATACGGTAAGAAACTTTTGTAACCATAATGGTGTTTTATAATTGAAATAAGACAATGATGCATGAAACTCTTAATGAATGCATTTACATTTACCTATAGGTTTACTAAAATGCACTTCAAAGACGAGAGTTAAGAAACCTCTTTTTTTTTTTTTTTTTTTTAACCATAATAGGTTTACACTTTAAGTAACAACAATGAAGTGTGTAACTCCATATCAATGCACATACATTAACCTATAAGGCTAAAGATAAAACTATATTTTCTGGACTCTAAGAATTATCTACTTGCCATCAGTTTTGCTTTTGTTTGTTTTTTGTTTTTGTTTTTTTAATTAAAGACTAAACCTGAAAGCAATGTTCACTTACTCTAGAAGCCTGGAAACATACAGGGGGATATAGTATTAAAATAATTAACCTACAGATGTATTTAACAGCTGGTGATTAACTAATTGAGAAGTTACAGCCTAAATTTTGGTTCTTTATTTAGCCAGTAGGATTATGGTAGGGTATCATTGTTTTTTGTTTTTTCTGTTTTTCTTGTATTATATTAATTTTTGATTGAAGTTGATACAACAAAAAACAAAAAAGGCAAAACAACCAGCCTCTGAAATACAGGATACGGCGAGATCCCCATGCTAATAATCAGTTTTGCAGCAAAATCAAGGCAATCCTAAATAGGTATTAAACCAAGAAGATAGACTTGGTAGTCTAGTATAACAGACATTTCTCATGATCAGTCCTAAGAATATAGTCGTAACCTATAAAGGTTGAGACGCTCCAGAACAATAACTTAAATACAAATATACTTAACAAGATGAGCTAATAAACAATATCGGTGTAGCATTAGTGAACAGAGACAAGTATAATCTCAACTTTTAGACTCCCAGCAGAACCAGGAGGACCCTTAAGGACTTCTCCTTATTGCAATGATTGAAAACTAGTGAGCAAGAATGATACATTTAAATATTACAAACTTCAACCCAACATAGAACAGCAACCAATGAGCCAAACTCCTTTAGAAGATTATTTAGTGGGGTGGGTCAATGTTACCAAACTGTATGTTAAAAGCATTAAACAGCCATTGTAAGACTTATAGTTAGCTAGAACCTTGTACCCAAAAGGAAGAGGAAAAAGGAAAGAAAAAGGGTAAGGGGGGGGAAGAGTGGAAAGGAGGAGGAGAAAAAAGGATGGGTTTCTCGACTCTAGCCCAGAAGTGAACAATATATGCAGATATGTTAAGGACTTGCTAAGTCACTATTGAAAGCTTCACAAGCAGGTGGCATTTTATGAGGTAACTGTTGATGTTGTTATCATTGCTGTGGAAGTGATTGTGAGTAAAAGATCAACAGGCCCAGAAATGCTCAAGTAAATCATGATTTTGTGTATGTTCTGTGAATTCCAGTCCCAGCACATGAAAAGACTTATGTGCTAAAGGGACATGAACCCCAATTTTTTTTCTTTTAACATTCAACTAGAGCATACATTTTTAAACAGCTTTCCAATAAACTTCTATTATCAATTTTGCTTAATTTTCTTGGTATCCTTTATTGAACGAGCAACAATGCACTAACGGGAGCTAACTGACAACATTATTGAGCCAATGGCAATACATATATATATATATATATATATATATATATACTAGTCCTAAAGCCCATTTACACTGGCCATTTTTTGCAGTACAGCGGTCCCAACCCTTGCTATCTCTCCCTCCCCCTCTCCTTTGCTCTCTCCCCCTCTCCTTTGCTCTCTCTCTCCCTCTCTCTTTTGCTCTCTCTCCCCCCTCTCTTTTGTGCTCTCTCCCTCTCTCTTTTGTGCTCTCTCCCCCTCTCTTTTGCACTCTCTCTCGCTCCACCTCTTTTTTGCTCCCCATCTCCCCCCTCTATTTTGCTTTCTCTCCCCCCTCTCTTTTGCTCTCTCTCCCTCCCTCTCTTTTGCGCTCTCCCCCCTCTCTTTTGCTCTCTCTCCCCCTCTATTTTGCACTCTCTCCCCCCCTCTCTTTTGCACTCTTTCTCTCCCCCTTTCTTTTACTTTCACAGCACCATGCCGCAAACAGCAGATCAGGCAAGGCCAGGTGTGTTTGTCCTTGTGCTGTCTCTACTGCGCATGACAGCTTCGGACAAACACACTTGGCCTTTTATATTATAGGATATATATATATATATATATATATATATATATATATATATATACAGCCACCAATCAGCAGCTAGCTCCCAGCTCTTGAGCCTACCTAGGTATCTTTTTCAGCAAAGATACCAAGAGAACAAAGCACATTACATAACAGAAGTAAATAGAAAAACTGTTTAAAATTGTGTGCTCTATATGAACCATGAAAGAAAAATGTTGGGTTTCATGTCCCTTTAAGCAATGCATCAGTATATACATGGGGGGAATTACACGTTACAAATTGTGCAACACTATTGAGCTGCCTGGCAACTGATCATGCAGAGTACACTAGATGCAAAACGGTAACTCTTAGCTTAGCTTTTATAGTAATTTATAAACAATAAATGTCATACAATAGTGCAAATAGCATATTGTAACGTAGCACCAAAAACCTTAAGAGAAGGTGAATGTTTGCCCGCCTTTGGTTCAAATATGACATAGATTACTATTGATATAAGCTAAACCTATGGAAACAGCAGTCTAGTCCCATATTTGTAAGCATGCTACATATACCCATTACTCTTTATATTAGTGAATACCTACCTTGCACTGAAAGCCAGCACTTACTTATCTTGTCTTGTTAAATAAATTACCTTTCTTTTAAAATCTGATTTGTGCCTTTATTTCCATGCATGTATCTATCCACAAGTTTTCCTAATATTTACCAAGGACAGAATAACGTGCCTGCCATTAATTATGTAATAGATGGTTCTGCAGGATAAATGATTATGAATTGCAATACAGATTCTGTTACTCGAATCTTTATTCAGATTATGACTTTACATATGAATTTACTTGCAACCATCTCCATGTTTATTATGAATATATTTTTATTTTTTTTAGCTTAGCCTGAATGAGCATTAATTTTATTTAAATTTTTTGCAAATTTTTGTTAGTTCAAAGAAACCAAATTTCCAAAATAGAAGTGATTGTACACATTGAAAAAAACTAGAACATACAAGCCCATACCAATAACTGCGCTATCTCTAGATGATATCAGGAAAAAATGGATAATATTAAGTTAAATAAAACTCCAGTACAGAAGGAATACACCCAAGGGTTCTAAGGGAATTTAGCACGGTTATAGCTGGACCTCTTCTCTTAATTGTTTAACTCATTATCCTCAGACATAGTACCCAGAGACTGGTGTAAAGCTGATGTGGTTCCACTTTTTAAAAAGGGAAGCTGGTGTTTTCCAGGAAACTATAGACCAGGAAGTCTGAGGTTGGTATTGGGGAACATAGAGAAATGAATTACAGTATAAGGGAGTGTATTTGTATAAACAAGAGTATGAGTTCAAATCAGCATGGTTTTATGAGAAACTATGTCAAATCAATCTAATTAGATTCTATGAGAAAGTAAGTAAGAATATAGATTAAGGGATATCAGTTGATGTGATATACTTGGATTTTGTGAAATGTTTTGATACAATGTCACCTGAGAGATTATTGTATAAAATTAATGGACTGGGAATAGCTAACAAATATTAGCTCATGGATACATAACTGTATAAAAACAGGGAGCAACGTGTGTTAGTAAATGGACAAATGTTATTAGTGGACCCCCCCCCGGGATCATGTCAAACTAATCTAATGAGATTCTATGAGGAAGTAAAAATAAATATAGATAAAGAGGTATTAGTTGATGTGATATACTTGGATTTTGCAAAGGCTTTTGATACAGTGCTACGTGAGAAATTATTGTACAAACTTAAGGGACTCGGAATAGCTGAAAATGTCAATTCATGGATAAATAACTGGATAAAAGCCGGGGGGAAAACTGTTATAGAAAAAGGATCACACTCAGATTGAACAAAATTTATTAGTGGAGTCCCCCAGGGATTAGTAATGCACCCAGTTATTTTTAATATTTGTATTAATGACTTTGATGATTGATTAAATAGCAACATCTCTATTTTTGCAGATGATACAAAGTTGTATAAGGTGATTGGGTCAGTGCAGGATTTAAGTGATTAGCAAGAGGATTTAAAAAATTGGAATAACAGGCTAGTAAATGGAAAATTAGATTTAATGCTGGTAAAGGTTTTACATTTTGGAAATAAAAATATGCAGACAAACTATTACTTTAAATAGGACTAAACTTAGCAAAATAGAGGATGAAGGGAATTTGGGTGTACTCATAGATAACAAGCTAAGAATAAGTGTCTAATGCAGGGCAGTGGCTTCTAAGGCCAATAAGATACTAGCATGTATTAAAAGAAGCATTGATGAAATGGAGGAAAGCATAATTCTTTCTCTATATAAATCCCTGGTAAGACCTCACCTTGAGTATGGAGTGTAGTTCTTGGGATCAATTAAAAAAAAAGACATTGTAGAATAATAAAAAGTTCAGAGAAGGGCCACAAAACTAATAAGGGGAATGGATAATTTAGAGTAGGAGTAGAAGTTAGTCAGACTGGGTCTGTTTTCTCTAGAAAAAAAGGCATTAGAGAGGTGATATGAACTGTTTGAAGCTCTGTTTATTCCAAGGCAATTGTTTGTGACAATTGTGTCCCAATTTAAAGATGGAGAAAATTAGGATTAATCTCCAGCAACATAAAAAAAAATTCATTATTAGAGAAATCCAATTGTGGAACTTGATTGCCAATACTTTAGATACATTTAATAATGGCTTAGATACATTTATAAACTAGAAGTAGAATTCAGGGTTATGATTAGAAATGTGCGTTTCGTTCCGAATCAAAATTCATACAAATTTTTCAAATTCGGAGCTTCGGATCGATTCGAATTTCGAATTACCGTAGCAACAAAACTATCGAATAAATCCGAAATAGTTTGGATTTATTTGTTACATTGGGATGGCCACGGACTTATCACAATTACACTAGTATTGTACAGTATATTAGGTTATATATTGATTACACCTAATATTACAGTACATAATACTAGTCTAATGCACAGCACGTCCCACCCAACACATACCGAACTTCCAAATTTACTAATCGAATCCGAACTGAATACATCTGAATACATCCAAATTTATTCCAATCGAAATTAATCCAAAACGAATGCATTCGTATGTATCCGAATTCGAATCGATCCAAAAACGAAATTTGAAAACATCCGAATCGATTCGAAACTAAACAAAACTAATTTTTCCGCTGCGCACAAGTCTAGTTATGATTGCTTGTGGTACATGGCTCAGCTTTTTAATTGAAAAAATTTAAACTCAGTTGGATCTTCTTATATTGTATATCAAGTAGATCAAGTAGGATCTGTATAAACTGAACTTGATGGGTCTGTCTTCTTTCAACCTCATCTACTATGTTACTATGTTTAACCCATATCCCGGCTGGGCATGCATCTTTACTAATGCCAAATGGAAATGCTGTCATTTCCAAAATGTCAGGGAGTCGGAATCAATGGTTGAGAGGCCCCTCCTACCAAATTCTTTTACTATGATAATGCAGGTTTAAACACACAGAACCAAAATAGAAGAGTAACTTGGACACTGAACTCTCATTCAAAGTTGCTTAAATCAATAAGCTACAATGCAAAAGAAACAAATTAATATTTTTCAAGACAAACTAAGAGCTGCTTAAACAAACTCAGTGCAGAACAAATTTACCTATAAGCAAGTTTGGTTTTATAATCCAGACGAATGCAATATTGCTCAACCTAAATGGTGAGCAGCCTTCACAAAATAAAGAACATCTATTGCATTGTAGTGTAGAACACTGGAACTTAAAGCAACAAAGCTGGAGTAACAAAACAGGAACAGAATAAGCCAGAAAAAAATGTCTGAGTACCTAGATTCAAATATAAATAAAAGTTTCATCAAAATTTCTAAAATACAAAAGCAGTTTAAAAAGTGAAATAGAAGCACAAACTTTTATTGTATACTTAAAAGTCCCAAAACACAGAACAGAACAAGGACTCAGAAAATAGAACACAAATTAAATTTACAAGCAGAATACAAAGTGCTTCACAATACAAAAAGTTCAATACAGAAGCAGCCCATACTGCTGAAGAGGGAGCATTTGTCTTAGAGACTCCCCTGACTCTGCCTGCTCCTGTTGTCAAGGTCTTCTACTTTGTCAAGGAGCATTTGAACTGTGCTATATTGCATGGTCAAGAAAAGTAAAGATACTCACAAGAGCTGCTGCAAGTTTTGTTCATCTCTGAGCTCTTTCGATGGAACTGTTAATTGGCGTCTAAGCTCCAGCATTAGCTCTGATGAATTATTGCCTGCTTACTGTACTTATAGAGACTTTAGGGTCAATTTATTAAGTTGCGTGTGGACATGATACGATGTAGCGTATCATGTCCGCTGCACTTCGATAAATACCGAAAGCATACGCGGTCTGCATTTATCATTGCACCAGCAGTTTGGGGTGTCAATCAACGTGATTGTATTCGATCAGGTTAATTTCTGTCCGCTGCCTCAGAGTAGGTGGACAGGTTATGAAGCAGCAGTCTTTGCCTGCTTCTGTTGTCAAGGTCTTCTATTTCGTCAAGGAGCAATTGAACTGTGCTATATTGAATGGTCAAGAAAAGTAAAGATACACACGAGAGCTGCTGCAAGTTTTCTTCATCTCTGAGCTCTTTCGAAGGAACTGTTAATTGGCGTCTAAGCTCCAGCATTAGCTCTGAGGGATTATTGCCTGCTTACTGTACCGATAGAGACTTTGCATTCAGTAAAAATGACACCACTCACAGATATTGCCTGCAGAGAATTTCTCCACACTACTGAATTACTGTCCCATCACGGTCAGCATGGAGTTACCGCTACTTTGTTTCCTCTACAAGGCCGCCATAGTGTTTCTAGTGGAGTTGTGAGGGTCCGTGTGGAGAATGAGCCTCCAGACTGTGTCTCTGCTACCAGCTATTGCCCACCTCACTGCTGGTTTATGTGAGGCTTTAGCTGCATCAACAATGCGGATGAAATGTAGGAAGGTGACGTGTGACTGCCAGGGGGGTTAAAGTGATTTTTGGGATAGGTCCTAGGAACTACTCTTACAAGCTTTGCCCCCCTGTACTACCATTTTTAAATTCTACTTGTAATGTAGGCTTATATTGGGCTTTTAATTTGTACCTTTCTAGTACTGATAAAGTGTAGTGCATTTCTCTCAGCTACAACAAAATGTTAAAGGCTTTTTGTGCAATTAATTTTGATTTCCTGTGCCTAGTATGCATGCAGTGTTTTCTACAGCTATCATTTTTTTTATTTGCTGATTTTCTATATCACTTACAGAATGAAGCTGCAAACAATCCTGAACAACTCTACGAGGTAAGGCTCAAGTCTGATGCTCAAAAATAGGTAGGAATAGTCACTGAAAAAGAAAGAGACATAAATAAGGCAAAACAGGAAATGTTCACATATTTACAAATATAAATAAGTTAAAAGAGAAATAAAAATAGAAATAACTTTACTATATGATTCATACATGTTGCCTGGACATTTTGTAATTTCTTTAGTATTTTAGAATCTACAAAGAAGGATGTAGCTGATGACCGTACAATCTGAAACAAATATACTCTGATGTTGAAGAGTTATGGAGGCATATTTAAGAAATGTCTTGCGGACCTGATCCGACACTGCGGATAAGGTCCGCAAGACATCGCTGAATACGGCGAGCAATACGCTCTCCGCATTTAACATTGCACCAGCAGCTCACAAGAGCTGCTGGTGCAACGCCGCCCCCTGCTGACTCGCGGCCAATGGCTGCCAGCAGGGAGCTGTCAATCAACCTGATCGTACTTTGTGACCGCTGCTCCATAACTTTTGTTTCTGGCGAGTCTGAAGAACAAAGAACGCCCCAGCAAAGTCTAAAGTATCCCTCCCACTTCCCATAACCCCCAGTCATTCAGCCGAGGGAATACAGATAGAGTAGAGGAATACCAGGGGTATAGAAGTGCCTGAAGTTTAGAAACAGAAATAATAATAAGCTGTCTTGGAAAAGATAAGGGCGGGTCGTGGACTCTCCAGTTCAGGAAAGAAAATCATTTATTAGGCAAGCATAAACATTTTTTTTTCGTTCCAATGGCATGGAGAGTCCACAAATCCATTCTAATTACTAGTGGGAACCAATACCCAAGCTAGGGGACACCGAATGGAAAGGAAGGGAGAAAGAAGACAGGCGGACCTAATCTGAGGGCACCACAGCAAAATCATAGAGAGGCCATCTTGCAAATCTGCTCCACAGAAGTCTTGTTCTTAAAGGCTCAGGAAGAAGAAAACAGCCCAAATTTAATCCTCTCAGGAGGCTGTTGTCTAGCTGTCACATAAGCCAACCGAATAATACTCCTCAACCAAAAAGAAAGAGTAGTAGATGAGGCCTTCTGGCCCTTACGTTTGCCAGCAAATGCTACAAAAAAGGGCAGAAGATTGACGAAATTACTTAGAAGCCTGGAGATAGATCTTTAGAGCACAAACTGCCTGTAAGTTGTGAAACAGACGCTCCTTCTGAAATGAAGGATTAGGACACAACAAAGGAACAACAATTTCCTGATTGATATTGCAGTTCAAAATCACTTTAAGAAGAAAACCCAACTTGGTAAAAAGGACCACCTTATCCGCACGGGGAAAAAAATAAAGGAAACACACTGCAGAGCCGAAAGTTCTGAGACACTACGAGCTGAAGAAATAACTAGGAAAAACAAAACCATCCAAGATAACAGAATGCATAGGGACAGAATGCATTGTGGATCATGTTCGCTGCACATCGATAAATGCCGACAGCATACGCTCTCTGCATTTATTATTGCACCAGTAGTTCTTGTGAACTGCTGGTGCAATACTGCCCCCTGAAGATTTGGGGCCACATAGCCACTAGCAGGGGGTGTCAATCAACCCGATCGTATTGGATCGGGTTGACTTCCGGCGATGTCTGTCTGCCGCCTCAGAGCAGGTGGACAGGTTATGGAGCAGCGGTCTTTAGACTGCTGCTTCATAACTTGTGTTTCTGGTGAGCCTGAAGGCTCGCCAGAAACACAAGGCATCAAGCTCCATACAGAGCTTTATAAATAAGCCCCTTAGGCTCAAACGGAGACGGCTGCAAGACCTGAAGGAGAAGATTAAGACTCCAAAATGGAGCAACAGGATTGAGCATAGTCCTGATTCAAACCAAGGCCTGAACAAAAGACTGAACATCTGGTAAGTCGGCCAAACATTTAAGCAATAGAACCAAAAGGGCAGAAATCTGACCCATAAGAGGACTGACTAACAAAACCCATCTCCAGACCCTGCTGAAGAAAAGGCAAAATACGGGGAACTTAAACTTTATGCCAAGGAAAACCCCAAAAAATTGTACCAGAAACAATATGTGCATCAAACCTTATGGAATATCTAGCGAGTTACCGGTTCTGAGCCTGGATCAAGGAGACAAAAAACCCTATCAGAAAAATCTTGTCTAGACATGATGTGGCGATCAATCGCACTGCAGTCAGCATCAGAGAATCTAGGCTTGTAAAAAGAATGGATCCTTAAGCAGAAGGTCCCCCCTCAGCAGGAATCCCCACGGAGGGGAGGACAACATCTTCATCAGATCCACAAACCAAGCCCTGCAAGGTCAAGTTGCAGCAAAAAAGAGAGACCCACTCCTGATTGATGCAGGCTAAGACCCTGGGAGAAAGGTCCCCACAGAACTGCCAAGGAGACTACAAGAACTCATGATCCAGACCACCCCTATGTTAGAGATATCTCTGAGAAAAAAATCCAGATGAGGAGCCCACTCAACTCCTGGGAAGAAATGCCAAAAGAGGCAATAGCAGAACTTAGCCCCCTGAAGGAAGCATGTGACCTTCTTCCAGATATAAGAAATCTAGATCCTACCTGATGGATGATATAAGCCACAGATATAAGATGTCCACTTGAAATCTGATAAAATGGACAGAAATCAGTTGGGGTCACGATACTGGAGCATGGTATTCTCAACTCCAAAAATGTAAGGGAGTATGGATTCATTTGGAAATCAAGAACCCCAAGCTCCTAAAAGATCCAAAAACTGTCCTCCAGCCTGAGAGGTAGGCATCCGTATACACATCTCTTAAGAAAGTCTCAAAAGGCACATGTCTTAAGTCAGAGATCCAGATAGAGCCACCCAGAGAGATTCTCTTGAGTGGTCATCTAAGATGATCCACTTGAAAAAGGTCCAAATGATCGCCGTTCCATTGATTGGGCAGACATAGCTGTAGGATGAATCCCTAAGCCCAGAACTGCCGGAGGTAGATCCTCTCCCATTTAGGAAAGCCCTTCCTAACATCGGGACAGAAGATAAACTAGGATCAATCAGTCCTATGGAGGACCAGACTTGAAACCTCATCTAGTGTTCTGAACAAAAACTCTATGTCACATCCTTAACGGAATTCTATTTCCTAAGAAAAAAATTGAATACTGCACACATATATATATATATATATATATATATATATATATATATATATATACAGGTAGCCCTCAGTTTACTCCGGGGTTAGGTTCCAGAAGGAATGGTAGTAAATCGAAACCGTCGTAAATTGAAACCCAGTTTATAATGTAAGTCAATGGGAAGTGAGGGAGATAGGTTCCAGGCCCCTCTCAAAATTGTCATAAGTGACACCTAATACATTATTTTGAAAGCTTTGAAATGAAGACTTTAAATGCTAAACAGCATTATAAACCTAATAAAATAATCACACAACACAGAATATATAATTAAACTAAGTGAAATGAACAAAAACATTTGCTAAACAGCATTATAAACCTAATAAAATAATCATCACAACACAGACTTCACTTGCATTTTTCTGCAAACAGTTCTTTCTATGCATTCCAATCTGGACTGATTTATAGACAGGAAGATCTTGTTCCTTTGAAATCTGCTCGATAGCTCAGGTCTGGTTAAACTGATTAATTTCAGCTTGCTTGGCTTTGCTGCAACACAAGCGGACAGCTCCACCTACTGGCTATTTTAATAAATGCACTGCTTCTCAATGCTTTTCAATAGCATTCACATGACTGGAAAAAAAGGTTGTTATTCTGAAACGGTGTAAATTGAACCGTTGTAAAACGAGGGTCACCTGTATATATATATATATATAAAATATATAAAATATAAGAATCTACTTGTCTTAGAGACTTAAAATCACAATAGGAGTAGAAAACAGGCAGACCTGTACAGCTCCTTACCAGGGAGAACATAATATTGTCCACATACACATCAAGTGTATTAGAAGACAATTAACCATAAATCTCCTCATTATGACGGATATAGAAATATAGTACTCATATATATACTGTACATACTGTATATATAAGATAAAAATAGGACAATAATCCTATATGAGTCTAAAGATTCACAAGGATAACTTAGAGGGAATAGCTGTAGCTGGATTTGATACCCAAAGCTCTTGACTGAAAGACTTGATCAAGCTAATCACTATGCCACAGATGATTATCTCTTCACTATGAAAGAGATAGAATATTTGTATTCTTATACTTACAAAACATCTTCTATATTATAAATCCTATATATCAATATATATCCTTCAGAGGGAAATGCAGTTCAAACCCTAGAGAAGGAGGAATTAAGATCTCAACCAAATATCCCTTAAAAGGAGACAAGGAAAATACATTAATAAGTGGCACAAGAATACACACTGGCAAAGAAAAATAAAAGCAAGCATAAACTTGAATATGCTAAAATATTATGATTATGAACCTGAGATGTAATCATAAATATGCTACATGATCCCAGAATCCTTAAAAAATAAATATCGTCTAGTGAAGCCCTGTCAGGATAAAGATATGAGCTCAGATCCTGAATATTAATAAAATCGATGCAATAACATCAATTCACCACAAGATGTCACCCAATACCAAGGAAAAACTGATGATCAGAAATTCTTAAACAGGAAAAATTATGATATGCCTTGTGAGGGAGAAAATAATTATAACCCAAGAAAAATATGCTTTTTACATATGAAAATACATTATACAACAGACCTTATTACCTACAATATGTAAGGAATAAAATAAGGATATTAAGTCTTAAAAATCACTAAAGGAAAAAAATATTTTAACAGAGGACAACGATGTTGCAACAATCAAAAGTAGGAAATCTCCTCACTATGAGAAGAATTATATGACAATAAAGTTGCAGCCGGCAACAACAGAAAAACACTCCCCATAAGAGAGAAGATATATTAATATGCCCATGAAAATAAAAAGAATAAGCATATAATAAACCTATTGTCACCGACATTATCCTCAATATGATATTATTGAGCCCTAATGCCTAAAGTAAATTTAAGCCTTGTAGGACCATGCATAAACAGCTACAGATAATTCTGTACATTAATGTAAATACCCCTGAGGGGATTAAAAAATAAAATATAATGGCACCCTATAATGTTCACGAATAAAATGGGGAAATACCCTTGACTGCCACAAGATGGCGCCAGACAACAGGGAATCCTGCAGAAAAGGCCTAAAGAAGAAAGTGCAATAATTATTTTCTAACGCCTAGATTTAGAGTTTTGCGGCCAAAGGGGTGCGTTAGCTACGCGTGCTTTATTCTGGCCGCACCTTTTAAATACCTCTGGTATTGAGAGTTCACAGAATGGCTGCGTTAGGCTCCAAAACAGGAGCGTAGCGCATATTTACCGCAACTTCAACTCTCGATACCAGCGGTGCTTACGTACGCGGTCAGCTTCAAAAACGTGCTCGTGCACGATTCCCCCATATAAAATAATGGGGCTGTTTGAGCTGAAATAAAACCTAACACCTGCAAAAAAGCCGCGTTCAGCTCCTAACGCAGCCCCATTGTTTGCTATGGGGAAACACTTCCTACGTCTGCACCTAACACTCTAACATGTACCCCGAGTCTAAACACCCCTAACCTTACACTTATTAACCCCTAATCTGCCGCCCCCGCTATCGCTGACCCCTGCATATTATTATTAACCCCTAATCTGCTGCTCCGTAAACCACCGCTACTTACATTATCCCTATGTACCCCTAATCTGCTGCCCCTAACACCGCCGACCCCTATATTATATTAATTAACCCCTAATCTGCCCCCACAACGTCGCCTCCACCTGCCTACACTTATTAACCCCTAATCTGCCGAGCGGACCGCACCGCTATTATAATAAAGTTATTAACCCCTAATCCGCCTCACTCCCGCCTCAATAACCCTATAATAAATAGTATTAACCCCTAATCTGCCCTCCCTAACATCGCCGACACCTAACTTCAAACATTAACCCCTAATCTGCCGACTGGAGTTCACCGCTATTCTAATAAATGTATTAACCCCTAAAGCTAAGTCTAACCCTAACACTAACACCCCCCTAAGTTAAATATAATTTAAATCTAATGAAATAAATTAACTCTTATTTAATAAATTATTCCTATTTAAAGCTAAATACTTACCTGTAAAATAAATCCTAATATAGCTACAATATAAATTATAATTATATTATAGCTATTTTAGGATTTATATTTATTTTACAGGTAACTTTCTATTTATTTTAACCAGGTACAATAGCTATTAAATAGTTAAGAACTATTTAATAGCTAAAATAGTTAAAATAATTACAAAATTACCTGTAAAATAAATCCTAACCTAAGTTACAATTAAACCTAACACTACACTATCAATAAATTAATTAAATAAAATACCTACAATTACCTACAATTAAACCTAACACTACACTATCAATACATTAATTAAATACAATATCTACAAATAAATACAATGAAATAAACTAACTAAAGTACAAAAAATAAAAAAGAACTAAGTTACAAAAAATAAAAAAATATTTACAAACATCAGAAAAATATTACAACAATTTTAAACTAATTACACCTACTCTAAGCCCCCTAATAAAATAACAAAGACCCCCAAAATTAAAAAATGCCCTACCCTATTCTAAATTACAAAAGTTCAAAGCTCTTTTACCTTACCAGCCCTGAACAGGGCCCTTTGCGGGGCATGCCCCAAAGAATTCAGCTCTTTTGCCTGTAAAAAAAACACATTCAATACCCCCCCCCAACATTACAACCCACCACCCACATACCCCTAATCTAACCCAAACCCCCCTTAAATAAACCTAACACTAAGCCCCTGAAGATCTTCCTACCTTATCTTCACCATACCAGGTTCACCGATCGATCCAGAAGAGCTCCTCCGATGTCTTGATCCAAGCCCAAGCGGGGGGCTGAAGATGTCCATGATCCGACTGAAGTCTTCATCCAAGCGGGAGCTGAAGAGGTCCATGATCCGGCTGAAGTCTTCATCCAAGCGGGAGCTGAAGAGGTCCATGATCCGGCTGAAGTCTTCTATCAACGGCATCTTCAATCTTCTTTCTTCCGGATCCATGTTCATCCCGCCGACGCGGAACATCCATCTTCACCGACGACTTCCCGACGAATGACGGTTCCTTTAAGGGACGTCATCCAAGATGGCGTCCCTCAAATTCCGAATGGCTGATAGGATTCTATCAGCCAATCGGAATTAAGGTAGGAAAATTCTGATTGGCTGATGAAATCAGCCAATCAGAATCAAGTTCAATCCGATTGGCTGATTCAATCAGCCAATCAGATTGAGCTTGCATTCTACTGGCTGTTCCGATCAGCCAATAGAATGCAAGCTCAATCTGATTGGCTGATCGGATCAGCCAATCGGATTGAACTTGATTCTGATTGGCTGATTCCATCAGCCAATCAGAATTTTCCTACCTTAATTCCGATTGGCTGATAGAATCCTATCAGCCAATCGGAATTTGAGGGACGCCATCTTGGATGACGTCCCTTAAAGGAACCGTCATTCGTCGGGAAGTCGTCGGTGAAGATGGATGTTCCGCGTCGGCGGGATGAACATGGATCCGGAAGAAAGAAGATTGAAGATGCCGTTGATAGAAGACTTCAGCCGGATCATGGACCTCTTCAGCTCCCGCTTGGATGAAGACTTCAGCCGGATCATGGACCTCTTCAGCTCCCGCTTGGATGAAGACTTCAGCCGGATCATGGACCTCTTCAGCTCCCGCTTGGATGAAGACTTCAGCCGGATCATGGACATCTTCAGCCCCCCGCTTGGGCTTGGATCAAGACATCGGAGGAGCTCTTCTGGATCGATCGGTGAACCTGGTATGGTGAAGATAAGGTAGGAAGATCTTCAGGGGCTTAGTGTTAGGTTTATTTAAGGGGGGTTCGGGTTAGATTAGGGGTATGTGGGTGGTGGGTTGTAATGTTGGGGGGGGTATTGTATGTGTTTTTTTTACAGGCAAAAGAGCTGAATTCTTTGGGGCATGCCCCGCAAAGGGCCCTGTTCAGGGCTGGTAAGGTAAAAGAGCTTTGAACTTTTGTAATTTAGAATAGGGTAGGGCATTTTTTAATTTTGGGGGTCTTTGTTATTTTATTAGGGGGCTTAGAGTAGGTGTAATTAGTTTAAAATTGTTGTAATATTTTTCTGATGTTTGTAAATATTTTTTTATTTTTTGTAACTTAGTTCTTTTTCATTTTTTGTACTTTAGTTAGTTTATTTCATTGTATTTATTTGTAGATATTGTATTTAATTAATGTATTGATAGTGTAGTGTTAGGTTTAATTGTAGGTAATTGTAGGTATTTTATTTAATTAATTTATTGATAGTGTAGTGTTAGGTTTAATTGTAACTTAGTTTAGGATTTATTTTACAGGTAATTTTGTAATTATTTTAACTATTTTAGCTATTAAATAGTTCTTAACTATTTAATAGCTATTGTACCTGGTTAAAATAAATACAAAGTTACCTGTAAAATAAATATAAATCCTAAAATAGCTATAATATAATTATAATTTATATTGTAGCTATATTAGGATTTATTTTACAGGTAAGTATTTAGCTTTAAATAGGAATAATTTATTTAATAAGAGTTCATTTATTTCGTTAGATTTAAATTATATTTAACTTAGGGGGGTGTTAGTGTTAGTGTTAGGGTTAGACTTAGCTTTAGGGGTTAATACATTTATTAGAATAGCGGTGAGCTCCAGTCGGCAGATTAGGGGTTAATGTTTGAAGTTAGGTGTCGGTGATGTTAGGGAGGGCAGATTAGGGGTTAATACTATTTATTATAGGGTTAGTGAGGCGGATTAGGGGTTAATAACTTTATTATAATAGCGGTGCGGTCCGCTCGGCAGATTAGGGGTTAATAAGTGTAGGCAGGTGGAGGCGACGTTGAGGGGGGCAGATTAGGGGCTAATAAATATAATATAGGGGTCGGCGGTGTTAGGGGCAGCAGATTAGGGGTACATAAGGATAACGTAGGTGGCGGTCGGCAGATTAGGGGTTAAAAAAAATTAATCGAGTGGCGGCGATGTGGGGGGACCTCGGTTTAGGGGTACATAGGTAGTTTATGGGTGTTAGTGTACTTTAGAGCACAGTAGTTAAGAGCTTTATAAACCGGCGTTAGCCCAGAAATCTCTTAATGTAATGATTAATTCCCTAATTTTAGAAAAGAGAAGATAAAGGTAGATAAGGACCACAGCTGCAGGTTAATTTTTTATGTGTTGGATGGGTGATGGAGAGCACTTCCACATAGGTGAATAGGAATATGGTAATAGTGGTGTCTCTACAATCCCCTTTCAGATAATATGCGGTAATGCTGTTTTACTTCTGAGATGGGAGAATATTACTTCTTTGCACAGGGTAAAAACAGCGTAACCAATAATTGAGTGAATGTTAATAATATCATAAAGCCCTAGTTCTTGCAAGAAAAATAGTTAATATGCCAGCTTTGTAGAATTCCTAACTAAGCTAAGAGAGATTGCTTTATGTATAAGTATTTAACTAATAAATATCAACAGTAGGTAATTTGTCTCATCTAGTATCCAGTAACAACAGATTGAAAAACATATGTTTGAATGAATGTCTTAATCACAATTATTATTTCAGATGAGGTCCGGTATGACTCCTAAGTATCAGTTTGTATGGTTGCTTACCGGTAAGGATGAAGTTTGCTTAGTGGAGTAAAGTCCAGTTCAAAATAGCAAAGTTGTCTGCAGCTAGATGCGGCTAACTGTTTAGCAGAGAGACGATGTCGAGTGCACTTCCGGTGGCGTGTGACGTCACACGATAGATGCTGGGAGCCGTAGTTCAGAAAGATTCCAAATCAGAGTCTGTCTTGGAGCTTGAGTGCAGTTGCTCAGAGTAAGCGTCACAAATACCAAGCAATTAGATAAGGGTGAGTTCATTATTTATAGGAAGTGGTTGTGTCGATATAGGTGCAAGAGCAAAAGGAAACAAAGGATACTCAAAGAACAAGGCCATTCACAGAAATATGACAGGATCCCCCCCCAAATGATCAACTCCGGGGATCAGGAGCAGGACGGTCAGGATGACGGCTATGAAATTGGGCAAGGAGTCGAGGAGCTGAGAGGTTAGCAGCTGGTTCCCAAGAATCTTCCGAGTCGGGGTAACCCTTCCAATGTATCAAATACTGTAGAGAGCCTCTGAGGAGGCGAGAGTCAAGGATACTGTGGACCTCATATTCGTCCGGAGGTAGAGGTAACGAAGGTAGATGAGGATCCTGCATAGAATGGTGACGGAGAGTACGATAGGGTTTTAGGAGAGAAACATGGAAGGTAGGATGAGTTTTCATCTGGGATGGCAAGGTCAAGGTGACAGCGTTCTCATTCACTATTCTAGCAATGGGAAATGGTCCTATATAAGTAGAAGAAAGCTTCCTGGAAGGGAAAGGTAGACGAAGGTTACGAGTAGAAAGCCAAACGTAATCACCGATCCGATATCCTGGGGATGGTGTATGTCTTTTATCATAGTGGCGTTTGTATGTTTCTTTGGCAAGCTTTATATTTTCAGTTGTTAATGAAAAAGCATCCGAAATCGTGTTTACCAGTTCATTCACCACAGGACAGGTGTTTTGGTTAGAATTCTGCCAATGAAAAGTGGGATGGAATCCATAGTTGATAAAAAATGGTGAAGCTTTGGTGGAACTGTGGTAGGTGTTGTTGAAAGCAAATTCAGCAGGAGGTAGGAGGTCTACCCAATTATCCTGTCGAGCTGAAATGAAACAGCGCAGGTATTGCTCAATCCATTGATTAGTCCTTTCTGTTTGACCATTGGTCTGTGGGTGAAATGAAGTACTGAGGCGGCTGGTGATACGGAGAGTGCGGCATAATTCTTTCCATAGTCTGCTGGTGAATTGAGTCCCTCTATCAGAAGTAATGGTCGTTGGAAGTCCATGGAGTTTGAAGACATGAGAGAGGAGCAGAGTGACGGTCTCAAGTGTAGTAGGTAGTTTATGGTAGGGTATAAAATGAGCCATTTTACTAAATAGATCCACAACTACTAGAATAGTGTTCTGTTTATTAGAAATTGGTAGATCGACGATGAAATCAATGGCAATATCTGACCAAGGACGTTCCGGAGTGGGTAGAGGTATCAATTTCCCTGTAGCTGAGGTCCTAGAGGATTTTGAGACAGCACAAACTTTACAAGTCTTTACATAATTTGCTGTATCCGATGAAAGTTTAGGCCACCAGAAAAAACGAGAGAGAAGTTCTTGAGTCTTGTTGATGCCTGGATGCCCACCAAGTAGTGAATCATGAAGCGTGTTCAAGACTTGTTCTCTAAGGACAGGGGGTACGTAAACCTTGTCATGATGATGATATAATCCATCGGGATATTGGTTCAGGACGGATTTAGGTAGGGTGGCATCTTTCATTTGTTCATCTCTGAAGAGCTTAGTATGGGTTACAGAAAGTCCTAAAAAATGTTCAGGAGGGATTAGAGGAGATTCTTCATGATGGATAGGAGGTTGAGGAAATTGGCGAGAAAGAGCATCGGCCTTTTTATTTTTTGAAGCAGGTCTATACGTGATGAGATAATTAAAACGGGCAAGGAATAAATTCCAACGTACCTGTCGTGCAGAGAGAGTCCTATTGCTTTTGAGGTACTCCAAATTTTTGTGATCAGTATATATCAAGATTGGTATTTCAGTACCTTCGAGTAAGTGTCTCCAATGTTCCAATGAAGCCTTAATTGCCAATAGTTCCTTATCTCCTATCGGATAGTTTAATTCAGGAGAGGTCATAACCCTGGAATAGAAGGCAACTGGATGTAAGGGTTCGGAACTAGTTTGTCTTTGGGACAATATAGCTCCAAGTGCATAATTTGAGGCGTCTACCTCAAGGATAAACTGGAGTTTGGGATTGGGAAATCGTAAAATTGGAGCTGAAGTAAATGCAGCTTTTAAAAAGTCAAAGATTTGTTGTAATTGTTCATTCCATATGAACCTTCCCTCCTTTTTGGTGAGGTTGGTTAGTGGTCTGGTTAGGGCAGCAAAATCTTTTATAAATTTGCGATAGAAATTGGCAAAGCCCATAAACCTCTGGACATCCCTCTTAGTTGTCGGAGCTGGCCATTTGAGAATGGCTGATACCTTATTACCTTCCATTTGTATTCCATCTGGGGTGATTTCATAACCTAAGAAATTGATCCTTTTTGAGTGAAAAATACACTTTTCTAACTTCACATAGAGGGAATTTTCTCTAAGGCGTGTTAAGACAATTTTGACGTGTTTTATATGCTCCTTGAGAGTGGGAGAATATATCAAAATGTCATCAAGGTAAATTACTACAAAAAGATCTAGTAAGTCTCTGAATATATCATTGATAAAATATTGAAATGTGGCAGGGGCATTACACAGACCAAAAGGCATTACTGTGTATTCATATAAACCATAGCGAGTACGGAAAGCTGTTAACCATTCATGTCCTGATTTGATTCTAACTAAATTATAGGCTCCTCTGAGGTCTAATTTCGTGTAGAAAGAAGCATCTTTCAATCTATCTATTAGTTGAGGAATTAAGGGTAGAGGGTATCTGTTTTTTATGGTACGTTTATTTAATTCTCTGTAGTCGATGATAGGTCTGAGAGATTGGTCTTTGTTTCTAACAAAGAATATGCCCGCACCAGCAGGAGAGGTAGAGGGACGTATGAAACCCTTTTCTAAGTTTTCTTTTAAGTAAGTCTTGAGATGTTGTAGTTCAGAATCAGACAGGGGAAATATATGGCCATAGGGTATATCTACACCTGGTAGTAGGTCTATGGGACAGTCATATGTCCTATGGGGTGGTAGAACCTCTGAGTCCTTTTTACTAAAAACGTCAGTGAATTGTATATATTCTTGGGGTACAGTGACAGGTTCAGTGAGAAGCAACTGTTCATGGTATAGGCAATTGTCTTTACAATAGGAGGAATCAAATGAAACGGTAGATTTAGACCAAACAATAGTGGGATCATGTTTTTTGAACCACTGAATCCCTAAAATCACAGGGAAAAGGGGTGAAGGTATTACATCAAAAGAGGCAAATTCTGTATGATGTGTATCAGTGGTTATGCGTAGTGGAATGGTATGATGTGTTATTGGACCAGTGGAAATTTCTTTACCATCTACAAAACGAAGGAGACTTGGTTTTAACTTTTTAAGTAAAGGTATTTTATTTAAGTGTACATAGTCAAAGTCAATGTAATTGTGGCTGGCACCAGAATCAAGTATTGCCTGGGTCTGCAGTCGCTGATGTTCCCACTGCAACAGAATAGGTAGAGAGCAATGGTTAGTTGGTGAGTGTTTTAAGGACAAACATATTTGTACCATCCTATGCTTACCATTCTTGCGTTGCAATTGGGTACAATCTCTGATGGTATGGTCTAATCCGCCACAGTACATGCATAAGTCATTAGCCTTACGCCTGAGTTTTTCCTGAGGGGTTAAAGGTCCTCTTATAAAACCAAGTTCCATTGGCACAGATGATGACTTGGTGATAGTTTTGGATGGCAGAATGGGAGTGTGGTAGACTTGTGGGTGTTTCTGTACTATGTCTGGGTAACGTCTTTCAGATCGTCGTTCTCTAATACGTCTATCTAAGGTTATGGATAGGTCTATAAGTTTGTCAAGGGTGTCAGGTAATGGTTGTCTAGCAAGTTCATCTTTAAGGCTGTCAGACAAGCCCAGGCGAAATTGATTTCTCAAGGACAAGTCATTCCAGAGAGTATCAGCTGCGTATTTTTTAAAATCTGTTATATAATCCTCGACTTGTCTTTTGTTTTGGCGTAGAGAACGCATAGCAGTTTCAGCTGAGAGCTGTTTAAATGGGTCGTCATAGAGTTGTGCCATAGCTTTAAAGAATTGTTCAAGTGAAAAGAGAATTGGGTCATCAGTCTCAAAGAAAAAATTAGCCCATATACGTGGTTCTCCCCGTAAATAAGAAATAGTGGTCAAGACTTTTAAGTGGTCATTGGGGTAAGTTTTTGGTTTTAACTGGAAGTATAGGTAACAGGAATTTTTAAATTCTCTAAATTCATTGCGGTTACCTGAAAAAGGTTGAGGAGGATTGGGCTGTGGTTCATGGGTACTTAATGTAACCTTTAATGTGTCAATTTTGTCATTAATGTACTGTTTAAGAGAGGTGTTCTCAGTTTGTAAGGCAGTCATTCCTTTTGTTAAATTTTCTACATTCAGTGTGAGTGCCTCCACATGGCTGATTAATCCTGCTGGGTCCATATTCAAGGCTTGGTATTAGTGTAATGATTAATTCCCTAATTTTAGAAAAGAGAAGATAAAGGTAGATAAGGACCACAGCTGCAGGTTAATTTTTTATGTGTTGGATGGGTGATGGAGAGCACTTCCACATAGGTGAATAGGAATATGGTAATAGTGGTGTCTCTACAATCCCCTTTCAGATAATATGCGGTAATGCTGTTTTACTTCTGAGATGGGAGAATATTACTTCTTTGCACAGGGTAAAAACAGCGTAACCAATAATTGAGTGAATGTTAATAATATCATAAAGCCCTAGTTCTTGCAAGAAAAATAGTTAATATGCCAGCTTTGTAGAATTCCTAACTAAGCTAAGAGAGATTGCTTTATGTATAAGTATTTAACTAATAAATATCAACAGTAGGTAATTTGTCTCATCTAGTATCCAGTAACAACAGATTGAAAAACATATGTTTGAATGAATGTCTTAATCACAATTATTATTTCAGATGAGGTCCGGTATGACTCCTAAGTATCAGTTTGTATGGTTGCTTACCGGTAAGGATGAAGTTTGCTTAGTGGAGTAAAGTCCAGTTCAAAATAGCAAAGTTGTCTGCAGCTAGATGCGGCTAACTGTTTAGCAGAGAGACGATGTCGAGTGCACTTCCGGTGGCGTGTGACGTCACACGATAGATGCTGGGAGCCGTAGTTCAGAAAGATTCCAAATCAGAGTCTGTCTTGGAGCTTGAGTGCAGTTGCTCAGAGTAAGCGTCACAAATACCAAGCAATTAGATAAGGGTGAGTTCATTATTTATAGGAAGTGGTTGTGTCGATATAGGTGCAAGAGCAAAAGGAAACAAAGGATACTCAAAGAACAAGGCCATTCACAGAAATATGACACTTAACTACTGACTTTTGTCTGCGGCTGGAGTTTTGTCATTAGATTTCTAACGCTCACTTCAGCCACGACTCTAAATACCGGAGTTAGAAAGATCCCATTGAAAAGATAGGATACGCAATTGACGTAAGGGGATCTGCGGTATGGAAAAGTCGCGGCTGAAAAGTGAGCGTTAGACCCTTTCCTGACTGACTTCAAATACCAGAGGGCGGTAAAAACCAGCGTTAGGAGCCTCTAACGCTGGTTTTGACGGCTACCGCCCAACTCTAAATCTAGGCCTAAATAACTTTATGCTAGTGAACCCCACTAAGAATAAAAAGAAGGGGGGCGTGTCCGGGCTATGGCCTAAGATGGCTGCTAAACTGGGAGCTCTGTAAAGAAAAAATTGCAATCCGCCTTGTAATTAAGATTTTGCATATCCATCCAGAAAAAATTTGATCTACATGAAGTGCATAACGTCCTGCTGGATTGGAACCTACCTATATTGAGAGAAAAGAAGCTTTCCAGACTGGGCCGCGGAGATCTCTTAGCGGCCTGTAAAGGAAGAGAACTCAGCACCCCCCCCCCCCCCCGGGAAACCGGGGTAAGCAGAGTAAATAGTGTGTCTCTGCATTTTCTTTCACCTACTAACCCCTATACCATGGAGGAGCTGCTTGCTTTAATTCAAGCTTTGTTGGAGGATCAGGGACGGAAGATTTGTGAGCGGATTGACCGCATTGTACTCCCACCTACTAAGCAACTGAGAGGTATACGGCGGAATGGAGGTCAAGCGCTAATCCTAGGGTACCCGGATGGGGAAACCTACAGAATGGATAAGAAGATGCATGGAGTGTCGCAGGAGCAGTTTCAGGCGGGTTCGCCCGCCCTGGAGCTGGGAGTGTGTATCGAGGAGCGCCTAGTGCCTACTGTCGGCATCTGTTTTGCAGACTCTGTGGCTCCCGTGTGCTATGTGGAGACTGCCCAGCTAGATGGAGGATCGATACGGCAAGATCACAATTTAATTTTGCTGCCTGCTGGACCTGATGCTGGCTCTGCCTGGAGCGACTTAGAAATTGGGGGAGATGGACTGGTGGGGGATCCCGCGGTGAAGGATCCCAGTATCATGGAGTGCTGCCGCGAGGTTTGCACGCCACCTGTCTGCTCCTTATACTCCCGCAGCTGGGAGCTGGTCGGGGACGCTTTGGCCCTGTGGTGCATTAATAACGGCCAAGCACAACGGGACTCTCAGGGCCTTATGGCTCTATCTGCTCTAAAGGAGGTGAGAGCTGGGGTCGGTTAAACTGTGGACAGCGTGACCAGGGACAGACAATAATCCCCAAGCATATCAGACTATGTAAACCGTACCTGAATGATGCCTGCAAGGGTTGAGTTTTTATCTATATGAAGTCTGGTAGTGCCTTTGTGTTTGCGGTGTGGGATGTGTCTGATATTTTACTTTATTGATATGCTGGTTTTTTTTTTTTTATTTCTCTCCCCTCTCCTGGACAGAATAATATGTATAGTAAAATCAACTTGTTATTTCTTCTCTCATTTTTAATGCTATAGTCATAAATAGGCCCCAATATGCTCACTGGACACTATCAGAGGTTTTTTGAGGCAGGTTACTTGTGTCATATGCATGAAATATCAGCCTCAGATGTTGAATTTAGAGCACAATACTGACCCATATGTGTACTGCAATATTTAACCTGTCTCCTTGTGCTTAATCTCCATGCGATCCCACAAATATATCCCCTTAGACATATTACCCTGGCCTCAACTTAGCCTTCCCTATAGTATATTGAAACGGAAGCCTCCTTGGTCTACTATATAATTGCAAAAGTCCAAGAGTGGCCTGTGTGTGTGGTAAATATTAAATCACATATTGAGATGTTGCTTTACCACTTATAAAGGCTTACAGCCTGTTTTCTCTCAGCAGGTATATGCCACTAACTTATATATCCAGCTTATCCAAACACCATATATATAGCTATTTATATATATATATATATATTGCTGAGACAGTATATTAGAAAGTAATTATCATTATCAGATGGCTGTAGGTCTCTAAAATAGCTCCTACTTCATAGAGGGGGATTCTAGCTTACCAGAGTTTTTTCTTCAAATAAAAAAAAAAAAAAAAAAAAAAAAAAGTGTACGAGATTTGCCAAATAGTTATGGTCCCCAAAACACGCAGTGTGATATTTGTATGCCATTCTGCTAAATAGAAGCTTACTCCCCCTATGCATAAACCCCACCATAACATATACTAAGTATTTCTACAGCAGATATTTGCAATCTAGCTCCCTTTTGATGCCAGTTTTATTGCCTATGCCGCTATTATATTTCCCTAGATATAGAGGGACACAGGTCTATCTGTTTCACATACTTACTCTTTTCTGTGCCCCTAAAATGGCCCTAAAAATGCATGCTTTTCGCATATCAGTCCCATTATCCTTATTTGAGAGGGGGTTCTTAAATCTACATGGCCATGGTATCTGCGTTTGTTGTATTACAACATGTGGGGTTTCTCTCAAGAGGCCTACTTATTTATATGTTTGGTTTACTAAAGAGAAAAGTTGGTCTCATGTGATATAGTAGTTAAATGATAAATTTTGCTGAATATATCAAGGACAAGTATAAGCCTACATAGGTTAAGAATTGGTTATATCAAGCTGGTTGTTCGATTTGTGTTATATGTCCTTTTGTACATGTACTTATGTTAAATGAGGTAATATTCGTGGCTAGAAAATGTACCTTTGGGTTAGGATATGCTTTGATCCTACTGATGTGAAGACATGCTTGTTTAAACTAACTATGTAAATCCTGATGTATGACAAATGGGCATGTTGCCATGATGTTTCTTTCTGAAATTGTATTTTTGTTTGCCATTTTACCTCAATAAAAAACTATTTAAAAAAAATAAATAAATAAATAAATAAATAAAAAGAAAACCAAGGCATGGAAAATAAATATACATTACATTACTAAAGTTCCACACCTATATACACTAAAGCACGATCCAGGCCCCACAATGGAGCTGGCGAAATCGCGCCAAACCAACCTGTGTCGGGAACATTAACCCCGTCCTTTTAACAGTAAATAAAAAGGGCTTCAGTGTACCATATCACAAGCTATGGATCACTAAGGACACAGAGATGAACCCCTGCAGAAGGTATCCCTTACAGCTCAGTTACAAAAACAGACTGCATTATACCAATATTGCACCGGGATCATATACAGAACCCATGGTTCCGCTACAGAAAAGAGTGCCAAATGTGCTGCCTGTGATGGGATACGCAGCGCGTACCGCCATGGAATAGATAAAAAATAGCGCCAAAGGTATATAGACAAGCTAATGGTGCGCATTGCAAGCACCATCCTTAAACTTAGCTAAGTATGCATTCAAAAAGGGACGTAAAAATAAAGAAACCCTTTCCTGTGAACTTGCTCTCACCAAGTATTTAAAGCAATGCGCTAAGCTATTGGTGCGCATTGACGCCTAGATTACGAGTTTTGAGCGCTATAGGGAAATTAACGAAAACATCAAAAGTGGCGTTATTTAATCCCCTATAGTGCTGCCATTACAAGTTTAAAAAAAAAAACAGGCTTGCGCAGGCGATATGGGGGTTTTAAGCTCCATACCGCACCAAAAACAAGCGCTGATTTGGTGTGCTCGTGCATGCTTTCACCATAGACATCAATGGGGAGAGCGGGTCAGAAAAAAGCCTAACACCTGCGATCGCGGAAAGAAAAGCTCTGTAATGCAGCCCCATTGATGTCTATGGGGAAAAAGAAAATACAGTTTAAACCTAACACCCTAACATAAACCCCATGTTTAAACACCCCTAATCTGCTGCCCCGACATCGCAGACGCCTGCCTACAGTTATTAATTCCTAATCTGCCGCTCCTGATATCGCTGCCACCTAAATAAAGCTATTAACCCCTAAACCGCCAGCCCCCCAAATCGCAACAACCTAAATTAAACTATTAACCCCTAACTCTAACGTAACCCTAACGTAATCGGCCTAACCCTAGTACCCCCTAACTTTAACATAATTAAAATATAGCTAAATTAAACTTACAATTATTAACTAAATAAACCTATTAATCCCTAAACCGCCAGCCCCCCACATTGCAACAGCCTAAATTAAACTATTAACCCTTAACTATAACATAACCCTAACGTAACCCTAGCCCTAAAACCCCCTAACTTTAACATAATTAAAATATAGCTAAATTAAACTTACAATTATTAACTAAATAAACCTATTAACCCCTAAACCGCCAGCCCCACACATCACAACAACCTAAATTAAACTATTTACCCCTACACCTACCCCTAAACCTAACCCTACCCCTAAACCTAACCCGCCGGGATCAAGATAGAAGATGCCGCCTGGATGAAGATTGAAGAGGCCGCCTGGATGAAGACTTCTCCCCGCTTGGATGAGGACTTCTCCGCCGGGATGAAGATTGAAGAGGCCATCTGGATGAAGACTTCTCTGCCGGGATGAAGATCATTCAAGCAGGACTTCAAAAACTGTAAGTGGATCGTCTTGGGGTTAGTGTTAGGTTTTTCTAAGGGTTTTTTGGGTGGGTTTTATTTTTATATTAGGATTTGGGCAGTAAAAGAGCTAAATGCCCTTTTAAGGGCAATGCCCATACAAATGCCCTTTTCAGGGCAATGGGTAGCTTAGGTTTTTTTAGATTTAGGTTTTTTTATTTTGGGGGGATGGTTGGGTGGTGGGTTTTACTGTTGGGGGGGTTTTGTATTTTTTTTTACAGGTAAAAGAGCTGATTTCTTTCTTCTTTTAAGGGCCATTGGTAATTTATTGTAGACAAGGGTGTTTTTTTTATTTTGGGTGGGCTTTTTTATTTTGATAGGGCTATTAGATTAGGTGTAATTCTTTTTTATTTTTGATCATTTCGTTTGTTATTTTCCATAATTTAGTGTTTGTTATTTTTTGTAATTGTCTTTTTTATTTTTTTTATTTAGATACTTTGTAATTTTTAGAGTAGTGTTAGGATTTTTTAATGTGTAGTTTAGTTTATTTAATTGGTAGTTAGTTTAATTTTAGTTTAATAATTATATTAGTTTAATTGTTAGTTTAGACTTAGTTTTTTTTAATTTGACAGGTAAGTTTTAATTTAATTTAAGCTAGGGAAATTGTAATTTTAATATAACGTTAGGGGGGCTTTAGGTTTAGAGGTTACTAGTTTTATTTAGTTTATTGAGATGTGGGGTGCTTCCGGTTTAGGGGTTAATAGTTTAATTTATTATATTTCGTTGTGGGTTTAGGGGTTAATAGGTTTATTATAGTGGCAGCGGTGTAGGGCTTAATAACTTTAGTATAGTGGGGGTGATGTGGGCGGACCGCAGATTAGGGGTTAATAGTATTTAAATATTGTGTGCAATGCGGAAGGGTGGTTGTTTAGGGGTTAATAACTTTAGTATAGTAGTGACGATGCCGGGGAGCGGTGAAATAGGGGTTAATAAAAAAAATTGTTGTGGCGATGTTGGGAGCGGCAGATTAGGGGTTAATACATTTATTATAGTGTTTGCGATGCGGGAGGGCCTCGGTTTAGGGGTTAATAGGTAGTTTATGGGTGTTAGTGCACTTTTTAACACTTTAGTTATGAGTTTTATGCTACAGCTTTGTAGTGTAAAACTCATAACTACTGACTTTAGATGGCATTACGGATCATGTCGTTTTAGAGTGTAACGCTCGCTTTTAAGCCTCCCAGAAAAACTCGTAATACCAGCGCTATGGGAATCCCATGAAAAAACTTGATTTTTAATAGTGCGGTACTGACACTGCGTTACAGGCTAAAAGGCTTGCGGTACACCTTTACCAAGAAGACTCGTAATGGCTGCATTAGGGAAAATGATGCGCTATGGGCCACAACGCTGCTATTTGACTCATAACGCAAAACTCATAATCTAGCTGAGAGATCGCTGTATAACCCACAGACAGAACAAAAGGGAAAACTAAACACAAATTGCGGTAACTACCTCTCCATAAGAACGGAGGTACCGCCGCTGAGAAGAGGGAACGTACAAGCAAATAATTAATGTCTTGCTCTATTTTCACATATAGATGACACCTTTGCACTGCGGTAGAAACATGAAATATTCCCTCCACTGAAATGCAATCCCTTACTGTAAAGCCCCTAAAAGAGCTAAAAAAAGCCTCCCCTGACATTGATGAGTATAACAAGGGAATGCGGCTAAACGATTGGGGCCATTAGGTATTAACACCCCTGTCACAGTCCTACAGACAACCACTTTAACTTGAGAGATTTACATGCATTACAGACTGACTCTGCACAGGGCTCCTACAAGGGAAGTGCCAGTCAAGAGTTTGTGTGCTTTACTGAGAATTCACTGTTTTCTTGACAAATCCGTCCCTGGTCTTTTACAATAGCTGCCTTCCCAGGCTGATGTCGGCTAGCCCTGCCGTTTTCATCAAGCCTGTGTAAGATTTCTAGGCTGATCTTAAATAACAAAGCGCATATACTGCCCCTTAATAAAACAAAATCCCAACAGTGAAGAGATTTTAAAATAACTGTCTCCATGCTCCATAATCCAGAAGAGAGGAGTTAACCCCTAAAGTGCTTGAACCTTCTCACCTAGAAGGGAATAAGCACTTACCTTTGGAGCTCTCAGCTGTAGGGCAGGCACATCAACTCAGGTTTGACAGATCCAGGCGACTTCTGACAGACAGGGACCTGAAAAGAAAGGAAAAGCAGAGTAACCAACCCAACCGCATAAATTGTTGGATGAGAAGCAAGGACTACCTCACCGACCTCCAACAGCTAATAGCCACCATAACTCTTACTGAAGAGGATTACATGGACACAGCATTACCCCAATCATTGCTTGCAGGGAAACTACCCATTAAAGGATAAAAAACTTAATTTTCTTCAGACACCATCTTCGCACACCTCCATGATGTTCAAAGGCAAAGAATGACTGGGGGTTATGGGAAGTGGGAGGGATACTTAATACTTTTCTGTGGTGTTCTTTGCCTCCTCCTGGTGGCCAGGAGTTGAATTCCCACTAGTAATTAGAATGGATTCATGGACTCTCCATGCCATTGGAAAGAAATTAGCAGATTAGGGGTTCATAGGTATAATGTAGGTGGCGGCGGTGTCCGCAGCAGCAGATTAGGGGTTAATAAGTATAATGTCGCTGTCGGCGATGTCGGGGTGGCAGATTAGGGGTTAATAAGTGTAAGATTAGGGGTGTTTAGACTCGGGGTTCATGTTAGGGTGTTAGGTGTAGACATAAAATGTATTTCCCCATAGGAATCAATGGGGCTGCGTTAGGAGCTGAACGCTGCTTTTTTGCAGGTGTTAGGTTTTTTTTCAGTCGGCTCAGCCCCATTGTTTCCTATGGGGAAATTGTGCACGAGCACGTTTAGCCATCTTACCACTACTGTAAGCAGCGCTGGTATTGAGGTGAGATGTGGTTCTAAATTTTGCTCAACGGTCACTTTTCTGCTGCTAACGCCGGCTTGCAGAAAACTCGTAATACCAGCGCTGTCTTAAGTGAGCGGTGAGAAAAAAAGGAGAGTTAGCACCGCACACCATTACCGACAGAAACTCGTAATCTAGCCGTAATTTTTCCACACGTTTTGATGTAGAGTTCTTACATGTCAAGATATATATATATATAAAACATATTGGTATAGTTTGGATATGCTGGAACTGCTGGAAAAAATATATATAATACAGTACATGTGCATTTATCACTGAAAAGTAGGGATTAAATGAGAGCAGTATCTAAAAACTCCAAAACAGCTCAGCACGCGGTTGGAAATGGCTCAGAGGTTAAGGGGTTATTATAATTGGTATAGGTGTAAACCTAGCAAGAAATGTATCTACCATGCAGTATGCCCCATCTTATGTTCCTGCTTTTAACTCTGCATGGCACCTTTTAATGTTTGAGGTTTGTATGTGCATTGATTTGCTCCTTATGCCACAGCATGCTGAGAGCTTTAGTTTTCCAAAATAATATGTCCTAGGCCAGATGAAACTGTATAACAGTACTGGTGACATAAAGGTGGCAGCCCATAGACAGCAGGCCCCAAAATGTATGTGTGAGACCTTGGACATACAGTATGTGCCATAGACTTAGCACCATAGCATATAAAATACTAGTATTATAATTTACACATACTAATTGCTTAAAGGTATAGGAAATTTAAATTTGGAGTATCAAAAACTGAAGATCAAAAATACTACCAATATCCAGTATTAAAGACTGGTATACAAACTCATCTCTAATTTACAGTAATCCAGTTTTCAAAATCTCTATAATATCAGTGAACTCATTATATTTTGGTTAATTCTCCTTTCCAAAATCATTACCCCAAAAACATAGTTTTGATTGTATCTTAAATTCATTCCAATCTAGGAAGTAAGATAGCATTTTTATTATTTTATCTGTAGATCATTCTATTTATATATTATATATCCATATCCATTTATATATCTTAAGTTCATTCCAGTCTGGGAAGTAAGGCAACACTATTTCATTTTGCTATCTATCTATCTATCTATCTTTCTATTTATTTATCTATCTATCTTACATTTATATTACACTATCCATATGTTGTCATATTCATACATAATTAATTGCTTAATTTTTGTTTGTGGCCTTGTTTTTACAATTTCCTACTCGCCCTTTAACTATGCTGTATATTTTTTTTTACAGGATATATACAATTCAAATATAGGGTAAGAAAACATGTATAAAACAACATGGGTGTGATTGAAAGAATAAAGGTATATATATATATATATATATATATATATATATATATATATACATATAAATAAATACCATTGCAGTACGTATGTGTTCAAAGTAGATATATTTGAGTGAAAGATGGAATATATGCACGCAAGAATGGTTATCCACAGCAGAGGTATATGATAGTCTGGTGTCTAATGCTGGCTTCAATGCACAGATAAGCTCTACAACCATTTGCAACCTAGAGGAACAAAAGACCCCCTTGATGTAAAACAGGAAAATCTTGGCTTTCATTTGAGGGGTCACGTGACTCTCTAAGTATCATGTGATTTAATTACATTTTCTACCGCCTGTGTATATGAGTGTACACAACATGAACAAGTGAACACGCAAGCTAGATATCGATAGTTATGCATGTTATTTTTGTAAACAATGCAAAATTATTAGTCAACAATAATATACCATTTGGAGGCACACAAATACCTGTTGTAATATAGCTTGAAATACTTCAATCATTTACAGCTTTCAGTTTTATTTCCAAGATATCAGAATTCCACGCCTCAGAGTAGAATTGTAATAGATGTACTGCTTCATGATTTTAGGTACAAGACAATTTTCTTTAGATAAAAGCTTGTGTACAATTTTAACTGCATCTTCTATGGAGAAAGTATGCTAATGGGGGAGAAAAGAGAGTAACGGTTGGTAAAGAACATGTGGAAGAGCAGGAAGAGAGACAGAGAGAAGTGAAGGAGAGTGTGTTAAGAATGGGAAAGTAAATTTAAGAAAAAGAGTTATGTCTGAGAGTGAGTAATGTGTTATTTTTTAATTTGCCTCTTATTCTTCCCTCTTTCCTAAATCCCTCCAAGGAGACATTAAAATTTCCATTATCAATAATGGCATCAAGCAAACCAACGTCATCTATAGAAATGTCTTCACAACACTTCTGTTGGTGGGATTCCGAACACTGCGCAAGGGGTCTTTTTTGAAGTGAAAGCGTCTATCTTATCCTTCCTGAAGGAAATGAAAACTACTGCACAGATACCTGCAAATTTGCATTTAACTTAAAGACTTCTGTATCAGATATTCCCTTGTATTTAATACTCATATTAACCTAATGAATAGTGCTGCTATTATGAAATGAATTCTTCCGGACTTAATATTTTATTACATTAGAGCTTTGACACTGGTTAAGGATGTAAATAAAATATACATAAAATACACAGAAGATCTTGTTTTTTTTTAGATGGACAGATAGATAGATAGATAGATAGATAGATAGATAGATAGATAGACAGACAGACAGAGCCTTTTTGTAATTAAAAAGTTTAACATAATAATATAATAGAAATCTTATATTACATTAGGGCGTTGATACTGGTTAAGAATGTATATAAAATATACATACAATACATAGATCTTGTTTTTATTAGAGGAATATAGATAGATAGATAGATAGATAGATAGATAGATAGATAGATAGATACATAGATACATAGATAGACAGACAGAGCCTTTCTGTAATTAAAAAGTTTAACATATCAATATTATAATACCATCCTTAAATTATCTATACTTAAAATCCTTTAATTATAAGAAACATATTTTAGTTACACCCATATTAATTTTTTGTCTGCAATTTTATAAAGACAAATACAAAAATCAAACTAATATAATGGCCCAGTATTTAAACTCAGAGATCAAGCGTATCAGTGACGGATGTGACTTGTATAACACAAATATTACTGACACCACATACACCACTGCCAATTCTCTAAGCAGTCATGCTGTTTGAATGATGGTACACAGGTCATGCACAGCATATGTGTGTATGCTACTAACAGTGATAGTTTTAACTATAATCATTTTTGCTTATACAAGTATATTACAAACATAACCAAATCTGAAATGCACTCATTCACATTCCAGTACTGACTAGTGTCCCTTTAGCCATCCAAACACTTCACTGCAATCACAAATAAACAGTAGGTGATTATAAAAAATGTGCACACATTTCATAGTTCAAATGTGTACTTTAAGCTATTTTTTTTAGTTTTTGATATTAACATGTGGACTGAGTATGTGAATGATTCTTAACATTCAAAAAATGTTGTATGAACAACCACAAAATACCTTTCAGAGCAGTTAAAAATTTGTCCAAGCTTTACAAGTCCCTTTATCCTGCGAAAAAATGTTGCAATAAGTGTTTAGTTACTGTTGTTATTGTCACCACTAATGCATTTCAACTTTTATTGTGCCACAAATACATTTGACAATGTTTTGTTAAATAGGTTATTGTGGAGTTTTTAAATGTATTGGAATGAGTTTAAATTTAAAACTCCACATCAAATTCACATGATACACTACACATTAAATATCTGATGAATTGGAATGATGACCATGGTTTGCTTCTGATCAAAGTCTTGAATTTTCTTGTTTTCTTGTCTTACTGGTATTATTTTAGGCTAAATGGAGAAAGGCTTAAAAGTGTTTATTTGTCATCCCACAAAGTTTATGATCCATTCACACTAATGAAAACTATTTAATTCCCAATGAAAAATGCTGGTGCATTTAAAGGCCCTATAGAAAGGAAAATTAAAACAAATGGAATGAAGAACTAGAATAAATGTAATAACACAGTATAAACAGTAAGTAATCACAATTCTTTAGAAAAATTAATCAAGTTATCTAGATGTCCATAAACTTTAATTGGGAATGTATATATATATGAAAATGTTATCTGATTATATATATATATATATATATATATATATATATAACATTTTCTAAAGGATCGTAATTGACCCCTTAGATGAATTTAGTGTGATATAATATTATTAGGATGCCTAAACTTTTTAAAGACAAGTGTCCCATTGTTTTCAAGTAAAGAAGTTGAATTTGATGTTTTTTACTGAAAACACTCTGTAGCCCTCAAATATTATATGTAACGCACACATTTCTCTATGGATTTAATTATCAAAAATCATGAAGAGAAATTATCTTGCAGACTTAATCTAATCCCTTTAGAATAGGGGCTCAGTCTGGAAGTCAAAGGGAACTACAAACTGCCCCCATAAAAATAATAAGGCCTCAATTGTATTCAGTTTATTTGTGTATACTTCTAATTTATTTAGAGATAAACTGGCATCAGTTTAATCAGTGAGACCTGCAGTGGCATCACTAGGGTTGGTGTCACCCGGTGCAGTAACTTATGGTGTCACACCCCCCCCCCCCCAGAAAGCAGACACACACAAACACAAAAACACAGGCACACACACATACAAACACTTTGAATACACTCAGACACACTTTGAAACATACTCAGACACACACAAAAACACTCTGACACACACACACACAAAAACACTCAGGCACACACACAATCACTTAGACACACACACACACACACACAAAAACACTCAGGCACACACACAAACACTTAGACACACACACACACAAAAACACTCAGGCACACACACAGAAACACTCAGACACACACACACAAAAGCACTCAGACACACACACACAAAAACACTCAGGCACACACACAGAAACACTCAGACACACACACACAAAAGCACTCAGACACACACACACACACACAAAAACAGTCGGTCAGGTGCCAAGCATCCCCCTCATGATTTCCCAGTTCCCATTTAGAGAGACAGCACAGCAGTGAGTGACTCCGCTGCTCCACACGTCATTGAGCAGTGAGCACAGATAGGCAGGCAGGTTTAGGCTAGCAGCGCAACTTTGCAAGCCCCACGGCACGCCCACAACATTCATAGTGAAATTGGGCAGAGGAGGAGCAAAGTACAAACAAGCAAAAGCAGCCGGGAAAACTATTTGTGGAAATTGCAGCGCTGGCTCAAGGGGCAAAAAAAATGAAGTGTCTACAACTTCCCCAGTCCCACTAATGTTCACAAATGCTGGCCCCTCTAATAAAAAATATCTATGCATCTCTACATTGTATTTCTTTGAATTTCAATAAAATTTAAATAAAAAAAATATATATATATATTTTTATTTTTTTGGTGGTGTCACCCCCTGGAGGGTGTCACCCTGGTGCGGCCCGCACCCCCCTAGTGACGCCACTGGAGACCTGCAAGGGTTACATTCTTACATAATATGATCACAGCTATGAGACAACAATGAATAATCATGTCCATCCCATTTGTGAGATGATGGCCACCATTTATCATTTGCAGGGCAAACAAGGTTTGCTATCAGTAGCCTCGTCTGCCTGGATTCATTGCGGGCGGGGCAGCATCTGCTGTCAGTGGCTTGTACAATGCTACCCCCTGTTTGCGCGTGGCCAATCGCGAACGAGCAGGCACTGCCAATTATCCCAACCGGATAGGGATGATTGAAATCTGCAACACTTTAGGTGGCGGAGAGGTTCAGTAGCTTGAGTCTTAAGACTGCAGCTACATAAGTAGCATTTCATGCTCGATTGCAGCAAATCTAACTCATGAAGGCCTGTAAGATGCATCCACAGCTTAATAAATGGGGCCCACTGAAACTCATTTTACACTGAACAAATACAAGCATGATTTGTATTTTTTACTTTGAGAATCGGTCTATCTTTGTATAATTTAAATTTTGAAATGACAAAATATGATTTGTACTATATAATTAAATATAATTTTTATGTTGTACTTCAATTTATATTATACTTTGCACTTCAACTATACAATTTTTAATCAGCATATTTTCGTTTCAATAATCTTTTATTGAGGTTATGCGCAAAAATAACACATAGAGGCCTATTTATCATAGGTCTTGCGGACCTGATCCGACAGTGCGGATCAGGTCCACAAGACCTCGCTGAATGCGGAGACAAATACGCTCTCCGTATTCAGCATTGCACCAGCAGCTCACAAGAGCTGCTGGTGCAACGCCGCCCCCTGCAGACTCGGTGTCAATCAACCTGATCGTACTTGATCGGGTTGAATTGTGGTGATTCCTGTCCGCCTGCTCAGAGCAGGCGGACAGGGTTATGGAGCAGCTGTCTTTAGACCGCTGCTTCATAACTGCTGTTTCTGCCGAGCCTGCAGGCTCGCCAGAAACACGGGGCATCAAGCTCCATTCAGAGCTTGATTGATAGAACCCATAGAGTAAAACCTTTTAGCACAACAGACACAATATCCATGGCATACAATACAATGATATACATTGAGAATAAATTGTTGGACATAATTATGAGCTACAGAAACCTCAATTTTTTAAAATATGTTTAGCGTTCATGAGTGACTGATTAGCTGGTCACTTATGGACTCATTGATATAAGTAATACTGGTGGAGGAAGTTAGCCACACCAGGGACCTCATCAGGTCCAATGTCACATAAAAGTTAAGGGAATATAATCCTGTTGAGAATAATAATAAGCAATGCAACACAGCAAGATATATAAAATAATTAAAATAGAATATAAGCTTACATAGGAAGTGGGTTATCAGCCCGTAAGCACCGCTTGGAATTGGGGGGGCAAGGGGGGGGCAGATTGATGAACATATGCTGTGGGAGTAATAATAGTAATGCATAATATTTGCTGGAGTATAGTACGATGAGCAACTTCAGTTTTCTATTATACTAACAATTAAACCAACCATGCTCAATAACCTGAAGGAAATGAACCTTTGTGTAAACTAAAAGACAATAAACTCATTACATCTTAAAAAACTAAACTATAGTAGCTGCTATTCAGATCATATTAATAAGATAACCCACGACCTGTTAGTCCTAGTAGTGAAAACTTAGAGCTCTTTAACTAAAACAATTCAGATGTGTATAACATTAAAGATAAAGGGTTCAATATGGTATTCTGCCTGATGTCCCCATCTAAGAGGATTAGCGGTACACCCTAAATAAGCTGCAGAGAACACGCAATTAACCCTCGTCAGTGTGATCTTAAGAAATGAGGACTTCCTCCCCAGTGAAACCAAGGCAAATATACTGCATGGCGCAATCTTGGCCAGTGTGATCTTAAGAAATGAGGACTTCCTCCCCAGTGAAACCAAGGCAAATATACTGCATGACGCCCTCTTGGCCGCAGGTAGCCTCTCCTATACAATACGTTAGTCCCAAGTTAGGGAGGAATCCATTTTGTCAGTTTAGGTTATGGTACACATGGTGTCAGAGGGAGTACTCATATATGGGCATAGAGTTCCATGAATATGGGTATAACAGTAACTGATCAACCTTATTATCTCATGAGCATCACGGGACTTAGCATAGTTAGAAACATTCGCCTAGATTTAGAGTTCTGCGTTAGCCGTCAAAAGCAGCGTTAAGGGGTCCTAACTCTGCTTTTGGCCGCCCGCAGGTATTTAGAGTTAGGTAGGTAAAGGTGTACCGCTCACTTTCAAGCCGTGACTTTTCCATACCGCAGATCCCCTTACGCCAATTGCGTATCCTATCTTTTCAATGGGATCTTCCTAACGCCGGTATTTCGAGTCTTGGCTGAAGTGAGCGTTACACCTCTACCGACAAAACTCCTACCGCCCATGGAAAGGCTGTAGTTAAGAGCTTTCTGGGCTAACGCCGGTTTATAAAGCTCTTAACTACAGTGCTCTAAAGTACACTAACACCCATAAACTACCTAAACCGAGGTCCCCCCACATCGCCGCCACTATAATAAATATTTTTAAGCCCTAATCTGCCGACCGCACACCGCCGCCACCTACATTATCCCTATGAACCCCTAATCTGCTGCCCCTAACATCGCCGACACCTACATAATATTTATTAACCCCTAATCTGCCCCCCCCAACATCGCCGATACCTAACTACACTTATTAACCCTTAATCTGCCAACTGGACCTCGCCGCTACTATAATAAAGTTATTAACCCCTAAACAGCCGCACTCCCGCCTCGCAAACCCTATAATAAATAGTATTAACCCCTAAAATCTGCCCCCCCAACGTCGCTGCCACCTAACTTCAAGTATTAACCCCTAATCTGCCGACCGGACCTCGCCGCTACTCTAATAAATGTATTAACCCCTAAAGCTAAGTCTAACCCTAACCCTAACACCCCCCTAAGTTAAATATAATTTTAATCTACTGAAATAAATTAACTCTTATTAACTAAAGTATTCCTATTTAAAACTAAATACTTACCTGTAAAATAAACCCTAAACTAGCTACAATATAACTAATAATTATATTGTATCTATTTTAGGATTTATATTTATTTTACAGGCAACTTTGTATTTATTTTAACTAGGTACAATAGCTATTAAATAGTTATTTACTATTTAATAGCTACCTAGTTAAAATAATTACAAAATTACCTGTAAAATAAATTCTAACCTAAGTTACAATTAAACCTAAAACTACACTATCAATAAATTAATTAAATAAATTAACTACAATTACCTACAATTAAATAAACTAAACTAAAAAAAACAAACACTAAATTACAGAAAATAAAAAAATATTGCAAGAATTTTACACTAATAACACCTACTCTAAGCCCCCTAATAAAATTTAAAAAAAAACAAATTAATAAAGGTCCCTACCCTATTCTAAATTAAAAAGTAACCAGCTCTTTTCCCAGCCCTTAAAAGGGCTTTTCTCTTCTAAGGTGTATCCAGTCCATGGATCATACATTACTTGTGGGATATTCTCCTTCCCAACAGGAAGCTGCAAGAGGATCACCCACAGCAGAGCTGTCTATATAGCTCCTCCTCTAACTGCCACTACCAGTCATTCTCTTGCAGCTCTCGACAAGAAAGGAAGTAGCTAGAGAGATGTGGTGTTTTTATTTAGTTTATCTTCAATCAAAACTCATTTTCGTGCCTTTCGAAACTTTAAGACAAGCGCGGCATCATCTTCCTCTAATACAAAACAAGAGGGAAATTTTGCCCAGTCCAAACCGGTCTGGAGACCTAACCAGGCTTGGAACAAAGGTAAACAGGCCAAGAAGCCTGCTGCTGCCTCTAAGACAGCTTGAAAGATTGGCCCCCGATCCGGTAACGGATCTAGTAGGGGGCAGACTTTCTCTCTTCGCCCAGGCTTGGGCAAGAGACATCCAGGATCCCTGGGCGTTGGAAATTGTGTCCCAGGGATATCTGCTGGACTTCAAAGCTTCTTCCCCAAAAGGAAGATTTCACCTTTCACAATTATCTGCAGACCAGATAAAGAGAGAGGCATTCTTACATTGTGTTCAAGACCTCCTAGTTATGGGAGTGATCCACCCAGTTCCAAAGGAGGAACAGGGGCAAGGATTCTATTCAAATCTATTTGTGGTTCCCAAGAAAGAGGGAACCTTCAGACCAATCTTAGATCTCAAGATCCTAAACAAATTTCTCAGGGTCCCATCTTTCAAGATGGAGACTATTCAAACCATCCTACCTATGATCCAGGAGGGTCAATTCATGACTACCGTGGACTTAAAGGAGGCTTATCCTCACATTCCGATACACAAAGATCATCATCGGTTTCTCAGGTTTGCCTTCCTAGACAGGCATTACCAGATTGTGGCTCTTCCCTTTGGGTTAGCGACGGCACCAAGAATCTTTACGAAGGTTCTGGGGTCACTTCTGGCGGTCCTAAGGCCGCGGGGCATAGCAGTAGCCCCTTACTTAGATGACATTCTGATACAGGCGTCAAATTTCCAAATTGCCAAGTCCCATACGGACATTGTTCTGGCATTCCTGAGGTCTCATGGGTGGAAAGTGAACGAAAAGAAGAGTTCTCTATCCCCTCTCACAAGAGTTTCCTTCCTGGGAACTCTGATAGATTCTGTAGAAATGAGGATTTACCTGACAGAGGCCAGGTTGTCAAAACTTCTAAATTCCTGCCGTGTTCTTTATTCTACTTCTCGCCCTTCGGTGGCTCAGTGTATGGAAGTAATCGGCTTAATGGTAGTGGCAATGGACATAGTGCCGTTTGCCCGCCTACATCTCAGACCGCTGCAACTCTGCATGCTCAGTCAGTGGAATGGGGATTACACAGATTTGTCCCCTCTACTAAATCTGGATCAAGAGACCAGGGATTCTCTTCTCTGGTGGCTATCTCGAGTCCATCTGTCCAAGGGTATGACCTTCCGCAGGCCAGATTGGACAATAGTAACAACAGATGCCAGCCTTCTGGAACTCTCTGAAGGCTAAGGGGTCATGGACTCAGGAGGAGGCTCTCCTTCCAATAAACATTCTGGAATTAAGAGCGATATTCAATGCTCTTCAGGCTTGGCCTCAGCTAGCGGCAGTGAGGTTCATCAGATTTCAGTCAGACAACATCACAACTGTAGCTTACATCAACCATCAAGGGGGAACAAGGAGTTCCCTAGTGATGTTGGAGGTTTCAAAGATAATTCGTTGGGCAGAGATTCACTCTTGCCACCTATCAGCTATCCATATCCCAGGAGTAGAGAACTGGGAGGCGGATTTTCTAAGTCGACAGACTTTTCATCCGGGGGAGTGGGAGCAGAACTGAATCTCATGGCGTCTCACCAGAACGCCAAGCTTCCTTGTTACGGATCCAGGTCCAGGGATCCCAAGGCAGCGCTGATAGATGCCCTAGCAGCATCTAGGTCCTTCAACCTGGCTTATGTGTTTCCACCGTTTCCTCTGCTCCCTCGTCTAATTGCCAAGGTCAAGCAGGAGAGAGCATCGGTGAGTTTGATAGTACCTGCGTGGCCACACAGGACTTGGTATGCAGATCTGGTGGACATGTCATCCTTTCCACCAAGGACTCGGCCTCTGAGGTCCTTTCAACCATCCAAATCTCTAATTTCTCTGCGGCTAACTGCTTGGAGATTGAACGCTTGATTTTATTGATAACTTAATACAGGCGCGAAAGCCTGTCACCAGGAAAATCTATCATAAGATATGGTGTAAATATCTTCATTGGTGTGAATCCAAGGGTTACTCATGGAGTAAGGTCAGGATTCCTAGGATATTATCTTTTCTCCAAGATGGATTGGAGAAGGGTTTGTCAGCAAGTTCCTTAAAGGGACAGATTTCTGCTCTGTCTATTCTTTTGCACAAACGTCTGGCTGAGGTTCCAGACGTGCAAGCGTTTTGTCAGGCTTTAGTCAGAATTAAGCCTGTGTTTAAACCTATTGCTCCGCCTTGGAGTTTAAATTTAGTTCTTAAAGTTCTTCAAGGGGTTCCGTTTGAACCTTTGCATTCCATAGATATTAAGCTCTTATCTTGGAAAGTTTTGTTTTTAGTAGCTATCTCCTCGGCTCGAAGAGTTTCTGAGTTATCTGCTTTACAATGTGATTCTCCTTATCTCATTTTTCATTCCGATAAGGTAGTGTTACGTACCAAACCTGGTTTTCTACCTAAGGTGGTATCTAATAAAAATATCAATCAGGAGATTGTTGTACCGTCACTGTGTCCTAATCCTTCTTCAAAGAAGGAACGTCTTTTACACAATCTTGACGTGGTTCGTGCTTTAAAGTTTTATTTACAAGCTACTAAAGATTTTCGTCAAACATCTGCATTGTTTGTTGTCTATTCTGGACAGAGGAGAGGCCAAAAGGCTTCGGCAACTTCTCTTTCTTTTTGGCTAAGGAGTATAATACGCTTAGCTTATGAGACTGCTGGCCAGCAGCCTCCTGAAAGTATTACAGCTCATTCTACAAGAGCGGTAGCTTCCACATGGGCTTTTAAGAATGAGGCTTCTGTTGAACAGATTTGTAAGGCGGCGACTTGGTCTTCGCTTCATACTTTTTCAAAATTCTATAAATCTGATACTTTTGCTTCTTCGGAGGCTATTTTTGGGAGAAAGGTTTTGCAGGCAGTGGTGCCTTCAGTTTAAGCACCTGCCTTGTCCCTCCCTTCATCCGTGTCCTATAGCTTTGGTATTGGTATCCCACAAGTAATGGATGATCCGTGGACTGGATACACCTTAAAAGAGAAAACAAAATTTATGCTTACCTGATAAATTTATTTTTAAACTACAGTCACCACTGCACCCTATGGTTTCTCCTTTCTCTTGCTTGTCTTCGGTCGAATGACTGGTAGTGGCAGTTAGAGGAGGAGCTATATAGACAGCTCTGCTGTGGGTGATCCTCTTGCAGCTTCCTGTTGGGAAGGAGAATATCCCACAAGTAATGGATGATCCGTGGACTGGATACACCACAAGAGAAATAAATTTATCAGGTAAGCATACATTTTGTTTTTGCGGAGCATGCCCCAAAGTAATCAGCTCTTTTGCCTGTAAAAAAAGTACAACCCCCCAACATTAAAACCCACCATCCACATACCCCTACTCTAACCCACCCAAACCCCCCTTAAATAAACCTAACACTACCCCCCTGAAGATCTCCCTACCTTGAGTCGTGTTCACCCAGCCGGGCCGAAGTCATCATCCAAGGGGCGCTGAAGATGTCTTCCATTCGATAGAAGTCTTCATCCAAGGGGCGCTGAAGAGGTCTTCCATCCGATAGAAGTCTTCATCCAGGCGGCGTCTTCAATCTTCATCCATCCGGAGCGGAGCCATCTTCAAAGCATCCGACGCGGAACCATCCATCTTCACCAACGCCTACTCGCCAAATTAATATTCCTTTAAGTGACGTTATCCAAGATGGCATCCCTCAAATTCCGATTGGCTGATAGGATTCTATCAGCCAATCGGAATTAAGGTAGGAAAAATCTGATTGGCTGATTCAATCAGCCAATCAGATTGATCTTGCATTCTATTGGCTGATCGGAACAGCCAATAGAATGTGAGCTCAATCTGATTGGCTGATTGGATCAGCCAATCGGATTGAACTTCAATCTGATTGGCTGATTGAATCAGCCAATCAGATTTTTCCTACCTTAATTCTGATTGGCTGATAGAATCCTATCAGCCAATCGGAATTCGAAGGATGCCATCTTGGATGATGTAACTTAAAGGAATATTCATTAGGTGAGTAGGCGTCGGTGAAGAAGAATGGCTCCGCGTCGGCTGCTTTGAAGATGACTCCGCTCGGCTTCGGATGGATGAAGATAGAAGATGCCGCTTGGATGAAGTTGTCTGCCGGTCCGGATGTCCTCTTATGCCCGGATAGGATGAAGACTTCTGGCGGTCTGGATGTCCTGTTCTGCCCCATCGGATGAAGACTTCGGCCCGGCTGGGTGAACACGACTCAAGATAGGGAGATCTTCAGGGGGTAGTGTTAGGTTTATTTAAGGGGGGTTTGGATTAGAGTAGGGGTATGTGGGTGGTGGGTTTTAATGTTGGGGGGGTTGTATTTTTTTTACAGGCAAAAGAGCTGATGACTTTGGGGCATGCCCCGCAAAAAGCACTTTTAAGGGCTGGTAAAAGAGCTGGTTACTTTTTAATTTAGAATAGGGTAGGGACTTTTATTATTTTGGGGGGCTTTTTTTATTTTATTAGGGGGCTTAGAGTAGGTGTAATTAGCCTAATATTCTTGTAATTTTTTTTTATTTTTTGTAATTTAGTGTTTGTTTGTTTTTGTAATTTAGTTTAGTTTATTTAATTGTATGTAATTGTAGGTAATTTATTTAATTAATTAATTTATTGATAGTGTAGTGTTAGGTTTAATTGTAACTTAGGTTAGGATTTATTTTACAGGTAACTTTGTAATTATTTTAACTAGGTAGCTATTAAATAGTAAATAACTATTTAATAGCTATTGTACCTAGTTAAAATAAATACAAAGTTGCCTGTAAAATAAATATAAATCCTAAAATAGCTACAATATAATTATTCGTTATATTGTAGCTATATTAGGGTTTATTTTACAGGTAAGTATTTAGTTTTAAATAGGAATACTTTAGTTAATAAGATTTAATTTATTTCGTTAGATTAAAATTATATTTAACTTAGGGGGGTGTTAGGGTTAGGGTTAGACTTAGCTTTAGGGGTTAATACATTTATTATAGTAGCGGCGAGGTCCGGTCGGCAGATTATGGGTTAATACTTGAAGTTAGGTGGCGTCGATGTTAGGGAGGGCAGATTAGGGGTTAATAACATTTATTATAGTGTTTGTGAGATGGGAGTGTAGCGGTTTAGGGGTTAATACATTTATTATAGTGGCGGCGAGGTCCGGTCGGCAGATTAGGGGTTAATAAGTGTAGCTAGGTGGCGGCGACGTTGGGGGGGACAGATTAGGGTTTAATAAATATTATGTAGGTGTCAACGGTGTTAGGGGCAGCAGATTAGGGGTTCATAGGGATAATGTAGGTTGCGGCGGTGTACGGAGCAGCAGATTAGGGGTTAATAATATAATGCAGGTGTCGGCGATAGCGGGGGCGGCAGATTAGGGGTTAATAAGTGTAAGGTTAGGGGTGTTTAGGCTCGGGGTTCATGTTAGGTGTTAGGTGTAGACTGTCATGAATTACCGTTCATCGCCGTGTCGCCGCGGCTCCCGGATCTCTTCTGGGGTTTTACGTCACGTTGCTAGGCAACGTGACGCATTCTCTGACAACCCCTATGACGTGGCGGCCTCTCTCTGCCTTTTAAATCTCGGCGGGAGATTTTCTCGGTGCCCGTTTGTTTTCTCTCTCTCTCTTCTGCCGGTCCCTGTCTGAGTGAGTACAATTTTTGAAACCTGACCCTATCCTCCTCAACTTTGTTTTGCCAATGCCTCTTGCTTCCAAATCTTGATTGCCTGCTAACCTGCCTAAAAGGACATTATCATTTGTTTGCTGACACCTGCTTAAAGGGACATAATCTTTGTTTGCTTTAATCCTGCTAATAAGGACCTTATCATTTGTTTGCTTACAATCTTGCTTAAAAGGACATTATCATTTGTTTGCGGACACCTGCTTAAAGGGACATTATCTTTGTTTGCTTTAACACTGCTAATAAGGACCTTATCATTTGTTTGCTGTCACCTGCCTAAAAGGACATTATCATTTGTTTGCTGACACCTGCTTAAAGGGACATTATCTTTGTTTGCTTTAATCCTGCCAATAAGGACATTATCATTTCTTTGCTGACAATCCTGCTTAAAAGGACATTATCATTTGTTTGCTGACACCTGCTTAAAGGGTCATTATCTTTGTTTGCTTTAATCCTGCCAATAAGGACATTATCATTTCTTTGCTGACAATCCTGCTTAAAAGGACATTAACATTTGTTTGCGGACACCTGCTTAAAGGGACTTTATTTTTTGTTTGCTTTAATTCTGCTAAAAGGACATTATTATTTTTGTTTGCTATAAACCTGCTTAAAGGGACATTCTTAGGCCTAGATTTAGAGTTCGGCGGTAAAAGGGCTGTTAACGCTCCGCGGGTTTTTTTCTGGCCGCACCATAAATTTAACTCTGGTATCGAGAGTTCAAACAAATGCTGCGTTAGGCTCCAAAAAAGGAGCGTAGAGCATTTTTACCGCAAATGCAACTCTCGATACCAGAGTTGCTTACGGACGCGGCCGGCATCAAAAACGTGCTCGTGCACGATTCTCCCATAGGAAACAATGGGGCTGTTTGAGCTGAAAAAAAACCTAACACCTGCAAAAAAGCAGCGTTCAGCTCCTAACGCAGCCCCATTGTTTCCTATGGGGAAACACCTCCTAAGTCTGCACCTAACACCCTAACATGTACCCCGAGTCTAAACACCCCTAACCTTACACTTATTAACCCCTAATCTGCCGCCCCCGCTATCGCTGACCCCTGCATTACACTTTTAACCCCTAATCTGCCGCTCCGTAAACCGCCGCCACCTACGTTATCCCTATGTACCCCTAATCTGCTGCCCTAACATCGCCGACCCCTATGTTATATTTATTAACCCCTAATCTGCCCCCCACAACGTCGCCGACACCTACCTACACTTATTAACCCCTAATCTGCCGAGCGGACCTGAGCGCTACTATAATAAAGTTATTAACCCCTAATCCGCCTCACTAACCCTATCATAAATAGTATTAACCCCTAATCTGCCCTCCCTAACATCGCCGACACCTACCTTCAATTATTAACCCCTAATCTGCCGACCGGAGCTCACCGCTATTCTAATAAATGTATTAACCCCTAAAGCTAAGTCTAACCCTAACACTAACACCCCCCTAAGTTAAATATAATTTTTATCTAACGAAATAAATTAACTCTTATTAAATAAATAATTCCTATTTAAAGCTAAATACTTACCTGTAAAATAAATCCTAATATAGCTACAATATAAATTATAATTATATTATACCTATTTTAGGATTAATATTTATTTTACAGGCAACTTTGTAATTATTTTAACCAGGTACAATAGCTATTAAATAGTTAAGAACTATTTAATAGTTACCTAGTTAAAATAATTACAAATTTACCTGTAAAATAAATCCTAACCTAAGATATAATTAAACCTAACACTACCCTATCAATAAAATAATTAAATAAACTACCTACAATTACCTACAATTAACCTAACACTACACTATCAATAAATTAATTAAACACAATTGCTACAAATAAATAAAATTAAATAAACTATCTAAAGTACAAAAAATAAAAAAGAACTAAGTTACAGAAAATAATAAAATATTTACAAACATAAGAAAAATATTACAACAATTTTAAACTAATTACACCTACTCTAACCCCCCTAATAAAATAACAAAGCCCCCCAAAATAAAAAATTCCCTACCCTATTCTAAAATACAAATATTACAAGCTCTTTTACCTTACCAGCCCTGAACAGGGCCCTTTGCGGGGCATGCCCCAAGAATTTCAGCTCTTTTGCCTGTAAAAAAAAACATACTATACCCCCCCCCCAACATTACAACCCACCACCCACATACCCCTAATCTAACCCAAACCCCCCTTAAATAAACCTAACACTACCCCCCTGATGATCTTCCTACCTTGTCTTCACCATGCCAGGTTCACCGATCCGTCCTGGCTCCAAGATCTTCATCCAACCCAAGCGGGGGCTAGACATCCACTGAAGAAGTCCAGAAGAGGGTCCAAAGTCTTCCTCCTATCCGGCAAGAAGAGGACATCCGGACCGGCAAACATCTTCTCCAAGCGGCATCTTCTATCTTCTTCCATCCGATGACGACCGGCTCCATCTTGAAGACCTCCAGCGCGGATCCATCCTCTTCTTCCGACGACTAGACGACGAATGACGGTTCCTTTAAGGGACGTCATCCAAGATGGCGTCCCTCGAATTCCGATTGGCTGATAGGATTCTATCAGCCAATCGGAATTAAGGTAGGAATTTTCTGATTGGCTGATGGAATCAGCCAATCAGAATATAGTTCAATCCGATTGGCTGATCCAATCAGCCAATCAGATTGAGCTCGCATTCTATTGGCTGATCGGAACAGCCAATAGAATGCGAGCTCAATCTGATTGGCTGATTGGATCAGCCAATCGGATTGAACTATATTCTGATTGGCTGATTCCATCAGCCAATCAGAAAATTCCTACCTTAATTCCGATTGGCTGATAGAATCCTATCAGCCAATCGGAATTCGAGGGACGCCATCTTGGATGACGTCCCTTAAAGGAACCGTCATTCGTCGTCTAGTCGTCGGAAGAAGAGGATGGATCCGCGCTGGAGGTCTTCAAGATGGAGCCGGTCGTCATCGGATGGAAGAAGATAGAAGATGCCGCTTGGAGAAGATGTTTGCCGGTCCGGATGTCCTCTTCTTGCCGGATAGGAGGAAGACTTTGGACCCTCTTCTGGACTTCTTCAGTGGATGTCTAGCCCCCGCTTGGGTTGGATGAAGATCTTGGAGCCAGGACGGATCGGTGAACCTGGCATGGTGAAGACAAGGTAGGAAGATCATCAGGGGGGTAGTGTTAGGTTTATTTAAGGGGGGTTTGGGTTAGATTAGGGGTATGTGGGTGGTGGGTTGTAATGTTGGGGGGGGGTATAGTATGTTTTTTTTTACAGGCAAAAGAGCTGAAATTCTTGGGGCATGCCCCGCAAAGGGCCCTGTTCAGGGCTGGTAAGGTAAAAGAGCTTGTAATATTTGTATTTTAGAATAGGGTAGGGAATTTTTTATTTTGGGGGGCTTTGTTATTTTATTAGGGGGCTTAGAGTAGGTGTAATTAGTTTAAAATTGTTGTAATATTTTTCTTATGTTTGTAAATATTTTATTATTTTCTGTAACTTAGTTCTTTTTTATTTTTTGTACTTTAGATAGTTTATTTAATTTTATTTATTTGTAGCAATTGTGTTTAATTAATTTATTGATAGTGTAGTGTTAGGTTAATTGTAGGTAATTGTAGGTAGTTTATTTAATTATTTTATTGATAGGGTAGTGTTAGGTTTAATTATATCTTAGGTTAGGATTTATTTTACAGGTAAATTTGTAATTATTTTAACTAGGTAACTATTAAATAGTTCTTAACTATTTAATAGCTATTGTACCTGGTTAAAATAATTACAAAGTTGCCTGTAAAATAAATATTAATCCTAAAATAGGTATAATATAATTATAATTTATATTGTAGCTATATTAGGATTTATTTTACAGGTAAGTATTTAGCTTTAAATAGGAATTATTTATTTAATAAGAGTTAATTTATTTCGTTAGATAAAAATTATATTTAACTTAGGGGGGTGTTAGTGTTAGGGTTAGACTTAGCTTTAGGGGTTAATACATTTATTAGAATAGCGGTGAGCTCCGGTCGGCAGATTAGGGGTTAATAATTGAAGGTAGGTGTCGGCGATGTTAGGGAGGGCAGATTAGGGGTTAATACTATTTATGATAGGGTTAGTGAGGCGGATTAGGGGTTAATAACTTTATTATAGTAGCGCTCAGGTCCGCTCGGCAGATTAGGGGTTAATAAGTGTAGGTAGGTGTCGGCGACGTTGTGGGGGGCAGATTAGGGGTTAATAAATATAACATAGGGGTCGGCGATGTTAGGGGTAGCAGATTAGGGGTACATAGGGATAACGTAGGTGGCGGCGATTTGCGGTCGGAAGATTAGGGGTTAATTATTTTAAGTAGCTTGCGGCGACGTTGTGGGGGGCAAGTTAGGGGTTAATAGATATAATACAGGGGTCGGCGGTGTTAGGGGCAGCAGATTAGGGGTACATAAGTATAACGTAGGTGGCGGTCGGCAGATTAGGGGTTAAAAATTTTAATCGAGTGGCGGCGATGTGGGGGGACCTCGGTTTAGGGGTACATAGGTAGTTTATGGGTGTTAGTGTACTTTAGGGTACAGTAGTTAAGAGCTTTATAAACCGGCGTTAGCCAGAAAGCTCTTAACTCCTGCTATTTTCAGGCGGCTGGAATCTTGTCGTTAGAGCTCTAACGCTCACTGCAGAAACGACTCTAAATACCAGCGTTAGAAAGATCCCATTGAAAAGATAGGCTACGCAAATGGCGTAGGGGGATCTGCGGTATGGAAAAGTCGCGGCTGAAAAGTGAGCGTTAGACCCTTTAATCACTGACTCCAAATACCAGCGGGCGCCCAAAACCAGCGTTAGGAGCCTCTAACGCTGGTTTTGACGGCTACCGCCGAACTCTAAATCTAGGCCTTAGTTTGTTGCAAACCTGAAAGAAAGAAGCATATTCATTTATCCACTATCAACCTGCTTAAAGGGACATAAGCTTTGTTTGTTTCTATTTTCCTGAGAAAGGAACGCTATCTCCTGTAAAATAATTCTATCCTCAAGAAGATATTTTGAATTAATATTCTTTTGGGAAGTTCTAATACCCTGCTTATTTTGTTTCCTGAGTGGGTCACGTCCTGGATATTTCTCAGTGTGCTAGCGTGTGTTTTAATATCCACGCTAGCAGTTGGGTTAAATCCTGAACTGACCAAATACGGCTGACATTACAAACGGGCCATAAATGGACCCCACTGAATTATCCATGGCCGTGACTCACCAGGGACAGTTACTGGGATCTCATGCTACCCACTTGCAATCCTTGGATACTAAGCTGGATCAAATCACTACATTATTACAGAGCTTGGTTGCTCCTATCCCTCCCAATCCTAACATTGAGGCATCCTCTCCTCCTATTCCCAACAACCAATCACAAGGACATTTGAGTCCTAGGATTCCTCTTCCAGATAAATATGATGGGAATCCTGAAGATTGTAGGGGTTTTTTGAATCAATGTCGACTTCACTTTCGTAACAGTCCTACCCTTTTTGCTACTCCCTCATCTCGGATTACATTCCTTATTTCCTTAATGAAAGGAAGAGCTTTGGCCTGGGTATCACCTCTGTTAGAAAAAGATGATCTTATACTTCAGGATGTGGATGCTTTTCTTTCTGTTTTTTCTAACGTGTTTGACAAACCTGGAAGGACTTCCGCTGCTGAAGCTTCTCTATTAGACCTACGTCAGGGTGGTCAATCAGTGTCTCAATATGCCATTGAGTTCCGCACTCTTGCATCTGAAACTAATTGGAATCAGGGAGCTCTTAGAGCAGCTTTTCGCAAAGGACTTTCAGAACATCTCAAAGATGAATTGGTGTATCGGGAACTTCCAGACTCCCTAGAAGCCTTAATAAATCTTTGCATCAGTCTTGATTCTAGATACCGTGAACGCCAACAAGAAAGAGAAAGAAATCAGAGGTCCTCAACTCGAACTCCTTTTCGTCTGGCTCCTCGTTTTTCTAACCCGGTAACAACTGCCTCTCCTTCTCCTGATCAAACTGAACCTATGGAAGTAGGAACCATAAAATTAACCGAAACTGAGCGTTTGAGAAGACGTTCTCTTGGCCTGTGTCTATACTGTGGCCTTAAAGGGCATTTATTAAGGGATTGTCCTACCAGGCCAGTAAAAGCCAGGGCTTAACTTCTGTCCAGGGAACTAATTTAAGCCAAAAACAAGTTCATTCCCTCTTTAATAAACTCTTTGTTCCTGTAACCCTTCAATTGGGTGATAACAAGATTCATACCCAAGCTCTTATTGATTCTGGTGCTGGAGGAGTGTTCATTGACTCCACTTTTGTGTCCACTCACACTATTCCCTTACTAAGAAAGAAGTTTTCAGTTTCCGTCTCTACTGTTAGTGGAGATCCTTTGGGTTCCGGACTCATCCAGTTTAATACTATACCCATACTTTTTTCTGTCGGAGTACTTCATTGTGAGAGGATATGTTTTGATGTGATTACTACTCCTCAATTTCCCATAATCCTGGGTCTTCCGTGGCTTCAGTTACATAATCCTACCTTTTCTTGGACCCATGGTGAACTCACCTCCTGGGGATTATCTTGCCATACTAACTGTCTTCAACCACTTACTAAAATTCCACTCACTATTGCTCTTACTACCGATACTTCTGGTCCTCTACCTACGCAGTATCAAGATTTTGTCGATGTCTTTTCTAAAAAAGAAGCAGAACGTCTTCCTCCTCACCGTTCATTTGATTGCCCTATTGATCTTCTCCCTGGAGCTCCTTATCCTCGAGGCAAAACTTACCCACTTTCTAGGCCTGAAAATGTAGCCTTGGAAGAATATATCAAAGATAATTTGGCCAGAGGATTCATTCGACCCTCCTCTTCTCCTGTAGGGGCTGGGTTCTTCTTTGTGGGAAAGAAGGATGGCGGACTGCGACCTTGTATCGATTACAGAGGGTTAAATCAAATCACCATCAAGAACAGTTATCCTTTACCCCTAATACCTGAATTATTCACATATCTTCAAGGTTCCACCATTTTTACCAAGCTCGATCTCCGTGGAGCATACAATCTTATCCGTATGCGCAAGGGTGATGAGTGGAAGACAGCCTTTAACACTCGATTTGGGCATTATGAGTATCTTGTCATGCCGTTTGGGCTGTGTAATGCCCCTGCTGTTTTTCAACACTTCGTGAATGAGATTTTTCGGGATTTCTTGAATATTTTTGTTATCATTTACCTTGACGATATATTAATTTTTTCTCAGAACTACCAAGATCATATACATCACGTCAGGAAAGTACTTCAACGTTTAAGAGATAACCATCTATTTGCCAAACTGGAGAAATGTTCTTTTCATCAAAGGTCCATTCCCTTTTTGGGATATGTAATCTCTGAATCAGGATTTGAAATGGATCCAACTAAACTCTCTGCCATTTTGGAGTGGCCTAAACCTGATTCTCTTAAAGCTCTACAACGTTTCCTGGGATTTGCCAGTTATTACAGGAAATTCATCAAAGGTTTTGCTACTATAACGTCACCTCTTTCGTCTCTCACTAGGAAAGGACAAAACTGTAAAGATTGGCCTCCTGAAGCTGTTGAAGCTTTTGATTCTCTCAAAAAAGCTTTCTCTTCTGCACCTATCCTGCGTCACCCAAATCCGGATTTTCAATTTATTCTTGAAGTGGATGCTTCATCAGTTGCTGCTGGGGCTGTTCTTTCCCAACGTATACCTGACACAGGAAAGATCCACCCTGTGGGATTCTTCTCCAAGAAATTTTCTCCTTCTGAATTAAATTATGATGTAGGTAATAAGGAGTTACTTGCTATTAAAATGGCACTGGATGAATGGAGGCATTGGTTGGAAGGCACTTCTTTGCCGTTTACTATACTCACAGATCATAAAAACCTTCTCTATCTTCAAACGGCCAAACGACTGAACTCCAGACAAGCACGTTGGTCTCTGTTCTTCTCACGTTTTCATTACAATCTGTCTTATATTCCCGGTTCTAAGAACATCAAGGCTGACGCCCTTTCCAGACAATTTCAAGACACTTCAACTCCTGAAACTGGTACCATACTTCAACCTCATAAAGTCTTAGCCCAGTTATCAACCTCGTGGTTACATGACTTACAATCTGCTCAAAAGGATCTTCCTTTGTCTTGCAAACCTCCTGATGGCCTACTCTTTGTTCCTAAACGTCTTCGTTCCAAGATTCTATATTGGGCTCATGACAGTCCTCTCTCTGGACATCCTGGCATCAGTAACACCGCTCGAAAGCTCAAGCAACATGTCTGGTGGCCTACTCTGTCTCAAGATGTTACAGATTATGTCTCAGTATGTACACAGTGTGCCAGCAATAAGACTCCTCGTCAACTTCCCTCCGGTTTGCTTCAACCGTTACCCATTCCTCATCAGCCTTGGACCCATTTATCCATGGATTTTATTACCGATCTTCCTCTTTCAGTTGGAAACAACACTATCTGGGTGGTTGTTGACAGGTTCACTAAGACAGCTCACTTCATTCCTTTACCTGGTTTACCATCTGCCAAAAGACTTTCCGAACTTTTTCTCTTACACATTGTGAGATTACATGGCTTCCCTCTGAACATTGTTTCGGATAGAGGAGTACAGTTTGTTTCTCGGTTTTGGAGATCACTCTGCAAACACTTTGGAACTACTATCTCTTTGTCTACGTCACATCATCCGGAGTCTAATGGCCAAACCGAAAGGGTTAACCAGTGCCTTGAAACTTATTTGAGGCATTATGTGGATCATCATCATTCTAATTGGACTGGTTACCTTCCACTAGCAGAATTGGCTCATAACACACGTTACAACTCCTCTCTTCGGACCTCTCCTTTTCATGCAGCCTATGGATTTCAACCCAGAACGTTTCCTCTACACACCTCTTCCACTGAAAATCCTGCTTCTGATCTATCCGCCAGGAGGTTAACTCGTCATTGGAAGAAAATACACCTTCTTCTTTCCAAGGCTTCTGAACGTTATAAGTTCTATTCTGATCTTCGGCGACGGAGGGCTCCCAAATATCGGCCTGGCGATAAGGTTTGGGTTTCTTCACGTCATCTTCGCCTCAAACAGCCTTCCACCAAATTGGGGCCACGATATGTGGGTCCTTTCCGAATACTGGGTCAAGTATGTCCTACTGCTTACCGAATTGCTCTGCCCAAGACCCTCAAAGCCCATCCGGTATTTCACGTATCTCTTTTGAAACCTGCATTATCTAATAGGTATTCTAAACCTCTGCTCAAACCTCCACCTCTTTTGGTTCAAGGCCTACCTGAATTTGAGGTCAGTCACATCCTGGATTCCAAACTTCGTGGGAAGAAACTGTATTATCTCGTTCATTGGAAAGGTTATCCTGTTACTGAACGTTCTTGGGAACCTGCCCGGCAGGTGCATGCCCCTGCCTTAATTAAGGCCTTTCACAAGTTCCACCCTACTAGGCCTGGTCCTGTCCCCCGGAGGGGTCCTTGAGGGGGGGGTGATGTCATGAATTACCGTTCATCGCCGTGTCGCCGCGGCTCCCGGATCTCTTCTGGGGTTTTACGTCACGTTGCTAGGCAACGTGACGCATTCTCTGACAACCCCTATGACGTGGCGGCCTCTCTCTGCCTTTTAAATCTCGGCGGGAGATTTTCTCGGTGCCCGTTTGTTTTCTCTCTCTCTCTTCTGCCGGTCCCTGTCTGAGTGAGTACAATTTTTGAAACCTGACCCTATCCTCCTCAACTTTGTTTTGCCAATGCCTCTTGCTTCCAAATCTTGATTGCCTGCTAACCTGCCTAAAAGGACATTATCATTTGTTTGCTGACACCTGCTTAAAGGGACATAATCTTTGTTTGCTTTAATCCTGCTAATAAGGACCTTATCATTTGTTTGCTTACAATCTTGCTTAAAAGGACATTATCATTTGTTTGCGGACACCTGCTTAAAGGGACATTATCTTTGTTTGCTTTAACCCTGCTAATAAGGACCTTATCATTTGTTTGCTGTCACCTGCCTAAAAGGACATTATCATTTGTTTGCTGACACCTGCTTAAAGGGACATTATCTTTGTTTGCTTTAATCCTGCCAATAAGGACATTATCATTTCTTTGCTGACAATCCTGCTTAAAAGGACATTATCATTTGTTTGCTGACACCTGCTTAAAGGGTCATTATCTTTGTTTGCTTTAATCCTGCCAATAAGGACATTATCATTTCTTTGCTGACAATCCTGCTTAAAAGGACATTAACATTTGTTTGCGGACACCTGCTTAAAGGGACTTTATTTTTTGTTTGCTTTAATTCTGCTAAAAGGACATTATTATTTTTGTTTGCTATAAACCTGCTTAAAGGGACATTCTTAGTTTGTTGCAAACCTGCAAGAAAGAAGCATATTCATTTATCCACTATCAACCTGCTTAAAGGGACATAAGCTTTGTTTGTTTCTATTTTCCTGAGAAAGGAACGCTATCTCCTGTAAAATAATTCTATCCTCAAGAAGATATTTTGAATTAATATTCTTTTGGGAAGTTCTAATACCCTGCTTATTTTGTTTCCTGAGTGGGTCACGTCCTGGATATTTCTCAGTGTGCTAGCGTGTGTTTTAATATCCACGCTAGCAGTTGGGTTAAATCCTGAACTGACCAAATACGGCTGACATAGACTTAGAAAGTGTTTCCCCATAGGAAACAATGGGGCTGCGTTGGGAGCTTAACGCTGCTTTTTTGCAGGGTTTTTTTCATCCCAAACTGCCCCATTGTTTCCTATGGGGGAATCGTGCACGATCACGTTTTGCCAGCTTAGCGCTACCGTAAGCAACGCTGGTATTGAGGTTTGAAGTGGTGGTAAATTTGGCTCAACGCACCCTTTTTGGAGCTCAACGCAGCCCTTCAGACAACTCTAAATACCAGCGTTGTCTTAAGGGTGCGTTGGGAAAAAAAGCTGCGTTAGCTATGCGGGTCTTTACTGACAAAACTCTAAATCTAGCCGATTACCAGTTATTAGGAAGCTTACATAGCAAATATATTGATACATGTGGTACATAACATCATGTATATCAACACAGTCATAAGAGAGAGGAGAAAAGTACAAAACATTTTAGGGGAATTTACTCCGATCTCCCGGAGTTGGATTAAGCAATATGAGTAGTGACCGTATGGACTGCATTGACTAGAAGAGCTTTAAAGGAGACTTGGGCTTCATTCTCTATATAGAAGTAGATAAATACATATAATATATACTATATAAACGTGTGGATGTCACAGGACATAATGTTGGTAGGTAGGGAACACCAGTCATCTCTTTGGATTAATATTTTAAGGAGGGAATAGTATGGCATGTATAACCCACATATAGGACCCCACCAGAAATCACATGGAAAATGTTAGCATATATAAACCAGTAATTAGGAGAATTCCTTATACATAAACATCTAGCAAAGCACAGGCCCCCTTGTCAGGAATGTGTTCAATGCCTTCATTAGGTGAAGTGCCCTAAAGCAATATGAGTCAGAAAAAGTTAACTTTATCAAATAAGAACTGTAAGGAACACTAATAAAAGTTGAATAACTAACTCTCAACAAATAACAGTTCATGGGTATAAAGTAATAAAAATGAACTGTAACTGTTGGTTCAGATTGCCTAATGTTAAAGGCATATGGTCTATGGTAAAGACTGGGTAGACAGTCACTATGATCCACACTCTACGTTTCAACCTGCCTCAAAGTATGTCAGAGGAAAGGGATAACTCCAAGATAATTTTGGTTCCATGTTTCTCATACCCCAGTCTGTTTGCGCGGTGAGTGTCTCACCATATCCAAAATAATGCAGCAAACAGATACTATCTTTAAGGTCTCTTCTGGTGTCTTGGGCATAGAGAAAGGGTATCCAGGTGCGTGTGTTAGGTTCATCCAGGCTGTTGGTTGAATATCTCCAAGAAGAGGCCCCAAAAGGTGCATACAGTTCTACTATGATCTCGGAGCCTAATAGGGGAGGGATTGGGTGAGACCACAATATTGGCTGTATGGCTGGGTCCGATCACCTAGTCTCTGCTGGACCATACATGAGATCTATAGAGAAACGGGAAATAGGCAGAGTAGTGAGTCTGTGATCACTCTTCTCATATTCTAATGTGACCCTTGTTCCTATAATAAGAGTATTCCTGGATGCAGCATATCCTGTGTCTCACTTCAGCTTCTATCTTATGTGTGAGAGACCTGTGCTTGGAGTGAGTGTGGGAATTCCCAGTATTGCTGAATCGTTGCACATCAGGTCATATTATCCTCAGTTGAATGCCCCTGCATATCGTCTGGTGTCAGATCTCCTTGGTATTTGTTGGGGGTCGCTGTAGTTAATGTCAACCTAATTTCCTCAGCAAGCGCCATAGTCTGGTGGTCAAACTGTTCTGTGAGGGCTCGAAGTAAGGCTCTTATGTGAAGCTCCATGGCAAACCAGTGGGGTTAAATTTCTTGTATTAGATATGTGATCAGTGAGTTTTTTATTTAACATCCAGGCCCCTTGTGAATTCACTGCTCTTTAGATGTACTAGGTACAATCTTCTGATATTTAGTTTGCAGATGCAATATTTTATGACGATCGTGCTCCCCAAAGAGCCAATAGATGCTATGTCAAACTTAGGCCCTCTATATGTAAACTATAGTGACATGTGCGCCCATTTTATATTTAGAAGAGTACCTTGCATACTTCCCTGTATCGCCAATATGTCTGGCATTACTGTTTGTAGGCAGGGGATAAGCAGATGCATAGGCGGAAGGCGCATATGAGCATCGTGGTTGATGTCCGTGTTGGAGGAGCAGGCCTGTTCTGTTCATTGTGGCATGGATCATCTGGCTCGATAGTCGCCTCACAGCATGTCTGGAGTTTCCCTCATTAGGATCTGCTTCGGCTCAGGAATTTTTGTGACTTGTAGTCACAAATAGAGTATTTTTGGTTGTAGATTGTACGGAGCTCCCAATTCATGCGACCATCTTGGTTACCGGTTGGCTCCGCCCCCTAATCAGCATATTTTATTGAGCACTCTAATTTAACGTATGGCTTCCTTGCCTTACATTTTCCTTGCTTTACATTTATTGTAATACATTTTTTTTTTCTTTTCAAAAGAGCTTTATTTAGATCAAGCAAACATACACAACATGAACTGGATATACATAGCATGCAACAAGAGCATTACAATAGAGATTTTAAACATAGCAAATCATAATGTTATCGAAGCAGAGACATTTTATGTATCCCGCAAGTCGCGGTTTTTGCATATCAGGTTACTATCTTCACTACAGTGTATTTCTTATGAAACCCAAATTTCAATTATGCAGACCTCTCATGGGCCTATGAACAAATTCATATATAAATCGTATAGGGTGCATATGTGTAAAAAGTTTGATTCAATAAGGGGATCAGAGGGAGAGAAAGAAAAGCGAGGGGTCTAATAGGTCCAATTAAAGTGGTTCACTCCCAACTTCGGCTGAGACTGATCGTGCACAATCTATAATTGACTTTGAGACTGGATAACTGATAGATAGCAGTTAGTGCTTAATGTGAACTAGTTTGAGGGTATACACATGGAGCGTAAGTCACAATACTGGGTATGCCAGAGGGTATATTGTTCTATTTAGGGCTATAAAACAGGGCAGTGGTAAGCGTCTTCAGGGTATTTACGCTGCCATCGACATAGTTCATCTAACTATGTGTTAATATCACTATCAGGCTGTTAGGGAAATATTTACATGTAGGTATGATATTGAGGGGCTTTTGTTATCTCTATATTATGGGCGCTTTAAAGTTTTGGGCGTATAAACCCAATGCTTAGATTGTTCCACTCTCCATGGGCCCCGGCCGCAGGTCACATGGAGGAAGGGTGTAAATATTACCAGCCAACCTAACCTATTGGCTGCACCACAAATTTGATAACATTTCAGTACTCTGGTGAAGCATTTAGATTTAAGTCTGTGGGGCCCTTATCTGCACCAATCTTATGCTTATTAAAACAGATTAATGTACCAAGCTGATCATGTTTTCAAACCAACATTGCTGTGTATTGTATAAAGCTTGCATACACATTGTTCACAATCATAACAGACAAACAAACAAAGTTAAACTAAGAACAGTGTAGGACTATGAACTCATCTCATAATTTAACATATACAGCCTTTAACAACATATTTTGAACACCTCACCAAAAAATTATTCTGACCGGTGGTTGCCCTAAGCAGCAACTGTGCTCGAAGGCAGAAGCACATTCACCTACAGTTAACCCCCTGTGTCCAGCTGGCCATAGTAGACGATAGTGGTATGAGCATTCATGCGGTAATTGCCAAGCCAGTTCAGCCGGAGTACAGAGATATAGTTCCTGATAGTGTTTTGTGTGGCTATTAAAGCTGAAGGTCCTACAAAACTGGGTAATGTCTCTGGTACCTTAAGCATGTTTCTGGATGTCTCAGAAGAGTGAGCCGACATATAGCCGTGTTCTATCAAAGTTGGTGGTATGTCTCTTAGTGATCCCATCCTGGGTGCTGCCTTTGAAATCTCCAGTTTGGTGAAGCCTGACCCGGTCTTTGCTTTATGTTGAGATCACAGTGCTGTGCCCTTTTTTGCTGATATCTGTGTTGCGGCACTAGCGATCTGACTTTGAGGTTCCTGGGGATCTGTAAATCTTTAGGGGTATTTCTATTTGGCGAAGCTCCTCTTCATGCTGCACTTTGTAATTCTTACTTGGAGTGGAGATCTGCCGGTGTAGGAGCTGTGTTGTAATCCTGTGTGCTCCGCGAGGTGAGTCTGCTATCTGTGCATGCCCCGCTCCGGAAGACTCATGTGTAGCAGTAGAAGGGTCAGTTGTGATAGAGCCTGTCTGGATTTTTCCCGGTAAGGGAGCAATAGTGGGTATCTTGCTCTCCTGCTCTGCCTCCAAGCGCTGCATTAAATATTCATATGGAGCTCTCTCTATCAGTTTTAACATGCGCGCTGTAAATCTTGCCATAAGTTCTTCATGGCGTAGCTGACTGTGTACCTCCTCCATATTGGACATCCTCTGCTTGTTGTATAAGCAAGATTTTACTTTTTCCCCGCTGTTGAAGGTACGAAAGTTTAGCCCTCTGATCCGTTAGAGCTGTATGTTGATGAAGAATCGGTAAGTCGGAATTATACGACAGCACCAATGACCCGTTTCTTCCCGGGGGGGGGTGGATACCTATCAATGGGCCGCTGCCCTAGGCCATAAAATTCTGAGCTGAGTCCCCAAAGTCATGTATACAGCAAGAGGGGCAGATTATGAGACCACAACTGCCCAAATTGTGATCTCTTTATGATAGGTAGTTGTACTCTTGCTGTTTGAACACAATAATCAGCGGATTAGTGTTGATTCTGCTGGAGCCCTCAGAAGTTGCGTCCTTTCCAGGATACTGCACGGACATGCCCCCCTATTGTGATACATTTTAAAGAGAACCTTTTTGATTTCTGGTACAATATATTACCTCATACTTACTATGTTCTCTATCAATAAAGCCAATCCAATGATGATGTAATTTGTTTCTTAATTAACGCTATGATTACTATCAGAGAGGAGAAGATCAGGAGAACAGGAACCAAAAGGCCAGGAACAGTGTAAGACAGGTCCCAAAGAAAGGTCTGACGACTAGCCAGAGGTCAGGGGTACAATTGAATCCAGGTGAAACAGACGAGCAAACCAAACTTACGGCCAGATTACGAGTTTTGCGTTAGGAGCTATGCAGTGCTAACAAGCAGTTTTCTCTCACCGCTCACTTAAATGCAGCGCTGGTATTACAGGTTTTTACAAACCCGGCATTAAAAGGCAAGAAGTGAGCATTGAGCAAAATTGTGCTCCTTACCGCACTTTAATACCAGTGCTGCTTAAGTCAGCCGAGGTGAGCTGGTCGTACGTGCTCGTGCGCAATTTCACCATAGGAATCAACGGGGAGAGCCGGCTGAGAAAAAGTCTAACACCTGCAAAAAAGCAGCGTAAAACTCAGTAACGCAGCCCCATTGATTCCTATGGGGAAATAAAAGTTATGTTTACACCTAACACCCTAACATGAACCCCAAGTCTAAACACACCTAACCTTACACTTATTAACCCCTAATCTGCTGCCCCCGACATCGCCGCCACCTATATTATACTTATTAACCCCTAATCTGCCGCTCCGGACATCGCCGCCACCTAAATTATACTTATTAACCCCTAATCTGCTGCCCCCAACATCGCCGACACCTACATTATACTTATTAACCCCTAATCTCCCTCCCCCAATGTCGCCGCAACCTACCTACATTTATTAACCCCTAATCTGCTGCCCCCAACGTCGCAACAACTATAATTAACATATTAACCCCTAAACTGCCGCACTCCCGCCTTGCAAACACTATTTATATAGTATTAAACCCTAATCTGTCGTCCCTAACATCGCCGCCACCTACCCACATTTATTATCCCCTAATCTGCTGCCCCAACGTCGCTGCCACTATACTAAATGTATTAACCCCTAAACCTAAGTCTAACCCTAACACCCTCTAACTTAAATATAATTAAAATAAATATAAATAAATATTAATATTATTACCTAAATAATTCCTATTTAAAACTAAATACTTACCTATAAAATAAACCCTATGTAACTAATAGTTACATTGTAGCTATCTTAGGGTTTATTTTTATTTTACAGGCAAGTTTGTATTTATTTAAACTAGGTTACTAAATAGTTATTAACTATTTTATAACTACCTAGCTAAAATAAATACAAAAGTACCTGTAAAATAAAACCTAACCTAAGTTACAATAACACCTAACACTACACTACAATTAAATAAATTAACTAAATTAAAAACAATTAAATAAATTAAATTAAATTAGCTAAATTACAAAAAAACAAACACTAAATTACAGAAAATAAAAAAACAAATTACAGATCTTTAAACTAATTACACCTAATCGAATAGCCCTATCAAAATAGAAAACAAGCCTTTTGCGGGGCATTGCCCCAAAGTAATCAGCTCTTTTACCTGTAAAAAAAAAATACAAACAACCCCCCAACAGTAAAACCCACCACCCACACAACCAACCCCCCAAATAAAATACTAACTAAAAAAACCTAAGCTCCCCATTGCCCTGAAAAGGGCAATGGCATCAGCCAATAGGATTTTTCTACCTTAATTCCGATTGACTAATAGAATTCTATCAGCCAATCAGAATCTAAGGGACGCCATCTTGGATGAGGCCATTTAAAGGAACCGTCATTCAGTAAGAAGACTCCAGATGAAGAGGATGCTCCACGTCGGATGTCTTGAAGATGGACCCGCTCCGCGTCGGATGGATGAAGATAGAAGATGCTGTCTGGATGAAGACTTCTGCCCGTCTGGAGGACCACTTCGCCTGGCTTGGATGAAGACTTCTCCCGGCTTTGTTGAGGACTTCGGCCTGGTTGGATGAAGACTTCTGCCGCTTCCTTGAGGATGGATGTCCGGTCATCAGAACTGTAAGTCAATCTTCAGGGGGGTTAGTGTTTTTTTAAGGGTGTATTGGGTGGGTTTATGTTTTAGGTTAGGGATTTGGGCTGCAATAGAGCTAAATGCCCTTTAAAGGGCAATGCCCATCCAAATGCCCTTTTCAGGGCAATGGGGAGCTAAGTTTTTTTTAGTTAGTATTTTATTTGGGGGGTTGGTTGTGTGGGTGGTGGGTTTTACTGTTGGGGGGGTTGTTTGTATTTTTTTTTAGAGGTAAAAGAGCTGATTATTTTGGGGCAATGCCCCGCAAAAGGCCCTTTCAAGGGCTATTGATAGTTTAGGCTAGGGTTTTTTTTATTTTGGGGTGCTTTTTTTTATTTTGATAGGGCTATTAGATTAGGTGTAATTAGTTTAAAGATCTGGGGTGCGATCCGATATAGATCGTAGTTTGCGGCGCAAGCGAGGGAACCCCCTTCGCCAGTAGTTTCAGCTCGCAACTCGAGCTATCCCATATACGGCGCCCTCAGATGCTAAAGTGCCATAAGTCTGATAAACCAGCGATGTCCAGAAATCTGCGTAAGTACAAATTTCTGGAGTCGCCAGTGACTTACGGCACTTTTGAAACTGCCGGCGCCTACAAAACCTGACTAAGTTATAAAATCTCCCATAATAGAGCTGTTTACTTTGGGGTAATGCCACGCAAAAAGCCCTTTTCAGGGCTATTTGTAGGGTTAGACTTAGGTTTAGTGGTAGGGATAGTTTAGTATTTTAGGGGTTAATACATTTAATATAGGTG